>NW_028126404.1:0-600000 GCF_965194825.1 Balaenoptera physalus
ATCCCCAAATACTTTTCCTTTATGTGCTCAGGGGTATCTAGAGAGTGGGATAGGTTTAATAACTACACTAACCCTAACACGTATCCTAACCCTAACCCCTACCCTAACCCTAACACGTACCCTAATCCTAACCAATACCCTAAACCGAGCCCTAACCCCAACACTATCCCTAACCCTAACCCTAACCCATACCCTACGCCGCACCGGAAGCCCTCCCCGAACCCGTACCCTAACCCGTACCCTAAGCCTAACCGTAAGCCTAACCCTAACCCTAGGCTACCCTTGACTGCTTCAGCCTCCAACAGATTTCCTAAGCACTAGTGTTTTAAGGAACAGCTTAAAAAGAGAATCCTAATGTGATTTCTTTATAATGGTTGTGTTCCTTATCTTATCCTAGTGTCTAAACTCTTCTCCATGGCTGGACCACCAAATAATATTATTTACGTGCTAAGGGGTATCTAGAGAGTGGGATAGGTTTAATAACTACCCTAACCCAAACACGTACCATAACCCTAACCCCTACCCTAATCCTAACACGTACCCTAATCCTAAACCGTACCCTAAACCGAGCCCTAACCCTAACACTAACCCAAACCCTAACACTAACGCATTACCTACGCCGTACCCGAAGCCTTCCCCGAACCCGTACCCTAAGCCGTACCATAAGCCTAACCCTCAGCCTAACCCTAACCCTAGGCTACCCTTGACTGCTTCTGCCTCCAATAGATTTCCTAAGCACTAGTGTTTTAAGGAACAGCTTAAAAAGAGAATCCTAATGTGATTTCTTTATAAAGGGTGTGTTCCTTATGTTAGCCTTGTGTCTAAACTCTTCTCCATGTGTGGACCCCCAAATAATATTCCTTTACGTGCTAAGGGGTATCTAGAGAGTGGGATAGGTTTAATAACTACCCTAACCCTAACGCGTACCCTAACTCTAACACCTACCCTAACCCTAACACGTACCCTAATCCTAACCAATACCCTAAACCGAGCCCTAACCCTAACACTAACCCTAACCCTTACCCTAACCCATACCCTACGTCGTATTGAAAGCCCTCCCCGAACCAGTACCCTAAGCCGCACCCTAAGCCTAACCCTAAGCCTAACCCTAACCCTAGGCTAACCTTGACTGCTTCTGCCTCCAATAGATTTCCTAAGCACTAGTGTTTTAAGCAACAGCTTAAAAAGAGAATCCTAATGTGATTTCTTTATAATGGCTGTGTTCCTTATCTTATCCTAGTGTCTAAACTCTTCTCCATGGCTGGACCCGCAAATAATATTCCTTTACGTGCTAAGGGGTATCTAGAGAGTGGGATAGGTTTAATATCTACCCTAACCCTAACGCGTACCCTAACCCTAACCCCTACACTAACCCTAACACGTACCCTAATCCTAACCCGTAACCTAAACGGAGCCCTAACCCTAACACTAACCCAAACCCTAACCCTAACCCATACCCTACGCCGTACCCGAAGCTCTCCCTGAACCCGTACCCTAAGCAGTGCCCTAAGCCTAACCCTAAGCCTAACACTAACCCTAGGCTACCCTTGACTGCTTCTGCCTCCAATAAATTTCCTAAGCACTAGTATTTTAAAGAACAGCTTAAAAAGAGAATCCTAATGTGATTTCTTTATAATGGGTGTGTTCCTTATCTTATCCTAGTGTCTAAACTCTTCTCCATGGCTGGACCCACAAATAATATACCCTTATGTGCTAAGGGGTATCTAGAGAGTGGGATAGGTTTAATAACTACCCTAACCCTAACGCGTACCCTAACCCTAACCCCTACCCTAACCCTAACACGTACCCTAATCCTAAACCGTACCCTAAACCGAGCCCTAACCCTAACACTAACCCTAACACTAACCCTAACCCATACCCTAGGCCGTGCCCTAACCCCTCCCCAAACCCATACCCTAAGCCGTACCCTAACCCTAACCCTAAGCCTAACCCTAACCCTGGGCTACCCTTGAATGCTTCTGCCTCCAATAGATTGCCTAAGCACTAGTGTTTTAAGAAACAGCTTAAAAAGAGAATCCTAATGTGATTTCTTTATAAAGGGTGTGTTCCTTATCTTAGCCTAGTGTCTAAAATCTTCTCAATGGCTGGATCCCCAAATAATATTCCTTTACGTGCTAAGGGGTATCTAGAGAGTGGGATAGGTTTAATAACCCTAACCCTAACACATACCCTAACCCTAACACGTACCCTAACCCTAACACGTACCCTATTCCTAAACCGTACACTAAACCGAGCCCTAACCCTAAAACTAACCCTAACACTAACCCTATCCCATCCCCTACACCGTGCCCGAACCCCTCCCCGAACCCATAACCTAAGCCGTGCCCTAACCCTAAACTTAAGACTAAACCTAACCCTAGGCTACCCTTGACTGCTTCTGCCTCCAATAGATTTCCTAAGCACTAGTGTTTTAAGGAACAGCTTAAAAAGAGAATCCTAATGTGATTTCTTTATAAAGGGTGTGCTCCTTATCTTAGCCTAGTGTCTAAACTCTTCTCCATGGCTGGACCCCCAAATAATATTCCTTTACGTGCTAACGGGTATCTAGAGAGTGGGATAGGTTTAATAACTACCCTAACCCTAATGCGTACCCTAACCCTAACCCCTACCTTAACCCTAACACGTACCCTAATCCTAAGCCGTACACTAAACCGAGCCCTAACACTAACATTAACCCTAACCCTAACCCTAACCCATACCCTACACTGTACCCGAAGCCCTCCCCGAACCCGTACCCTAAGCAGTACCCTAAGCCTAACCCTAAGCCTAACCCTAACCCTAGGCTACCCTTGACTGCTTCTGCCCCCAATAGATTTCCTAAGCACTAGTATTTTAAAGAACAGCTTAAAAAGAGAATCCTAATGTGATTTCTTTATAATGGGTGTGTTCCTTATATTATCCTAGTGTCTAAACTCTTCTCCATGGCTGGACCCCCAAATAATATTCCTTTACGTGCTAAGGGGTATCTAGAGAGTGGGATAGGTTTAATAACTACCCTAACCCTAACGCGTACCCTAACCCTAACCCCTACACTAACCCTAACACGTACCCTAATCCTAACCCGTAACCTAAACGGAGCCCTAACCCTAACACTAACCCAAACCCTAACCCTAACCCATACCCTACGCCGTACCCGAAGCTCTCCCCGAACCCGTACCCTAAGCAGTGCCCTAAGCCTAACCCTAAGCCTAACCCTAACCCTAGGCTACCCTTGACTGCTTCTGCCTCCAATAAATTTCCTAAGCACTAGTATTTTAAAGAACAGCTTAAAAAGAGAATCCTAATGTGATTTCTTTATAATGGGTGTGTTCCTTATCTTATCCTAGTGTCTAAACTCTTCTCCATGGCTGGACCCACAAATAATATACCCTTATGTGCTAAGGGGTATCTAGAGAGTGGGATAGGTTTAATAACTACCCTAACCCTAACGCGTACCCTAACCCTAACCCCTACCCTAACCCTAACACGTACCCTAATCCTAAACCGTACCCTAAACCGAGCCCTAACCCTAACACTAACCCTAACACTAACCCTAACCCATACCCTAGGCCGTGCCCTAACCCCTCCCCAAACCCATACCCTAAGCCGTACCCTAACCCTAACCCTAAGCCTAACCCTAACCCTGGGCTACCCTTGACTGCTTCTGCCTCCAATAGATTGCCTAAGCACTAGTGTTTTAAGAAACAGCTTAAAAAGAGAATCCTAATGTGATTTCTTTATAAAGGGTGTGTTCCTTATCTTAGCCTAGTGTCTAAAATCTTCTCAATGGCTGGATCCCCAAATAATATTCCTTTACGTGCTAAGGGGTATCTAGAGAGTGGGATAGGTTTAATAACCCTAACCCTAACACATACCCTAACCCTAACACCTACCCTAACCCTAACACGTACCCTATTCCTAAACCGTACACTAAACCGAGCCCTAACCCTAAAACTAACCCTAACACTAACCCTATCCCATCCCCTACACCGTGCCCGAACCCCTCCCCGAACCCATAACCTAAGCCGTGCCCTAACCCTAAACTTAAGACTAAACCTAACCCTAGGCTACCCTTGACTGCTTCTGCCTCCAATAGATTTCCTAAGCACTAGTGTTTTAAGGAACAGCTTAAAAAGAGAATCCTAATGTGATTTCTTTATAAAGGGTGTGCTCCTTATCTTAGCCTAGTGTCTAAACTCTTCTCCATGGCTGGACCCCCAAATAATATTCCTTTACGTGCTAACGGGTATCTAGAGAGTGGGATAGGTTTAATAACTACCCTAACCCTAATGCGTACCCTAACCCTAACCCCTACCCTAACCCTAACACGTACCCTAATCCTAAGCCGTACACTAAACCGAGCCCTAACACTAACATTAACCCTAACCCTAACCCTAACCCATACCCTACACTGTACCCGAAGCCCTCCCCGAACCCGTACCCTAAGCCGTATCCTAAGCCTAACCTTAAGCCTAACCCTAACCCTAGCCTACCCTTGACTGCTTCTGCCTCCAATAGATTTCCTAAGCACTAGTATTTTAAGGAACAGCTTAAAAAGAGAATCCTAATGTGATTTCTTTATAATGGGTGTGTTCCTTATCTTATCCTAGTGTCTAAACTCTTCTCCATGGCTGGACCTCCAAATAATATTCCTTTACGTGCTAAGGGGAATCTAGAGAGTGGGATAGGTTTAATAACTATCCTAACCCTAACGCGTACCCCAACCCTAACCCCTACCCTAACCCTAACACGTACCCTAATCCTAACCAATACCCTAAACCGAGCCCTAACCCCAACACTAACCCTAACCCTAACCCTAACCCATACTCAACGCCGCACCCGAAGCCCTCCTCGAACCCGTACCCTAATCCGTACCCTAAGCCTAACCCTAACCCTAACCCTAACCCTAACCCTAACGCGTACCCTAACCCTAACCCCAACCCTAACCCTAACAAGTACCCTAATCATAACCCGTACCCTAAACGGAGCCCTAACCCTAACACTAACCCAAACCCTAACCCTAACCCATACCCTTCGCCGTACCCAAACCCCTCCCCGAACCCGTACCCTAAGCCGTACCCTAAGCCTAACTCTAAGCCTAACCCTAACCCTAGGCTACCTTGACTGCTTCTGCCTCCAATAGATTTCCTAAGCACTAGTGGTTTAAGGAACAGCTTAAAAAGAGAATCCTAATGTGATTTCTTTATAAAGGGTGTGTTCCTTATCTTAGCCTAGTGTCTAAACTCTTCTCCATGGCTGGACCCCCAAATAATATTTCTTTACGTGCTAAGCGGTATCTAGGGAGTGGGATAGGTTTAATAACTACCCTAACCCTAACGCGTACCCTAACCCTAACCCCTACCCTAACCCTAACACGTACCCTAATCCTAAACCGTACCCTAAACCGAGTCCTAACCCTAACACTAACCCAAACCCTAACACTAACCAATACCCTACGCCGTACCCGAAGCCTTCCCCGAACCCGTACCCTAAGCCTTACCTAAGCCTAACCCTAAGCCTAACCCTAACCCTAGACTACCCTTGACTGCTTCTGCCTCCAATAGATTTCCTAAGCACTAGAGTTTTAAGGAACAGCTTAAAAAGAGAATCCTAATGTGATTTCATTATAATGGGTGTGTTCCTTATCTTATCCTAGTGTCAAAACTCTTCCCCATGGCTGGACCACCAAATAATATTCCTTTTCGTGCTAAGGGGTATGTAGAGAGTGAGATAGGTTTAATAACTACCCTAAACCTAACGCTTACCCTAACCCTAACCCCTACCCTAACCTTAACACGTACCCTAATCCTAACCCGTACCCTAAACGGAGCCCTAACCCTAACACTAACCCAAACCCTAACCGTAACCCATACCCTACGCCGTACCCGAAGCTCTCCCCGAACCCGTACCCTAAGCAGTGACCTAAGCCTAACCCTAAGCCTAACCCTAACCCTAGGCTACCCTTGACTGCTTCTGCCTCCAATAGATTTCCTAAGCACTAGTATTTTAAAGAACAGCTTAAAAAGAGAATCCTAATGTGATTTCTTTATAATGGGTGTGTTCCTTATCTTATCCTAGTGTCTAAACTCTTCTCCATGGCTGGACCCCCAAATAATATACCCTTATGTGCTAAGAGGTATCTAGAGAGTGGGATAGGTTTAATAACTACCCTAACCCTAACGCGTACCCTAACCCTAACCCCTACCCTAACCCTAACACGTACCCTAATCCTAAACCGTACCCTAAACCGAGCCCTAACCCTAACACTAACCCTAACACTAACCCTAACCCATACCCTACGCCGTGCCCTAACCCCTCCCCAAACCCATACCCTAAGCCGTACCCTAAACCTAACCCTAAGCCTAACCCTAACCCTGGGCTACCCTTGACTGCTTCTGCCTCCAATAGATTGCCTAAGCACTAGTGTTTTAAGAAACAGCTTAAAAAGAGAATCCTAATGTGATTTCTTTATAAAGGGTGTGTTCCTTATCTTAGCCTAGTGTCTAAAATCTTCTCAATGGCTGGATCCCTAAATAATATTCCTTTACGTGCTAAGGGGTATCTAGAGAGTGGGATAGGTTTAATAACCCTAACCCTAACACATACCCTAACCCTAACACCTACCCTAACCCTAACACGTACCCTATTCCTAAACCGTAACCTAAACCGAGCCCTAACCCTAAAACTAACCCTAACACTAACCCTATCCCATCCCCTACACCGTGCCCGAACCCCTCCCCGAACCCATAACCTAAGCCGTGCCCTAACCCTAACCTTAAGACTAAACCTAACCCTAGGCTACCCTTGACTGCTTCTGCCTCCAATAGATTTCCTAAGCACTAGTGTTTTAAGGAACAGCTTAAAAAGAGAATCCTAATGTGATTTCTTTATAAAGGGTGTGTTCCTTATCTTAGCCTAGTGTCTAAACTCTTCTCCATGGCTGGACCCCCAAATAATATTCCTTTACGTGCTAACGGGTATCTAGAGAGTGGGATAGGTTTAATAACTACCCTAACCCTAATGCGTACCCTAACCCTAACCCCTACCCTAACCCTAACTCGTACCCTAATCCTAAGCCGTACACTAAACCGAGCCCTAACACTAACATTAACCCTAACCCTAACCCTAACCCATACCATACACTGTACCCGAAGCCCTCCCCGAACCCGTACCCTAAGCCGTATCCTAAGCCTAACCTTAAGCCTAACCCTAACCCTAGCCTACCCTTGACTGCTTCTGCCTCCAATAGATTTCCTAAGCACTAGTATTTTAAGGAACAGCTTAAAAAGAGAATCCTAATGTGATTTCTTTATAATGTGTGTGTTCCTTATCTTATCCTAGTGTCTAAACTCTTCTCCATGGCTGGACCTCCAAATAATATTCCTTTACGTGCTAAGGGGTATCTAGAGAGTGGGATAGGTTTAATAACTATCCTAACCCTAACGCGTACCCCAACCCTAACCCCTACGCTAACCCTAACCCGTACCCTAATCCTATCCAATACCCTAAACCGAGCCCTAACCCCAACACTAACCCTAACCCTAACCCTAACCCATACCCAACGCCGCACCCGAAGCCCTCCTCGAACCCGTACCCTAATCCGTACCCTAAGCCTAACCCTAACCCTAACCCTAACCCTAACCCTAACCCTAACGCGTACCCTAACCCTAACCCCTACCCTAACCCTAACAAGTACCCTAATCATAACCCGTACCCTAAAAGGAGCCCTAACCCTAACACTAACCCAAACCCTAACCCTAACCCATACCCTACGCCGTACCCAAACCCCTCCCCGAACCCGTACCCTAAGCCGTGCCCTAAGCCTAACTCTAAGCCTAACCCTAACCCTAGGCTACCCTTGACTGCTTCTGCCTCCAATAGATTTCCTAAGCACTAGTGGTTTAAGGAACAGCTTAAAAAGAGAATCCTAATGTGATTTCTTTATAAAGGGTGTGTTCCTTATCTTATCCTAGTGTCTAAACTGTTCTCCATGGCTGGACCCCCAAATAATATTTCTTTACGTGCTAAGGGGTATCTAGAGAGTGGGTTAGGTTTAATAACTACCGTAACCCTAATGCGTACCCTAATCCTAACACGTAACCTCATCCTAAGCCGTTCACTAAACCGAGCCCTAAGACTAACATTAACCCTAACCCTAACCCTAACCCATACCCTACACCGTACCCGAAGCCCTCCCCGATCCCGAACCCTAAGCCGTATCCTAAGCCTAACCTTAAGCCTAACCCTAACCCTACCCTACCCTTGCCTGCTTCTGCCTCCAATAGATTTCTTAAGCACTAGTGTTTTAAGGAACAGCTTAAAAAGAGAATCCTAATGTGATTTCTTTATAATGTGTGTGTTCCTTATCTTATCCTAGTGTCTAAACTCTTCTCCATGGCTGGACCTCCAAATAATATTCCTTTACGTGCTAAGCGGTATCTAGGGAGTGGGATAGGTTTAATAACTACCCTAACCCTAACGCGTACCCTAACGCTAACCCCTACCCTAACCATAACACGTACCCTAATCCTAACCAATACCCTAAACCGAGCCCTAACCCCAACACTAACCCTAACCCTAACCCTAACCCATACCCTACGCCGCAACCGAAGCCCTCCCCGAACCCGTACCATAAGCAGTACCCTAAGCCTAACCCTAAGCCTAACCCTAACCCTAGGCTACCCTTGACTGCTTCTGCCTCCAATAGATTTCCTAAGCACTAGTGTTTTCAGGAACAGCTTAAAAAGAGAATCCTAATGTGATTTCATTATAATGGGTGTGTTCCTTATCTTATCCTAGTGTCTAAACTCTTCTCCATGGCTAGACCACCAAATAATATTCCTTTACGTGCTAAGGGGTATCTAGAGAGTGAGATAGGTTTAATAACTACCCTAACCCTAACGCGTACCCTAACCCTAACCCCTACCCTAACCCTAACACGTACCCTAATCCTAACCCGTACCCTAAACGGAGCCCTAACCCTAACACTAATCCAAACCCTAACCTTAACCCATACCCTACGCCGTACCCGAAGCTCTCCCCGAACCCGTACCCTAAGCAGTGCCCTAAGCCTAACCCTAAGCCTAACCCTAACCCTAGGCTACCCTTGACTGCTTCTGCCTCCAATAGATTTCCTAAGCACTAGTATTTTAAAGAACAGCTTAAAAAGAGAATCCTAATGTGATTTCTTTGTAAAGGGTGTGTTCCTTATCTTAGCCTAGTGTCTGAACTCTTCTCCATGGGAGGACCCCCAAATAATATTCCTTTACGTGCTAAGGGGTATCTAGAGAGTGGGATAGGTTTAATAACTACCCTAACCCTAACGCGTACCCTAACTCTAAACCCTACGCTAACCCTAACACGTACCCTAATCCTAACCAATACCCTAAACCGAGCCCTAACCCTAACACTAACCCTAACACTAACCCTAACCATACCCTACGCCGTGCCTTAACCCCTCCTCAAACCCATACCCTAAGCCGTACCCTAACCCTAAACCTAAGCCTAACCCAACCCTGGGCTACCCTTGACTGCTTCTGCCTCCAATAGTTTGCCTAAGCACTAGTGTTTTAAGAAACAGCTTAAAAAGAGAATCCTAATGTGATTTCTTTATAATGTGTGTCTTCCTTATCTTATCCTAGTGTCTAAAATCTTCTCCATGGCTGGATCCCCAAATAATATTACTTTACGTGCTAAGGGGTATCTAGAGAGTGGGATAGGTTTAATAACCCTAACCCTAACACATACCCTAACCCTAACCCCTACCCAAACCCTAACACGTACCCTATTCCTAAACCGTACCCTAAACCGAGCCCTAACCCTAAAACTAACCCTAACCCTAACCCTATCCCATACCCTACACCATGCCCGAACCCCTCCCCGAACCCATAACCTAACCCGTACCCTAATCCGTACCCTAAGCCTAACCCTAAGCCTAACCCTAACCCTAGGCTACCCTTGACTGCTTCTGCCTCCAATAGATTTCCTAAGCACTAGTGTTTTAAGGAACAGCTTAAAAAGAGAATCCTAATGTGATTTCATTATAATGGGTGTGTTCCTTATCTTATCCTAGTGTCTAAACTCTTCTCCATGGCTAGACCACAAAATAATATTCCTTTACGTGCTAAGGGGTATCTAGAGAGTGAGATAGGTTTAATAACTACCCTAACCCTAACGCGTACCCTAACCCGAACCCGTACCCTAACCCTAATACGAACCCTAATCCTAACCCGTACCCTAAACGGAGCCCTAACCCTAACACTAACCCAAACCCTAACCCTAAGCCATACCCTACGCCGTACCCGAAGCTCTCCCCGAACCCGTACCCTAAGCAGTGCCCTAAGCCTAACCCTAAGCCTAACCCTAACCCTAGGCTACCCTTGACTGCTTCTGCCTCCAAAAGATTTCCTAAGCACTAGTATTTTAAAGAACAGCTTAAAAAGAGAATCCTAATGTGATTTCTTTATAATGGGTGTGTTCCTTATATTATCCTAGTGTCTAAACTCTTCTCCATGGCTGGACCCCCAAATAATATTCCTTTATGTGCTAAGGGGTATCTAGAGAGTGGGATAGGTTTAATAACTACCCTAACCCTAACGCGTACCCTAACCCTAACCCCTACCCTAACCCTAACACGTACCCTAATCCTAAACCGTACCCTAAACCGAGCCCTAACCCTAACACTAACCCAAACCCTAACACTAACCCATACCCTACGCCGTACCCGAAGCCTTCCACAAACCCATACCCTAAGCCGTACCCTAAGCCTAACACTAAGCCTAACCCTATACCTAGACTACCCTTGACTGCTTCTGCCTCCAATAGATTTTCTAAGCACTAGTGTTTTAAAGGAACAGCTTAAAAAGAGAATCCTAATGTGATTTCTTTATAAAGGGTGTGTTCCTTATCTTAGCCTAGTGTCTAAACTCTTCTCCATGTGTGGACCCCCAAATAATATTCCTTTACGTGCTAAGGGGTATCTAGAGAGTGGGATAGGTTTAATAACTACCCTAACCCTAACGCGTACCCTAACTCTAACCCCTACCCTAACCCTAACACGTACCCTAATCCTAACCAATACCCTAAACCGAGCCCTAACGCTAACACTAACTCTAACCCTAACCCTAACCCATACCCTACGCCGTATCGAAAGCCCTCCCCGAACCCGTAACGTAATTCGCACCCTAAGCCTAACCCTAAGCCTAAGCCTAACCCTAGGCTACCCTTGACTGCTTCTGCCTCCAATAGATTTCCTAAGCACTAGTGTTTTAAGGAACAGCTTAAAAAGAGAATCCTAATGTGATTTCTTTATAATGGGTGTGTTCCTTATCTTATCCTAGTGTCTAAACTCTTCTCCATGGCTGGACCCCCAAATAATATTCCTTTATGTGCAAAGGGGTATCTAGAGTGTGGGATAGGTTTAATAACTACCCTAACCCTAACGCGTACCCTAACTCTAACCCCTACCCTAACCCTAACACGTACCCTAATCCTAACCAATAGCCTAAACCGAGCCCTAACCCTAACACTAACCCTAACCCTAACCCTAACCCATACCCTACGCCGTACCAATAGCCCTCCCCGAACCCGTACCCTAAGCCGCACCCTAAGCCTAACCCTAAGCCTAACCCTAACCCTAGGCTACCCTTGACTGCTTCTGCCTCCAATAGATTTCCTAAGCACTAGTGTTTTAAGGAACAGCTTAAAAAGAGAATCCTAATGTGATTTCTTTATAATGTGGGTGTTCCTTATATTATCTTAGTGTCTAAACTCTTCTCCATGGCTGGACCCCCAAATAATATTCCTTTACATGCTAAGGGGTATCTAGAGAGTGGGATAGGTTTAATAACTACCCTAACCCTAACATGTACCCTAATCCTAACCAATACCCTAAAACGAGCCCTAACCCTAACACTAACACTAACCCTAACCCAAACCCTACGCCATACCCGAAGCCCCAAACGAACCCATACCCTAAGCCGTACCCTAAGCCGTACCCTAAGCCTAACCCTAACCCTTGGCTACCCTTGACTGCTTCTGCCTCCAATAGATTTCCTAAGCAATAGTGTTTTAAGGAACAGCTTAAAAAGAGAATCCTAATTTGATTTCTTTATAATGGGTGTGTTCCTTATCTTATCCTAGTGTCTAAAGTCTTCTCCATGCCTGGACCCCCAAATAATATTCCTTTACGTGCTAAGGTGTATCTAGAGAGTGAGATAGATTTAATAACAATCCTAACTCTAATGCGTACCCTAGCCCTAACCCCTACCCTAACGCTAACACGTACCCTAAACCGAGCCCTAACCCTAACACTAACCATAACCCTAATCCTAACCCATACCCTATGCCGTACCCGAAACCCTCCCCGAATCTGTACCCTAAGCCGTACCCTAACGCTAACCCTAAGCCTAACCCTAATCCTAGACTACCCTTGACTGCTTCTGCCTCCAATAGATTTCCTAAGCACTAGTGTTTTAAGGAACAGCTTAAAAAGAGAATCCTAATGTGATTTCATTATAATGGATGTGTTCCTTATCTTATCCTAGTGTCTAAACTCTTCTCCATGGCTGGACCTCCAAATAATATTCCTTTACGTGCTAAGCGGTATCTAGGGAGTGGGATAGGTTTAATAACTACCCTAACCCTAACGCGTACACTAACCCTAACCCCTACCCTAACCCTAAAACGTACCCTAATCCTAACCAATACCCTAAACCGAGCCCTAACCCCAACACTAACCCTAACCCTAACCCTAACCCATACCCTACGCCGCAACCAAAGCCCTCCCCGAACCCGTACCATAAGCAGTACCCTAAGCCTAACCCTAAGCCTAACCCTAACCCTAGGCTACCCTTGACTGCTTCTGCCTCCAATAGATTTCCTAAGCACTAGTATTTTAAAGAACAGCTTAAAAAGAGAATCCTAATGTGATTTCTTTATAATGGGTGTGTTCCTTACATTATCCTAGTGTCTAAACTTTTCTCCATGGCTGGACCCCCAAATAATATTCCTTTACGTGCTAAGGGGAATCTAGAGAGTGAGATAGGTTTAATAACTACACTAACCTTAATGCGTACCCTAACCCTAACCCCTACCCTAACCCTAACACGTACTCTAAATCCTAACCAATACCCGAAACCGAGCCCTAACCCCAACACTCACCCTAACCCTAACCATAACCCATACCCTACGCCGCAACCGAAGCCCTCCCCGAACCCGTACCGTAAGCAGTACCCTAAGCCTAACCCTAAGCCTAACCCTAACCCTAGGCTACCCTTGACTGCTTCTGCCTCCAATAGATTTCCTAAGCACTAGTGTTTTAAGGAACAGCTTAAAAAGAGAATCCTAATGTGATTTCATTATAATGGGTGTGTTCCTTATCTTATCCTAGTGTCAAAACTCTTCCCCATGGCTGGACCACCAAATAATATTCCTTTTCGTGCTAAGGGGTATGTAGAGAGTGAGATAGGTTTAATAACTACCCTAAACCTAATGCTTACCCTAACCCTAACCCCTACCCTAACCTTAACACGTACCCTAATCCTAACCCGTACCCTAAACGGAGCCCTAACCCTAACACTAACCCAAACCCTAACCGTAACCCATACCCTACGCCGTACCCGAAGCTCTCCCCGAACCCGTACCCTAAGCAGTGCCCTAAGCCTAACCCTAAGCCTAACCCTAACCCTAGGCTACCCTTGACTGCTTCTGCCTCCAATAGATTTCCTAAGCACTAGTATTTTAAAGAACAGCTTAAAAAGAGAATCCTAATGTGATTTCTTTATAATGGGTGTGTTCCTTATCTTATCCTAGTGTCTAAACTCTTCTCCATGGCTGGACCCCCAAATAATATACCCTTATGTGCTAAGAGGTATCTAGAGAGTGGGATAGGTTTAATAACTACCCTAACCCTAACGCGTACCCTAACCCTAACCCCTACCCTAACCCTAACACGTACCCTAATCCTAAACCGTACCCTAAACCGAGCCCTAACCCTAACACTAACCCTAACACTAACCCTAACCCATACCCTACGCCGTGCCCTAACCCCTCCCCAAACCCATACCCTAAGCCGTACCCTAAACCTAACCCTAAGCCTAACCCTAACCCTGGGCTACCCTTGACTGCTTCTGCCTCCAATAGATTGCCTAAGCACTAGTGTTTTAAGAAACAGCTTAAAAAGAGAATCCTAATGTGATTTCTTTATCAAGGGTGTGTTCCTTATCTTAGCCTAGTGTCTAAAATCTTCTCAATGGCTGGATCCCCAAATAATATTCCTTTACGTGCTAAGGGGTATCTAGAGAGTGGGATAGGTTTAATAACCCTAACCCTAACACATACCCTAACCCTAACACCTACCCTAACCCTAACACGTACCCTATTCCTAAACCGTAACCTAAACCGAGCCCTAACCCTAAAACTAACCCTAACACTAACCCTATCCCATCCCCTACACCGTGCCCGAACCCCTCCCCGAAACCATAACCTAAGCCGTGCCCTAACCCTAACCTTAAGACTAAACCTAACCCTAGGCTACCCTTGACTGCTTCTGCCTCCAATAGATTTCCTAAGCACTAGTGTTTTAAGGAACAGCTTAAAAAGAGAATCCTAATGTGATTTCTTTATAAAGGGTGTGTTCCTTATCTTAGCCTAGTGTCTAAACTCTTCTCCATGGCTGGACCCCCAAATAATATTCCTTTACGTGCTAACGGGTATCTAGAGAGTGGGATAGGTTTAATAACTACCCTAACCCTAATGCGTACCCTAACCCTAACCCCTACCCTAACCCTAACTCGTACCCTAATCCTAAGCCGTACACTAAACCGAGCCCTAACACTAACATTAACCCTAACCCTAACCCTAACCCATACCATACACTGTACCCGAAGCCCTCCCCGAACCCGTACCCTAAGCCGTATCCTAAGCCTAACCTTAAGCCTAACCCTAACCCTAGCCTACCCTTGACTGCTTCTGCCTCCAATAGATTTCCTAAGCACTAGTATTTTAAGGAACAGCTTAAAAAGAGAATCCTAATGTGATTTCTTTATAATGTGTGTGTTCCTTATCTTATCCTAGTGTCTAAACTCTTCTCCATGGCTGGACCTCCAAATAATATTCCTTTACGTGCTAAGGGGTATCTAGAGAGTGGGATAGGTTTAATAACTATCCTAACCCTAACGCGTACCCCAACCCTAACCCCTACGCTAACCCTAACCCGTACCCTAATCCTATCCAATACCCTAAACCGAGCCCTAACCCCAACACTAACCCTAACCCTAACCCTAACCCATACCCAACGCCGCACCCGAAGCCCTCCTCGAACCCGTACCCTAATCCGTACCCTAAGCCTAACCCTAACCCTAACCCTAACCCTAACCCTAACCCTAACGCGTACCCTAACCCTAACCCCTACCCTAACCCTAACAAGTACCCTAATCATAACCCGTACCCTAAAAGGAGCCCTAACCCTAACACTAACCCAAACCCTAACCCTAACCCATACCCTACGCCGTACCCAAACCCCTCCCCGAACCCGTACCCTAAGCCGTGCCCTAAGCCTAACTCTAAGCCTAACCCTAACCCTAGGCTACCCTTGACTGCTTCTGCCTCCAATAGATTTCCTAAGCACTAGTGGTTTAAGGAACAGCTTAAAAAGAGAATCCTAATGTGATTTCTTTATAAAGGGTGTGTTCCTTATCTTATCCTAGTGTCTAAACTGTTCTCCATGGCTGGACCCCCAAATAATATTTCTTTACGTGCTAAGGGGTATCTAGAGAGTGGGTTAGGTTTAATAACTACCGTAACCCTAATGCGTACCCTAATCCTAACACGTAACCTCATCCTAAGCCGTTCACTAAACCGAGCCCTAAGACTAACATTAACCCTAACCCTAACCCTAACCCATACCCTACACCGTACCCGAAGCCCTCCCCGATCCCGAACCCTAAGCCGTATCCTAAGCCTAACCTTAAGCCTAAACCTAACCCTACCCTACCCTTGCCTGCTTCTGCCTCCAATAGATTTCTTAAGCACTAGTGTTTTAAGGAACAGCTTAAAAAGAGAATCCTAATGTGATTTCTTTATAATGTGTGTGTTCCTTATCTTATCCTAGTGTCTAAACTCTTCTCCATGGCTGGACCTCCAAATAATATTCCTTTACGTGCTAAGCGGTATCTAGGGAGTGGGATAGGTTTAATAACTACCCTAACCCTAACGCGTACCCTAACGCTAACCCCTACCCTAACCATAACACGTACCCTAATCCTAACCAATACCCTAAACCGAGCCCTAACCCCAACACTAACCCTAACCCTAACCCTAACCCATACCCTACGCCGCAACCGAAGCCCTCCCCGAACCCGTACCATAAGCAGTACCCTAAGCCTAACCCTAAGCCTAACCCTAACCCTAGGCTACCCTTGACTGCTTCTGCCTCCAATAGATTTCCTAAGCACTAGTGTTTTCAGGAACAGCTTAAAAAGAGAATCCTAATGTGATTTCATTATAATGGGTGTGTTCCTTATCTTATCCTAGTGTCTAAACTCTTCTCCATGGCTAGACCACCAAATAATATTCCTTTACGTGCTAAGGGGTATCTAGAGAGTGAGATAGGTTTAATAACTACCCTAACCCTAACGCGTACCCTAACCCTAACCCCTACCCTAACCCTAACACGTACCCTAATCCTAACCCGTACCCTAAACGGAGCCCTAACCCTAACACTAATCCAAACCCTAACCTTAACCCATACCCTACGCCGTACCCGAAGCTCTCCCCGAACCCGTACCCTAAGCAGTGCCCTAAGCCTAACCCTAAGCCTAACCCTAACCCTAGGCTACCCTTGACTGCTTCTGCCTCCAATAGATTTCCTAAGCACTAGTATTTTAAAGAACAGCTTAAAAAGAGAATCCTAATGTGATTTCTTTGTAAAGGGTGTGTTCCTTATCTTAGCCTAGTGTCTGAACTCTTCTCCATGGGAGGACCCCCAAATAATATTCCTTTACGTGCTAAGGGGTATCTAGAGAGTGGGATAGGTTTAATAACTACCCTAACCCTAACGCGTACCCTAACTCTAAACCCTACGCTAACCCTAACACGTACCCTAATCCTAACCAATACCCTAAACCGAGCCCTAACCCTAACACTAACCCTAACACTAACCCTAACCATACCCTACGCCGTGCCTTAACCCCTCCTCAAACCCATACCCTAAGCCGTACCCTAACCCTAAACCTAAGCCTAACCCAACCCTGGGCTACCCTTGACTGCTTCTGCCTCCAATAGTTTGCCTAAGCACTAGTGTTTTAAGAAACAGCTTAAAAAGAGAATCCTAATGTGATTTCTTTATAATGTGTGTCTTCCTTATCTTATCCTAGTGTCTAAAATCTTCTCCATGGCTGGATCCCCAAATAATATTACTTTACGTGCTAAGGGGTATCTAGAGAGTGGGATAGGTTTAATAACCCTAACCCTAACACATACCCTAACCCTAACCCCTACCCAAACCCTAACACGTACCCTATTCCTAAACCGTACCCTAAACCGAGCCCTAACCCTAAAACTAACCCTAACCCTAACCCTATCCCATACCCTACACCATGCCCGAACCCCTCCCCGAACCCATAACCTAACCCGTACCCTAATCCGTACCCTAAGCCTAACCCTAAGCCTAACCCTAACCCTAGGCTACCCTTGACTGCTTCTGCCTCCAATAGATTTCCTAAGCACTAGTGTTTTAAGGAACAGCTTAAAAAGAGAATCCTAATGTGATTTCATTATAATGGGTGTGTTCCTTATCTTATCCTAGTGTCTAAACTCTTCTCCATGGCTAGACCACAAAATAATATTCCTTTACGTGCTAAGGGGTATCTAGAGAGTGAGATAGGTTTAATAACTACCCTAACCCTAACGCGTACCCTAACCCGAACCCGTACCCTAACCCTAATACGAACCCTAATCCTAACCCGTACCCTAAACGGAGCCCTAACCCTAACACTAACCCAAACCCTAACCCTAAGCCATACCCTACGCCGTACCCGAAGCTCTCCCCGAACCCGTACCCTAAGCAGTGCCCTAAGCCTAACCCTAAGCCTAACCCTAACCCTAGGCTACCCTTGACTGCTTCTGCCTCCAATAGATTTCCTAAGCACTAGTATTTTAAAGAACAGCTTAAAAAGAGAATCCTAATGTGATTTCTTTATAATGGGTGTGTTCCTTATCTTATCCTAGTGTCTAAACTCTTCTCCATGGCTGGACCCCCAAATAATATTCCTTTATGTGCTAAGGGGTATCTAGAGAGTGGGATAGGTTTAATAACTACCCTAACCCTAACGCGTACCCTAACCCTAACCCCTACCCTAACCCTAACACGTACCCTAATCCTAAACCGTACCCTAAACCGAGCCCTAACCCTAACACTAACCCAAACCCTAACACTAACCCATACCCTATGCCGTACCCGAAGCCTTCCACAAACCCATACCCTAAGCCGTACCCTAAGCCTAACACTAAGCCTAACCCTATACCTAGACTACCCTTGACTGCTTCTGCCTCCAATAGATTTTCTAAGCACTAGTGTTTTAAAGGAACAGCTTAAAAAGAGAATCCTAATGTGATTTCTTTATAAAGGGTGTGTTCCTTATCTTAGCCTAGTGTCTAAACTCTTCTCCATGTGTGGACCCCCAAATAATATTCCTTTACGTGCTAAGGGGTATCTAGAGAGTGGGATAGGTTTAATAACTACCCTAACCCTAACGCGTACCCTAACTCTAACCCCTACCCTAACCCTAACACGTACCCTAATCCTAAACAATACCCTAAACCGAGCCCTAACGCTAACACTAACTCTAACCCTAACCCTAACCCATACCCTACGCCGTATCGAAAGCCCTCCCCGAACCCGTAACGTAATTCGCACCCTAAGCCTAACCCTAAGCCTAAGCCTAACCCTAGGCTACCCTTGACTGCTTCTGCCTCCAATAGATTTCCTAAGCACTAGTGTTTTAAGGAACAGCTTAAAAAGAGAATCCTAATGTGATTTCTTTATAATGGGTGTGTTCCTTATCTTATCCTAGTGTCTAAACTCTTCTCCATGCCTGGACCCCCAAATAATATTCCTTTATGTGCAAAGGGGTATCTAGAGTGTGGGATAGGTTTAATAACTACCCTAACCCTAACGCGTACCCTAACTCTAACCCCTACCCTAACCCTAACACGTACCCTAATCCTAACCAATAGCCTAAACCGAGCCCTAACCCTAACACTAACCCTAACCCTAACCCTAACCCATACCCTACGCCGTACCAATAGCCCTCCCCGAACCCGTACCCTAAGCCGCACCCTAAGCCTAACCCTAAGCCTAACCCTAACCCTAGGCTACCCTTGACTGCTTCTGCCTCCAATAGATTTCCTAAGCACTAGTGTTTTAAGGAACAGCTTAAAAAGAGAATCCTAATGTGATTTCTTTATAATGTGGGTGTTCCTTATATTATCTTAGTGTCTAAACTCTTCTCCATGGCTGGACCCCCAAATAATATTCCTTTACGTGCTAAGGGGTATCTAGAGAGTGGGATAGGTTTAATAACTACCCTAACCCTAACATGTACCCTAATCCTAACCAATACCCTAAAACGAGCCCTAACCCTAACACTAACACTAACCCTAACCCAAACCCTACGCCATACCCGAAGCCCCAAACGAACCCATACCCTAAGCCGTACCCTAAGCCGTACCCTAAGCCTAACCCTAACCCTTGGCTACCCTTGACTGCTTCTGCCTCCAATAGATTTCCTAAGCAATAGTGTTTTAAGGAACAGCTTAAAAAGAGAATCCTAATTTGATTTCTTTATAATGGGTGTGTTCCTTATCTTATCCTAGTGTCTAAAGTCTTCTCCATGCCTGGACCCCCAAATAATATTCCTTTACGTGCTAAGGTGTATCTAGAGAGTGAGATAGATTTAATAACAATCCTAACTCTAATGCGTACCCTAGCCCTAACCCCTACCCTAACGCTAACACGTACCCTAAACCGAGCCCTAACCCTAACACTAACCATAACCCTAATCCTAACCCATACCCCATGCCGTACCCGAAACCCTCCCCGAACCTGTACCCTAAGCCGTACCCTAACGCTAACCCTAAGCCTAACCCTAATCCTAGACTACCCTTGACTGCTTCTGCCTCCAATAGATTTCCTAAGCACTAGTGTTTTAAGGAACAGCTTAAAAAGAGAATCCTAATGTGATTTCATTATAATGGATGTGTTCCTTATCTTATCCTAGTGTCTAAACTCTTCTCCATGGCTGGACCTCCAAATAATATTCCTTTACGTGCTAAGCGGTATCTAGGGAGTGGGATAGGTTTAATAACTACCCTAACCCTAACGCGTACACTAACCCTAACCCCTACCCTAACCCTAAAACGTACCCTAATCCTAACCAATACCCTAAACCGAGCCCTAACCCCAACACTAACCCTAACCCTAACCCTAACCCATACCCTACGCCGCAACCAAAGCCCTCCCCGAACCCGTACCATAAGCAGTACCCTAAGCCTAACCCTAAGCCTAACCCTAACCCTAGGCTACCCTTGACTGCTTCTGCCTCCAATAGATTTCCTAAGCACTAGTATTTTAAAGAACAGCTTAAAAAGAGAATCCTAATGTGATTTCTTTATAATGGGTGTGTTCCTTACATTATCCTAGTGTCTAAACTTTTCTCCATGGCTGGACCCCCAAATAATATTCCTTTACGTGCTAAGGGGAATCTAGAGAGTGAGATAGGTTTAATAACTACACTAACCTTAATGCGTACCCTAACCCTAACCCCTACCCTAACCCTAACACGTACTCTAAATCCTAACCAATACCCGAAACCGAGCCCTAACCCCAACACTCACCCTAACCCTAACCATAACCCATACCCTACGCCGCAACCGAAGCCCTCCCCGAACCCGTACCGTAAGCAGTACCCTAAGCCTAACCCTAAGCCTAACCCTAACCCTAGGCTACCCTTGACTGCTTCTGCCTCCAATAGATTTCCTAAGCACTAGTGTTTTAAGGAACAGCTTAAAAAGAGAATCCTAATGTGATTTCATTATAATGGGTGTGTTCCTTATCTTATCCTAGTGTCTAAACTCTTCTCCATGGCTAGACCACCAAATAATATTCCTTTACGTGCTAAGGGGTATCTAGAGAGTGAGATAGGTTTAATAACTACCCTAACCCTAACGCGTACCCTAACCCTAACCCCTACCCTAACCCTAACACGTACCCTAATCCTAACCCCTACCCTAAACGGAGCCCTAACCCTAACACTAACCCAAACCCTAACCCTAACCCATACCCTACGCCGTACCCGAAGCTCTCCCCGAACCCGTACCCTAAGCAGTGCCCTAAGCCTAACCCTAAGCCTAACCCTAACCCTAGGCTACCCTTGACTGCTTCTGCCTCCAATAGATTTCCTAAGCACTAGTATTTTAAAGAACAGCTTAAAAAGAGAATCCTAATGTGATTTCTTTATAATGGGTGTGTTCCTTACATTATCCTAGTGTCTAAACTTTTCTCCATGGCTGGACCCCCAAATAATATTCCTTTATGTGCTAAGGGGTATCTAGAGAGTGGGATAGGTTTAATAACTACCCTAACCCTAACGCGTACCCTAACCCTAACCCCTACCCTAACCCTAACACGTACCCTAATCCTAAACCGTACCCTAAACCGAGCCCTAACCCTAACACTAACCCAAACCCTAACACTAACCAATACCCTACGCCGTACCCGAAGCCTTCCCCGAACCCGTACCCTAAGCCTTACCTAAGCCTAACCCTAAGCCTAACCCTAACCCTAGACTACCCTTGACTGCTTCTGCCTCCAATAGATTTCCTAAGCACTAGTGTTTTAAGGAACAGCTTAAAAAGAGAATCCTAATGTGATTTCTTTATAATGGGGGTGTTCCTTATCTTATCCTATTGTCTAAACTCTTCTCCATGGCTGGACCTCTAAATAATATTCCTTTACGTGCTAAGGGGTATCTAGAGAGTGGGATAGGTTTAATAACTACACTAACCCTAATGCGTACCCTAACCCTAACCCCTACCCTAACACTAACACGTACCCTAATCCTAACCCGTACCCTAAACCGAGACCTAACCCTAACCCTAACACTAACCCTAACCCTAACCCATACCGTACGCCGTACCCGAAGCCCTCCCCGAAGCCATACCCTAAGCTGTACCCTAAGCCTAAACCTAAGCCTAACCCTAACCCTAGGCTACCCTTGAATGCTTCTGCCTCCAATAGATTTCCTAAGCACTAGTGTTTTAAGGAACAGCTTAAAAAGAGAATCCTAATGTGCTTTCTTTATAATGGGTGTGTTCCTTATCTTATCCTAGTGTCTAAACTCTTCTCCATGGCTGGACCCCCAAATAATATTCCTTTACGTGCTAAGGGGTATCTAGAGAGTGGGATAGGTTTAATAACTACCCTAACCCTAATGCGTACCCTAACCCTAACCCCTACCCTAACCCTAACACGTACCCTAATCCTAACCCGTAACCTAAACGGAGCCCTAACCCTAACACTAACCCAAACCCTAACACTAACCCATACCCTACGCCGTACCCGAAGCCCTCCCCGAACCCGTACCCTAAGGCGTACCCTTAGCCTAACCCTAAGCCTAAACCTAACCCTAGGCTACCCTTGACTGCTTCTGCCTCCAATCGATTTCCTATGCACTAGTGTTTTAAGGAACAGCTTAAAAAGAGAATCCTAATGTGATTTCTTTATAATGGGTGTGTTCCTTATCTTTTCCTAGTGTCTAAACTCTTCTCCATGGCTGGACCCCCAAATAATATTCCTTTATGTGCTAAGGGGTATCTAGAGAGTGGGATAGGTTTAATAACTGCCCTAATCCTAACACGTACCCTAACCCTAACCCCTTCCCTAACCCTAAACCGTACCCTAAACCGAGCCCTAACCCTAACACTAACCCTAACCCTAACCCTAACCCATACCCTACGCCGTACCCGAAGCACTCCCCGAACCCGTACCCTAAGCCGTACCCTAAGCCTAACCCTAAGCCTAACCCTAATCCTAGGCTACTCTTGACTGCTTCTGCCTCCAATAGATTTCCTAAGCACTAGTGTTTTAAAGAACAGCTTAAAAAGAGAATCCTAATGTGATTTCTTTAGAATGGGTGTGTTCCTTATCTTATCCTAGTGTCTAAAGTCTTCTCCATGGCTGGATCCCCAAATACTTTTCCTTTATGTGCTCAGGGGTATCTAGAGAGTGGGATAGGTTTAATAACTACACTAACCCTAACACGTATCCTAACCCTAACCCCTACCCTAACCCTAACACGTACCCTAATCCTAACCAATACCCTAAACCGAGCCCTAACCCCAACACTAACCCTAACCCTAACCCTAACCCATACCCTACGCCGCACCGGAAGCCCTCCCCGAACCCGTACCCTAACCCGTACCCTAAGCCTAACCCTAAGCCTAACCCTAACCCTAGGCTACCCTTGACTGCTTCAGCCTCCAACAGATTTCCTAAGCACTAGTGTTTTAAGGAACAGCTTAAAAAGAGAATCCTAATGTGATTTCTTTATAATGGTTGTGTTCCTTATCTTATCCTAGTGTCTAAACTCTTCTCCATGGCTGGACCACCAAATAATATTATTTACGTGCTAAGGGGTATCTAGAGAGTGGGATAGGTTTAATAACTACCCTAACCCAAACACGTACCATAACCCTAACCCCTACCCTAATCCTAACACGTACCCTAATCCTAAACCGTACCCTAAACCGAGCCCTAACCCTAACACTAACCCAAACCCTAACACTAACGCATTGCCTACGCCGTACCCGAAGCCTTCCCCGAACCCGTACCCTAAGCCGTACCATAAGCCTAACCCTAAGCCTAACCCTAACCCTAGGCTACCCTTGACTGCTTCTGCCTCCAATAGATTTCCTAAGCACTAGTGTTTTAAGGAACAGCTTAAAAAGAGAATCCTAATGTGATTTCTTTATAAAGGGTGTG
The DNA here is from genome assembly GCF_965194825.1 of Balaenoptera physalus. Classification (NCBI taxonomy): domain Eukaryota; kingdom Metazoa; phylum Chordata; class Mammalia; order Artiodactyla; family Balaenopteridae; genus Balaenoptera; species Balaenoptera physalus. Next base: position 24,041 of record NW_028126404.1, read on the forward strand.
TTCCTTATGTTAGCCTTGTGTCTAAACTCTTCTCCATGTGTGGACCCCCAAATAATATTCCTTTACGTGCTAAGGGGTATCTAGAGAGTGGGATAGGTTTAATAACTACCCTAACCCTAACGCGTACCCTAACTCTAACCGCTACCCTAACCCTAACACGTACCCTAATCCTAACCAATACCCTAAACCGAGCCCTAACCCTAACACTAACCCTAACCCTTACCCTAACCCATACCCTACGCCGTAATGAAAGCCCTCCCCGAACCAGTACCCTAAGCCGCACCCTAAGCCTAACCCTAAGCCTAAACCTAACCCTAGGCTAACCTTGACTGCTTCTGCCTCCAATAGATTTCCTAAGCACTAGTGTTTTAAGCAACAGCTTAAAAAGAGAATCCTAATGTGATTTCTTTATAATGGGTGTGTTCCTTATCTTATCCTAGTGTCTAAACTCTTCTCCATGGCTGGACCCGCAAATAATATTCCTTTACGTGCTAAGGGGTATCTAGAGAGTGGGATAGGTTTAATAACTACCCTAACCCTAACGCGTACCCTAACCCTAACCCCTACCCTAACCCTAACACGTACCCTAAACCTAAACTGTACCCTAAACCGAGCCCTAACCGTAACACTAACCCTAACCCTAACACTAACCCATACCCTACGCCGTACCCGAAGCCGTCCCCGAACCCGTACCCTAAGCCTTACCCTTAGCCTAACCCTAAGCCTAACCCTAACACTAGGCTACCCTTGACTGCTTCTGCCCCCAATAGATTTCCTAAGCACTAGTGTTTTAAGGAACAGCTTAAAAAGAGAATCCTAATGTGATTTCTTTATAAAGGGTGTGTTCCTTATCTTAGCCTAGTGTCCAAACTCTTCTCCATGGCTGGATCCCCAAATAATATTCCTTTACGTGCTAAGGGGTATCTAGAGAGTGGGATAGGTTTAATAACTACCCTAAACCTAATGCGTACCCTAACCCTAACCCCTACCCTAACCCTAACACGTACCCTAATCCTAAGCATTACACTAAACCGAGCCCTTACCCTAACACTAACCCTAACACTAACCCTAACCCATACCCTACGCCGTGATCTAACCCCTCCCCAAACCCATACCCTAAGCCGTACCCTAACCCTAACCCTAAGCCTAACCCTAACCCTGGGCTACCCTTGACTGCTTCTGCCTCCAATAGATTTCCTAAGCACTAGTGTTTTAAGGAACAGCTTAAAAAGAGAATCCTAATGTGATTTCTTTATAAAAGGTGTGTTCCTTATCTTAGCCTAGTGCCTAAACTCTTCTCCATGGCTGGACCCCCAAATAATATTCCTTTACGTGCTAACGGGTATCTAGAGAGTGGGATAGGTTTAATAACTACCCTAACCCTAATGCGTACCCTAACCCTAACCCCTACCCTAACACTAACACGTACCCTAATCCTAACCAATAACCTAAACCGAGCCCTAACCCCAACACTAAACCTAACCCTAACCCTAACCCATACCCTACGCCGCAACCGAAGCCCTCCCCGAACCCGTACCCTAAGCAGTACCCTAAGCCTAACCCTAAGCCTAACCCTAACCCTAGGCTACCCTTGACTGCTTCTGCCTCCAATAGATTTCCTAAGCACTAGTGTTTTAAGGAACAGCTTAAAAAGAGAATCGTAATGTGATTTCATTATAATGGGTGTGTTCCTTATCTTAACCTAGTGTCAAAACTCTTCCCCATGGCTGGACCACCAAATAATATTCCTTTACGTGCTAAGGGGTATCTAGAGAGTGAGATTGGTTTAATAACTACCCTAACCCTAACGCTTACCCTAACCCTAACCCCTACCCTAACCTTAACACGTACCCTAATCCTAACCGGTACCCTAAACGGAGCCCTAACCCTAACACTAACCCAAACCCTAACCGTAACCCATACCCTACGACGTACCCGAAGCTCTCCCCGAACCCGTACCCTAAGCAGTGCCCTAAGCCTAACCCTAAGCCTAACCCTAAACCTAGGCTACCCTTGACTGCTTCTGCCTCCAATAGATTTCCTAAGCCATAGTATTTTAAAGAACAGCTTAAAAAGAGAATCCTAATGTGATTTCTTTATAATGGGTGTGTTCCTTATCTTATCCTAGTGTCTAAACTCTTCTCCATGGCTGGACCCCCAAATAATATACCCTTATGTGCTAAGGGGTATCTAGAGAGTGGGATAGGTTTAATAACTACCCTAACCCTAACGCGTACCCTAACCCTAACCCCTACCCTAACACTAACACGTACTCTAATCCTAAACCGTACCCTAAACCGAGCCCTAACCCTAACACTAACCCAAACCCTAACACTAACCCATACCCTACGCCGTACCCGAAGCCTTCCCCGAACCCGTACCCTAAGCCGTACCCTAAGCCTAACCCTAAGCCTAACCCTAACCCTAGACTACCCTTGACTGCTTCTGCCTCCAATAGATTTCCTAAGCACTAGTGTTTTAAGGAACAGCTTAAAAAGAGAATCCTAATGTGATTTCATTATAATGGATGTGTTCCTTTTCTTAGCCTAGTGTCTAAACTCTTCTCGATGGCTGGACCACAAAATAATATTCCTTTACGTGCTAAGGGCTATCTAGAGAGTGAGATAGGTTTAATAACTACCCTAACCCTAACGCGTACCCTAACCCTAACCCCTACACTAACCCTAACACGTACCCTAATCCTAACCCGTAACCTAAACGGAGCCCTAACCCTAACACTAACCCAAACCCTAACCCTAACCCATACCCTACGCCGTACCCGAAGCTCTCCCCGAACCCGTACCCTAAGCAGTGCCCTAAGCCTAACCCTAAGCCTAACCCTAACCCTAGGCTACCCTTGACTGCTTCTGCCTCCAATAAATTTCCTAAGCACTAGTATTTTAAAGAACAGCTTAAAAAGAGAATCCTAATGTGATTTCTTTATAATGGGTGTGTTCCTTATCTTATCCTAGTGTCTAAACTCTTCTCCATGGCTGGACCCCCAAATAATATACACTTATGTGCTAAGGGGTATCTAGAGAGTGGGATAGGTTTAATAACTACCCTAACCGTAACGCGTACCCTAACCCTAACCCCTACCCTAACCCTAACACGTACCCTAATCCTAAACCGTACCCTAAACCGAGCCCTAACCCTAACACTAACCCTAACACTAACCCTAACCCATACCCTACGCCGTGCCCTAACCCCTCCCCAAACCCATACCCTAAGCCGTACCCTAACCCTAACCCTAAGCCTAACCCTAACCCTGGGCTACCCTTGACTGCTTCTGCCTCCAATAGATTGCCTAAGCACTAGTGTTTTAAGAAACAGCTTAAAAAGAGAATCCTAATGTGATTTCTTTATAAAGGGTGTGTTCCTTATCTTAGCCTAGTGTCTAAAATCTTCTCCATGGCTGTATCCCCAAATAATATTCCTTTACGTGCTAAGGGGTATCTAGAGAGTGGGATAGGTTTAATAACCCTAACCCTAACACATACCCTAACCCTAACACCTACCCTAACCCTAACACGTACCCTATTCCTAAACCGTACACTAAACCGAGGCCTAACCCTAAAACTAACCCTAACACTAACCCTATCCCATCCCCTACACCGTGCCCGAACCCCTCCCCGAACCCATAACCTAAGCCGTGCCCTAACCCTAACCTTAAGACTAAACCTAACCCTAGGCTACCCTTGACTGCTTCTGCCTCCAATAGATTTCCTAAGCACTAGTGTTTTAAGGAACAGCTTAAAAAGAGAATCCTAATGTGATTTCTTTATAAAGGGTGTGTTCCTTATCTTAGCCTAGTGTCTAAACTCTTCTCCATGGCTGGACCCCCAAATAATATTCCTTTACGTGCTAACGGGTATCTAGAGAGTGGGATAGGTTTAATAACTACCCTAACCCTAATGCGTACCCTAACCCTAACCCCTACCCTAACCCTAACACGTAGCCTAATCCTAAGCCGTACACTAAACCGAGCCCTAACACTAACATTAACCCTAACCCTAACCCTAACCCATACCCTACACTGTACCCGAAGCCCTCCCCGAACCCGTACCCTAAGCCGTATCCTAAGCCTAACCTTAAGCCTAACCCTAACCCTAGCCTACCCTTGACTGCTTCTGCCTCCAATAGATTTCCTAAGCACTAGTATTTCAAGGAACAGCTTAAAAAGAGAATCCTAATGTGATTTCTTTATAATGGGTGTGTTCCTTATCTTATCCTAGTGTCTAAACTCTTCTCCATGGCTGGACCTCCAAATAATATTCCTTTACGTGCTAAGGGGTATCTAGAGAGTGGGATAGGTTTAATAACTATCCTAACCCTAACGCGTACCCCAACCCTAACCCCTACCCTAACCCTAACACGTACCCTAATCCTAACCAATACCCTAAACCGAGCCCTAACCCCAACACTAACCCTAACCCTAACCCTAACCCATACCCAACGCCGCACCCGAAGCCCTCCTCGAACCCGTACCCTAATCCGTACCCTAAGCCTAACCCTAACCCTAACCCTAACCCTAACCCTAACGCGTACCCTAACCCTAACCCCAACCCTAACCCTAACAAGTACCCTAATCATAACCCGTACCCTAAACGGAGCCCTAAACCTAACACTAACCCAAACCCTAACCCTAACCCATACCCTACGCCGTACCCAAACCCCTCCCCGAACCCGTACCCTAAGCCGTACCCTAAGCCTAACTCTAAGCCTAACCCTAACCCTAGGCTACCCTTGACTGCTTCTGCCTCCAATAGATTTCCTAAGCACTAGTGGTTTAAGGAACAGCTTAAAAAGTGAATCCTAATGTGATTTCTTTATAAAGGGTGTGTTCCTTATCTTAGCCTAGTGTCTAAACTCTTCTCCATGGCTGGACCCCCAAATAATATTTCTTTACGTGCTAAGGGGTATCTAGAGAGTGGGTTAGGTTTAATAACTACCGTAACCCTAATGCGTACCCTAATCCTAACACGTAACCTAATCCTAAGCCGTTCACTAAACCGAGCCCTAACACTAACATTAACCCTAACCCTAACCCTAACCCATACCCTACACCGTACCCGAAGCCCTCCCCGAACCCGTACCCTAAGCCGTATCCTAAGCCTAACCTTAAGCCTAACCCTAACCCTAGCCTACCCTTGCCTGCTTCTGCCTCCAATAGATTTCCTAAGCACTAGTGTTTTAAGGAACAGCTTAAAAAGAGAATCCTAATGTGATTTCTTTATAATGTGTGTGTTCCTTATCTTATCCTAGTGTCTAAACTCTTCTCCATGGCTGGACCTCCAAATAATATTCCTTTACGTGCTAAGCGGTATCTAGGGAGTGGGATAGGTTTAATAACTACCCTAACCCTAACGCGTACCCTAACCCTAACCCCTACCCTAACCCTAACACGTACCCTAATCCTAACCAATACCCTAAACCGAGCCCTAACCCCAACACTAACCCTAACCCTAACCCTAACCCATACCCTACGCCGCAACCGAACCCTCCCCGAACCCGTACCATAAGCAGTACCCTAAGCCTAACCCTAAGCCTAACCCTAATCCTAGGCTACTCTTGACTGCTTCTGCCTCCAATAGATTTCCTAAGCACTAGTGTTTTAAAGAACAGCTTAAAAAGAGAATCCTAATGTGATTTCTTTAGAATGGGTGTGTTCCTTATCTTATCCTAGTGTCTAAAGTCTTCTCCATGGCTGGATCCCCAAATACTTTTCCTTTATGTGCTCAGGGGTATCTAGAGAGTGGGATAGGTTTAATAACTACACTAACCCTAACACGTATCCTAACCCTAACCCCTACCCTAACCCTAACACGTACCCTAATCCTAACCAATACCCTAAACCGAGCCCTAACCCCAACACTAACCCTAACCCTAACCCTAACCCATACCCTACGCCGCACCGGAAGCCCTCCCCGAACCCGTACCCTAACCCGTACCCTAAGCCTAACCCTAAGCCTAACCCTAACCCTAGGCTACCCTTGACTGCTTCAGCCTCCAACAGATTTCCTAAGCACTAGTGTTTTAAGGAACAGCTTAAAAAGAGAATCCTAATGTGATTTCTTTATAATGGTTGTGTTCCTTATCTTATCCTAGTGTCTAAACTCTTCTCCATGGCTGGACCACCAAATAATATTATTTACGTGCTAAGGGGTATCTAGAGAGTGGGATAGGTTTAATAACTACCCTAACCCAAACACGTACCATAACCCTAACCCCTACCCTAATCCTAACACGTACCCTAATCCTAAACCGTACCCTAAACCGAGCCCTAACCCTAACACTAACCCAAACCCTAACACTAACGCATTGCCTACGCCGTACCCGAAGCCTTCCCCGAACCCGTACCCTAAGCCGTACCATAAGCCTAACCCTAAGCCTAACCCTAACCCTAGGCTACCCTTGACTGCTTCTGCCTCCAATAGATTTCCTAAGCACTAGTGTTTTAAGGAACAGCTTAAAAAGAGAATCCTAATGTGATTTCTTTATAAAGGGTGTGTTCCTTATGTTAGCCTTGTGTCTAAACTCTTCTCCATGTGTGGACCCCCAAATAATATTCCTTTACGTGCTAAGGGGTATCTAGAGAGTGGGATAGGTTTAATAACTACCCTAACCCTAACGCGTACCCTAACTCTAACCCCTACCCTAACCCTAACACGTACCCTAATCCTAACCAATACCCTAAACCGAGCCCTAACCATAACACTAACCCTAACCCTTACCCTAACCCATACCCTACGCCGTAATGAAAGCCCTCCCCGAACCAGTACCCTAAGCCGCACCCTAAGCCTAACCCTAAGCCTAACCCTAACCCTAGGCTAACCTTGACTGCTTCTGCCTCCAATAGATTTCCTAAGCACTAGTGTTTTAAGCAACAGCTTAAAAAGAGAATCCTAATGTGATTTCTTTATAATGGGTGTGTTCCTTATCTTATCCTAGTGTCTAAACTCTTCTCCATGGCTGGACCCGCAAATAATATTCCTTTACGTGCTAAGGGGTATCTAGAGAGTGGGATAGGTTTAATAACTACCCTAACCCTAACGCGTACCCTAACCCTAACCCCTACCCTAACCCTAACACGTACCCTAAACCTAAACTGTACCCTAAATCGAGCCCTAACCGTAACACTAACCCTAACCCTAACACTAACCCATACCCTACGCCGTACCCGAAGCCCTCCCCGAACCCGTACCCTAAGCCTTACCCTTAGCCTAACCCTAAGCCTAACCCTAACACTAGGCTACCCTTGACTGCTTCTGCCCCCAATAGATTTCCTAAGCACTAGTGTTTTAAGGAACAGCTTAAAAAGAGAATCCTAATGTGATTTCTTTATAAAGGGTGTGTTCCTTATCTTAGCCTAGTGTCCAAACTCTTCTCCATGGCTGGATCCCCAAATAATATTCCTTTACGTGCTAAGGGGTATCTAGAGAGTGGGATAGGTTTAATAACTACCCTAAACCTAATGCGTACCCTAACCCTAACCCCTACCCTAACCCTAACACGTACCCTAATCCTAAGCATTACACTAAACCGAGCCCTTACCCTAACACTAACCCTAACACTAACCCTAACCCATACCCTACGCCGTGATCTAACCCCTCCCCAAACCCATACCCTAAGCCGTACCCTAACCCTAACCCTAAGCCTAACCCTAACCCTGGGCTACCCTTGACTGCTTCTGCCTCCAATAGATTTCCTAAGCACTAGTGTTTTAAGGAACAGCTTAAAAAGAGAATCCTAATGTGATTTCTTTATAAAAGGTGTGTTCCTTATCTTAGCCTAGTGCCTAAACTCTTCTCCATAGCTGGACCCCCAAATAATATTCCTTTACGTGCTAACGGGTATCTAGAGAGTGGGATAGGTTTAATAACTACCCTAACCCTAATGCGTACCCTAACCCTAACCCCTACCCTAACACTAACACGTACCCTAATCCTAACCAATAACCTAAACCGAGCCCTAACCCCAACACTAAACCTAACCCTAACCCTAACCCATACCCTACGCCGCAACCGAAGCCCTCCCCGAACCCGTACCCTAAGCAGTATCCTAAGCCTAACCCTAAGCCTAACCCTAACCCTAGGCTACCCTTGACTGCTTCTGCCTCCAATAGATTTCCTAAGCACTAGTGTTTTAAGGAACAGCTTAAAAAGAGAATCGTAATGTGATTTCATTATAATGGGTGTGTTCCTTATCTTATCCTAGTGTCAAAACTCTTCCCCATGGCTGGACCACCAAATAATATTCCTTTACGTGCTAAGGGGTATCTAGAGAGTGAGATTGGTTTAATAACTACCCTAACCCTAACGCTTACCCTAACCCTAACCCCTACCCTAACCTTAACACGTACCCTAATCCTAACTCGTACCCTAAACGGAGCCCTAACCCTAACACTAACCCAAACCCTAACCGTAACCCATACCCTACGCCGTACCCGAAGCTCTCCCCGAACCCGTACCCTAAGCAGTGCCCTAAGCCTAACCCTAAGCCTAACCCTAAACCTAGGCTACCCTTGACTGCTTCTGCCTCCAATAGATTTCCTAAGCCGTAGTATTTTAAAGAACAGCTTAAAAAGAGAATCCTAATGTGATTTCTTTATAATGGGTGTGTTCCTTATCTTATCCTAGTGTCTAAACTCTTCTCCATGGCTGGACCCCCAAATAATATACCCTTATGTGCTAAGGGGTATCTAGAGACTGGGATAGGTTTAATAACTACCCTAACCCTAACGCGTACCCTAACCCTAACCCCTACCCTAACACTAACACGTACTCTAATCCTAAACCGTACCCTAAACCGAGCCCTAACCCTAACACTAACCCAAACCCTAACACTAACCCATACCCTACGCCGTACCCGAAGCCTTCCCCGAACCCGTACCCTAAGCCGTACCCTAAGCCTAACCCTAAGCCTAACCCTAACCTTAGACTACCCTTGACTGCTTCTGCCTCCAATAGATTTCCTAAGCACTAGTGTTTTAAGGAACAGCTTAAAAAGAGAATCCTAATGTGATTTCATTATTATGGATGTGTTCCTTTTCTTAGCCTAGTGTCTAAACTCTTCTCGATGGCTGGACCACAAAATAATATTCCTTTACGTGCTAAGGGCTATCTAGAGAGTGAGATAGGTTTAATAACTACCCTAACCATAACGCGTACCCTAACCCTAACCCCTACACTAACCCTAACACGTACCCTAATCCTAACCCGTAACCTAAACGGAGCCCTAACCCTAACACTAACCCAAACCCTAACCCTAACCCATACCCTACGCCGTACCCGAAGCTCTCCCCGAACCCGTACCCTAAGCAGTGCCCTAAGCCTAACCCTAAGCCTAACCCTAAACCTAGGCTACCCTTGACTGCTTCTGCCTCCAATAAATTTCCTAAGCACTAGTATTTTAAAGAACAGCTTAAAAAGAGAATCCTAATGTGATTTCTTTATAATGGGTGTGTTCCTTATCTTATCCTAGTGTCTAAACTCTTCTCCATGGCTGGACCCCCAAATAATATACCCTTATGTGCTAAGGGGTATCTAGAGAGTGGGATAGGTTTAATAACTACCCTAACCGTAACGCGTACCCTAACCCTAACCCCTACCCTAACCCTAACACGTACCCTAATCCTAAACCGTACCCTAAACCGAGCCCTAACCCTAACACTAACCCTAACACTAACCCTAACCCATACCCTACGCCGTGCCCTAACCCCTCCCCAAACCCATACGCTAAGCCGTACCCTAACCCTAACCCTAAGCCTAACCCTAACCCTGGGCTACCCTTGACTGCTTCTGCCTCCAATAGATTGCCTAAGCACTAGTGTTTTAAGAAACAGCTTAAAAAAAGAATCCTAATGTGATTTCTTTATAAAGGGTGTGTTCCTTATCTTAGCCTAGTGTCTAAAATCTTCTCCATGGCTGGATCCCCAAATAATATTCCTTTACGTGCTAAGGGGTATCTAGAGAGTGGGATAGGTTTAATAACCCTAACCCTAACACATACCCTAACCCTAACACCTACCCTAACCCTAACACGTACCCTATTCCTAAACCGTACACTAAACCGAGCCCTAACCCTAAAACTAAGCCTAACACTAACCCTATCCCATCCCCTACACCGTGCCCGAACCCCTCCCCGAACCCATAACCTAAGCCGTGCCCTAACCCTAACCTTAAGACTAAACCTAACCCTAGGCTACCCTTGACTGCTTCTGCCTCCAATAGATTTCCTAAGCACTAGTGTTTTAAGGAACAGCTTAAAAAGAGAATCCTAATGTGATTTCTTTATAAAGGGTGTGTTCCTTATCTTAGCCTAGTGTCTAAACTCTTCTCCATGGCTGGACCCCCAAATAATATTCCTTTACGTGCTAACGGGTATCTAGAGAGTGGGATAGGTTTAATAACTACCCTAACCCTAATGCGTACCCTAACCCTAACCCCTACCCTAACCCTAACACGTAGCCTAATCCTAAGCCGTACACTAAACCGAGCCCTAACACTAACATTAACCCTAACCCTAACCCTAACGCATACCCTACACTGTACCCGAAGCCCTCCCCGAACCCGTACCCTAAGCCGTATCCTAAGCCTAACCTTAAGCCTAACCCTAACCCTAGCCTACCCTTGACTGCTTCTGCCTCCAATAGATTTCCTAAGCACTAGTATTTTAAGGAACAGCTTAAAAAGAGAATCCTAATGTGATTTCTTTATAATGGGTGTGTTCCTTATCTTATCCTAGTGTCAAAACTCTTCCCCATGGCTGGACCACCAAATAATATTCCTTTACGTGCTAAGGGGTATCTAGAGAGTGAGATTGGTTTAATAACTACCCTAACCCTAACGCTTACCCTAACCCTAACCCCTACCCTAACCTTAACACGTACCCTAATCCTAACCCGTACCCTAAACGGAGCCCTAACCCTAACACTAACCCAAACCCTAACCGTAACCCATACCCTACGCCGTACCCGAAGCTCTCCCCGAACCCGTACCCTAAGCAGTGCCCTAAGCCTAACCCTAAGCCTAACCCTAAACCTAGGCTACCCTTGACTGCTTCTGCCTCCAATAGATTTCCTAAGCCGTAGTATTTTAAAGAACAGCTTAAAAAGAGAATCCTAATGTGATTTCTTTATAATGGGTGTGTTCCTTATCTTATCCTAGTGTCTAAACTCTTCTCCATGGCTGGACCCCCAAATAATATACCCTTATGTGCTAAGGGGTATCTAGAGACTGGGATAGGTTTAATAACTACCCTAACCCTAACGCGTACCCTAACCCTAACCCCTACCCTAACACTAACACGTACTCTAATCCTAAACCGTACCCTAAACCGAGCCCTAACCCTAACACTAACCCAAACCCTAACACTAACCCATACCCTACGCCGTACCCGAAGCCTTCCCCGAACCCGTACCCTAAGCCGTACCCTAAGCCTAACCCTAAGCCTAACCCTAACCTTAGACTACCCTTGACTGCTTCTGCCTCCAATAGATTTCCTAAGCACTAGTGTTTTAAGGAACAGCTTAAAAAGAGAATCCTAATGTGATTTCATTATAATGGATGTGTTCCTTTTCTTAGCCTAGTGTCTAAACTCTTCTCGATGGCTGGACCACAAAATAATATTCCTTTACGTGCTAAGGGCTATCTAGAGAGTGAGATAGGTTTAATAACTACCCTAACCCTAACGCGTACCCTAACCCTAACCCCTACACTAACCCTAACACGTACCCTAATCCTAACCCGTAACCTAAACGGAGCCCTAACCCTAACACTAACCCAAACCCTAACCCTAACCCATACCCTACGCCGTACCCGAAGCTCTCCCCGAACCCGTACCCTAAGCAGTGCCCTAAGCCTAACCCTAAGCCTAACCCTAACCCTAGGCTACCCTTGACTGCTTCTGCCTCCAATAAATTTCCTAAGCACTAGTATTTTAAAGAACAGCTTAAAAAGAGAATCCTAATGTGATTTCTTTATAATGGGTGTGTTCCTTATCTTATCCTAGTGTCTAAACTCTTCTCCATGGCTGGACCCCCAAATAATATACCCTTATGTGCTAAGGGGTATCTAGAGAGTGGGATAGGTTTAATAACTACCCTAACCGTAACGCGTACCCTAACCCTAACCCCTACCCTAACCCTAACACGTACCCTAATCCTAAACCGTACCCTAAACCGAGCCCTAACCCTAACACTAACCCTAACACTAACCCTAACCCATACCCTACGCCGTGCCCTAACCCCTCCCCAAACCCATACCCTAAGCCGTACCCTAAACCTAACCCTAAGCCTAACCCTAACCCTGGGCTACCCTTGACTGCTTCTGCCTCCAATAGATTGCCTAAGCACTAGTGTTTTAAGAAACAGCTTAAAAAGAGAATCCTAATGTGATTTCTTTATAAAGTGTGTGTTCCTTATCTTAGCCTAGTGTCTAAAATCTTCTCCATGGCTGGATCCCCAAATAATATTCCTTTACGTGCTAAGGGGTATCTAGAGAGTGGGATAGGTTTAATAACCCTAACCCTAACACATACCCTAACCCTAACACCTACCCTAACCCTAACACGTACCCTATTCCTAAACCGTACACTAAACCGAGCCCTAACCCTAAAACTAAGCCTAACACTAACCCTATCCCATCCCCTACACCGTGCCCGAACCCCTCCCCGAACCCATAACCTAAGCCGTGCCCTAACCCTAACCTTAAGACTAAACCTAACCCTAGGCTACCCTTGACTGCTTCTGCCTCCAATAGATTTCCTAAGCACTAGTGTTTTAAGGAACAGCTTAAAAAGAGAATCCTAATGTGATTTCTTTATAAAGGGTGTGTTCCTTATCTTAGCCTAGTGTCTAAACTCTTCTCCATGGCTGGACCCCCAAATAATATTCCTTTACGTGCTAACGGGTATCTAGAGAGTGGGATAGGTTTAATAACTACCCTAACCCTAATGCGTACCCTAACCCTAACCCCTACCCTAACCCTAACACGTAGCCTAATCCTAAGCCGTACACTAAACCGAGCCCTAACACTAACATTAACCCTAACCCTAACCCTAACCCATACCCTACACTGTACCCGAAGCCCTCCCCGAACCCGTACCCTAAGCCGTATCCTAAGCCTAACCTTAAGCCTAACCCTAACCCTAGCCTACCCTTGACTGCTTCTGCCTCCAATAGATTTCCTAAGCACTAGTATTTTAAGGAACAGCTTAAAAAGAGAATCCTAATGTGATTTCTTTATAATGGGTGTGTTCCTTATCTTATCCTAGTGTCTAAACTCTTCTCCATGGCTGGACCTCCAAATAATATTCCTTTACGTGCTAAGGGGTATCTAGAGAGTGGGATAGGTTTAATAACTATCCTAACCCTAACGCGTACCCCAACCCTAACCCCTACCCTAACCCTAACACGTACCCTAATCCTAACCAATACCCTAAACCGAGCCCTAACCCCAACACTAACCCTAACCCTAACCCTAACCCATACCCAACGCCGCACCCGAAGCCCTCCTCGAACCCGTACCCTAATCCGTACCCTAAGCCTAACCCTAACCCTAACCCTAACCCTAACCCTAACCCTAATGCGTACCCTAACCCTAACCCCAACCCTAACCCTAACAAGTACCATAATCATAACCCGTACCCTAAACGGAGCCCTAACCCTAACACTAACCCAAACCCTAACCCTAACCCATACCCTACGCCGTACCCAAACCCCTCCCCGAACCCGTACCCTAAGCCGTACCCTAAGCCTAACTCTAAGCCTAACCCTAACCCTAGGCTACCCTTGACTGCTTCTGCCTCCAATAGATTTCCTAAGCACTAGTGGTTTAAGGAACAGCTTAAAAAGTGAATCCTAATGTGATTTCTTTATAAAGGGTGTGTTCCTTATCTTAGCCTAGTGTCTAAACTCTTCTCCATGGCTGGACCCCCAAATAATATTTCTTTACGTGCTAAGGGGTATCTAGAGAGTGGGTTAGGTTTAATAACTACCGTAACCCTAATGCGTACCCTAATCCTAACACGTAACCTAATCCTAAGCCGTTCACTAAACCGAGCCCTAACACTAACATTAACCCTAACCCTAACCCTAACCCATACCCTACACCGTACCCGAAGCCCTCCCCGAACCCGTACCCTAAGCCGTATCCTAAGCCTAACCTTAAGCCTAACCCTAACCCTAGCCTACCCTTGCCTGCTTCTGCCTCCAATAGATTTCCTAAGCACTAGTGTTTTAAGGAACAGCTTAAAAAGAGAATCCTAATGTGATTTCTTTATAATGTGTGTGTTCCTTATCTTATCCTAGTGTCTAAACTCTTCTCCATGGCTGGACCTCCAAATAATATTCCTTTACGTGCTAAGCGGTATCTAGGGAGTGGGATAGGTTTAATAACTACCCTAACCCTAACGCGTACCCTAACCCTAACCCCTACCCTAACCCTAACACGTACCCTAATCCTAACCAATACCCTAAACCGAGCCCTAACCCCAACACTAACCCTAACCCTAACCCTAACCCATACCCTACGCCGCAACCGAAGCCCTCCCCGAACCCGTACCATAAGCAGTACCCTAAGCCTAACCCTAAGCCTAACCCTAACCCTAGGCTACCCTTGACTGCTTCTGCCTCCAATAGATTTCCTAAGCACTAGTGTTTTCAGGAACAGCTTAAAAAGAGAATCCTAATGTGATTTCATTATAATGGGTGTGTTCCTTATCTTATCCTAGTGTCTAAACTCTTCTCCATGGCTAGACCACCAAATAATATTCCTTTACGTGCTAAGGGGTATCTAGAGAGTGAGATAGGTTTAATAACTACCCTAACCCTAACGCGTACCCTAACCCTAACCCCTACCCTAACCCTAACACGTACCCTAATCCTAACCCGTACCCTAAACGGAGCCCTAACCCTAACACTAACCCAAACCCTAACCCTAACCAATACCCTACGCCGTACCCGAAGCTCTCCCCGAACCCGTACCCTAAGCAGTGCCCTAAGCCTAACCCTAAGCCTAACCCTAACCCTAGGCTACCCTTGACTGCTTCTGCCTCCAATAGATTTCCTAAGCACTAGTATTTTAAAGAACAGCTTAAAAAGAGAATCCTAATGTGATTTCTTTATAATGGGTGTGTTCCTTACATTATCCTAGTGTCTAAACTTTTCTCCATGGCTGGACCCACAAATAATATTCCTTTATGTGCTAAGGGGTATCTAGAGAGTGGGATAGGTTTAATAACTACCCTAACCCTAACGCGTACCCTAACCCTAACCCCTACCCTAACCCTAACACGTACCCTAATCCTAAACCGTACCCTAAACCGAGCCCTAACCCTAACACTAACCCAAACCCTAACACTAACCAATACCCTACGCCGTACCCGAAGCCTTCCCCGAACCCGTACCCTAAGCCTTACCTAAGCCTAACCCCAAGCCTCACCCTAACCCTGTGCTACCCTTGACTGTTTCTGCCTCCAATAGATTTCCTAAGCACTAGTGTTTTAAGGAACAGCTTAAAAAGAGAATCCTAATGTGATTTCATTATAATGGATGTGTTCCTTATCTTATCCTAGTGTCTAAACTCTTCTCCATGGCTGGACCTCCAAATAATATTCCTTTACGTGCTAAGCGGTATCTAGGGAGTGGGATAGGTTTAATAACTACCCTAACCCTAACGCGTACCCTAACCCTAACCCCTACCCTAACCCTAACACGTACCCTAATCCTAACCAATACCCTAAACCGAGCCCTAACCCCAACACTAACCCTAACCCTAACCCTAACCCATACCCTACGCCGCAACCGAAGCCCTCCCCGAACCCGTACCATAAGCAGTACCCTAAGCCTAACCCTAAGCCTAACCCTAACCCTAGGCTACCCTTGACTGCTTCTGCCTCCAATAGATTTCCTAAGCACTAGTGTTTTCAGGAACAGCTTAAAAAGAGAATCCTAATGTGATTTCATTATAATGGGTGTGTTCCTTATCTTATCCTAGTGTCTAAACTCTTCTCCATGGCTAGACCACCAAATAATATTCCTTTACGTGCTAAGGGGTATCTAGAGAGTGAGATAGGTTTAATAACTACCCTAACCCTAACGCGTACCCTAACCCTAACCCCTACCCTAACCCTAACACGTACCCTAATCCTAACACGTACCCTAAACGGAGCCCTAACCCTAACACTAACCCAAACCCTAACCCTAACCCATACCCTACGCCGTACCCGAAGCTCTCCCCGAACCCGTACCCTAAGCAGTGCCCTAAGCCTAACCCTAAGCCTAACCCTAACCCTAGGCTACCCTTGACTGCTTCTGCCTCCAATAGATTTCCTAAGCACTAGTATTTTAAAGAACAGCTTAAAAAGAGAATCCTAATGTGATTTCTTTATAATGGGTGTGTTCCTTACATTATCCTAGTGTCTAAACTTTTCTCCATGGCTGGACCCCCAAATAATATTCCTTTATGTGCTAAGGGGTATCTAGAGAGTGGGATAGGTTTAATAACTACCCTAACCCTAACGCGTACCCTAACCCTAACCCCTACCCTAACCCTAACACGTACCCTAATCCTAACCCGTACCCTAAACGGAGCCCTAACCCTAACACTAACCCAAACCCTAACCGAAACCCATACCCTACGCCGTACCCGAAGCTCTCCCCGAACCCGTACCCTAAGCAGTGCCCTAAGCCTAACCCTAAGCCTAACCCTAAACCTAGGCTACCCTTGACTGCTTCTGCCTCCAATAGATTTCCTAAGCCCTAGTATTTTAAAGAACAGCTTAAAAAGAGAATCCTAATGTGATTTCTTTATAAAGGGTGTGTTCCTTATCTTATACTAGTCTCTAAACTCTTCTCCATGGCTGGACCCCCAAATAATATACCCTTATGTGCTAAGGGGTATCTAGAGAGTGGGATAGGTTTAATAACTACCCTAACCCTAACGCGTACCCTAACCCTAACCCCTACCCTAACCCTAACACGTACCCTAATCCTAAACCGTACCCTAAACCGAGCCCTAACCCTAACACTAACCCAAACCCTAACACTAACCCATACCCTACGCCGTACCCGAAGCCTTCCCCGAACCCGTACCCTAAGCCGTACCCTAAGCCTTACCCTAAGCCTAACCCTAATCCTAGACTACCCTTGACTGCTTCTGCCTCCAATAGATTTCCTAAGCACTAGTGTTTTAAGGAACAGCTTAAAAAGAGAATCCTAATGTGATTTCATTATAATGGATGTGTTCCTTATCTTAGCCTAGTGTCTAAACTCTTCTCCATGGCTGGACCACAAAATAATATTCCTTTACGTGCTAAGGGCTATCTAGAGAGTGAGATAGGTTTAATAACTACCCTAACCCTAACGCGTACCCTATCCCTAACCCCTACCCTAACCCTAACACGTACCCTAATCCTAACCCGTACCCTAAACGGAGCCCTAACCCTAACACTAACCCAAGCCCTATCCCTAACCCATACCCTAGGCCGTATCCGAAGCTCTCCCCGAACCCGTACCCTAAGCAGTGCCCTAAGCCTAACCCTAAGCCTAACCCTAACCCTAGGCTACCCTTGACTGCTTCTGCCTCCAATAAATTTCCTAAGCACTAGTATTTTAAAGAACAGCTTAAAAAGAGAATCCTAATGTGATTTCTTTATAATGGGTATGTTCCTTATCTTATCCTAGTGTCTAAACTCTTCTCCATGGCTGGACCCCCAAATAATATACCCTTATGTGCTAAGGGGTATGTAGAGAGTGGGATAGGTTTAATAACTACCCTAACCCTAACGCGTACCCTAACCCTAACCCCTACCCTAACACTAACACGTACCCTAAACCTAAACTGTACCCTAAACCGAGCCCTAACCCTAACACTAACTCTAACCCTAACACTAACCCATACCCTACGCCGTACCCGAAGCCCTCCCCGAACCCGTACCCTAAGTCGTACCCTTAGCCTAACCCTAAGCCTAACCCTAACACTAGGCTACCCTTGACTGCTTCTGCCCCCAATAGATTTCCTAAGCACTAGTGTTTTAAGGAACAGCTTAAAAAGAGAATCCTAATGTGATTTCTTTATAAAGGGTGTGTTCCTTATCTTAGCCTAGTGTCTAAACTCTTCTCCATGGCTGGACCCCCAAATAATATTCCTTTACGTGCTAAGGGGTATCTAGAGAGTGAGATAGGTTTAATAACTACACTAACCTTAATGCGTACCCTAACCCTAACCCCTACCCTAACCCTAACACGTACTCTAAATCCTAATCAATACCCTAAACCGAGCCCTAACCCTAACACTAACCCTAACCCTACCCCTAACCCATACCCTACGCCGTACCGATAGCCCTCCCCGCACCCGTACCCTAAGCCGCACCCTAAGCCTAACCCTAAGCCTAACCCTAACCCTAGGCTACCCTTGACAGCTTCTGCCTCCAATAGATTTCCTAAGCACTAGTGTTTTAAGGAACAGCTTAAAAAGAGAATCCTAATGTGATTTCTTTATAATGGTTGTGTTCCTTATCTTATCCTAGTTTCTAAACTCTTCTCCATGGCTGGACCACCAAATAATATTATTTACCTGCTAAGGGGTATCTAGAGAGTTGGCTAAGGTTTAATAACTACCCTAACCCAAACACGTACCCTAACCCTAACTCCTACCCTAACCCTAACACGTACCCTAATCCTAAACCGTACCCTAAACCGAGCCCTAACCCTAACACTAACCCAAACCCTAACACTAACCAATACCCTACGCCGTACCCGAAGCCTTCCGCGAACCCGTACCCTAAGCCGTACCCTAAGCCTAACCCTAAGCCTAACCCTAACCCTAGACTACCCTTGACTGCTTCTGCCTCCAATAGATTTTCTAAGCACTAGTGTTTTAAGGGAACAGCTTAAAAAGAGAATCCTAATGTGATTTCTTTATAAAGGGTGTGTTCCTTATCTTAGCCTAGTGTCTAAACTCTTCTCCATGGGTGGACCCCCAAATAATATTCCTTTACGTGCTAAGGGGTATCTAGAGAGTGGTATAGGTTTAATAACTACCCTAACCCTAACGCGTACCCTAACTCTAACCCCTACCCTATCCCTAACACGTACCCTCATCCTAACCAATACCCTAAACCGAGCCCTAACCCTAACACTAACCCTAACCCTAACCCTAACCCATACCCTATGCCGTAACGAAGCCCTCCCCGCACCCGTACCCTAATTCGCACCCTAAGCCTAACCCTAAGCCTAACCCTAACCCTAGGCTACCCTTGACTGCTTCTGCCTCCAATAGATTTCCTAAGCACTAGTGTTTTAAGGAACAGCTTAAAAAGAGAATCCTAATGTGATTTCTTTATAATGCGTGTGTTCCTTATATTATCTTAGTGTCTAAACTCTTCTCCATGGCTGGATCCCCAAATAATATTCCTTTACGTGCTAAGGGGTATCTAGAGAGTGGGATAGGTTTAATAACTACCCTAACCCTAACGCGTACCCTAACCCTAACCCCTACCCTAACACTAACACGTACCCTAAACCTAAACTGTACCCTAAACCGAGCCCTAACCCTAACACTAACTCTAACCCTAACACTAACCCATACCCTACGCCGTACCCGAAGCCCTCCCCGAACCCGTACCCTAAGCCGTACCCTTAGCCTAACCCTAAGCCTAACCCTAACACTAGGCTACCCTTGACTGCTTCTGCCCCCAATAGATTTCCTAAGCACTAGTGTTTTAAGGAACAGCTTAAAAAGAGAATCCTAATGTCATTTCTTTATAAAGGGTGTGTTCCTTATCTTAGCCTAGTGTCTAAACTCTTCTCCATGGCTGGACCCCCAAATAATATTCCTTTACGTGCTAAGGGGTATCTAGAGAGTGAGATAGGTTTAATAACTACACTAACCTTAATGCGTACCCTAACCCTAACCCCTACCCTAACCCTAACACGTACTCTAAATCCTAATCAATACCCTAAACCGAGCCCTAACCCTAACACTGACCCTAACCCTTACCCTAACCCATACCCTACGCCGTACCCGAAACCCTCCCCGAACCCGTACCCTAAGCAGTGCCCTAAGCCTATCCCAAGCCTAACCCTAACCCTAGGCTACCCTTGACTGCTTCTGCCTCCAATAGATTTCCTAAGCACTAGTGTTTTAAAGAACAGCTTAAAAAGAGAATCCTAATGTGATTTCTTTATAATGGGTGTGTTCCTTATCTTATCCTAGTGTCTAAACTCTTCTCCATGGCTGGACCACCAAATAATATTATTTACGTGCTAAGGGGTATCTAGAGAGTGGGATAGGTTTAATAACTACCCTAACCCAAACACGTATCCTAACCCTAACTCCTACCCTAACCCTAACACGTACCCTAATCCTAAACCGTACCCTAAACCGAGCCCTATCCCTAACACTAACCCTAACCCTTACCCTAACCCATACCCTACGCCGTACCCGAAGCCCTCCCTGAACCCGTACCCGAAGCAGTGCCCTAAGCCTAACCCTAAGCCTAACCCTAACCCTAGGCTACTCTTGACTGCTTCTGCCCCCAATAGATTTCCTAAGCACTAGTGTTTTAAGGAACAGCTTAAAAAGAGAATCCTAATGTGATTTCTTTATAAAGGGTGTGTTCCTTATCTTAGCCTAGTGTCTAAACACTTCTCCATGGCTGGACCCCCAAATAATGTTCCTTTACGTGCTAAGGGGTATGTAGAGAGTGAGATAGGTTCAATAACTACACTAACCTTAATGCGTACCCTAACCCTAACCCCTACCCTAACCCTAACACGTACTCTAAATCCTAACCAATACCCTAAACCGAGCCCTAACCCTAACCCTAACCCATACCCTACGCCGTACCGATAGCCCTCCCCGAACCCGTACCCTAAGCCGCACCATAAGCCTAACCCTAAGCCTAACCCTAACCCTAGGCTACCCTTGACTGCTTCTGCCTCCAATAGATTTCCTAAGCACTAGTGTTTTAAGGAACAGCTTAAAAAGAGAATCCTAATGTGATTTCTTTATAATGTGTGTGTTCCTTATATTATCTTAGTGTCTAAACTCTTCTCCATGGCTGGACCCCCAAATAATATTCCTTTACGTGCTAAGGGGTATCTAGAGAGTGGGATAGGTTTAATAACTACCCTAACCCTAACGCGTACCCTAAACCTAAACTGTACACTAAACCGAGCCCTAACCCTAACAGTAACCCTAAACCTTACCCTAACCCATACCCTACGCCGTACCCGAAGCCCTCCCCGAACCCGTACCCTAAGCAGTGCCCTAAGCCTAACCCTAAGCCTAACCCTAACCCTAGGCTACCCTTGACTGCTTCTGCCTCCAATAGATTTCCTAAGCACTAGTGTTTTAAAGAACAGCTTAAAAAGAGAATCCTAATGTGATTTCTTTATAATGGGTGTGTTCCTTATCTTATCCTAGTGTCTAAACTCTTCTCCATGGCTGGACCCCCAAATAATATTTCTTTATGTGCAAAGGGGTATCTAGAGAGTGGGATAGGTTTAATAACTACCCTAACCCTAACGCGTACCCTAACTCTAACCCCTACCCTAACCCTAACACGTACCCTAATCCTAACCAATAGCCTAAACCGAGCCCTAACCCTAACACTAACCCTAACCCTAACACTAACCCATACCCTACGCCGTACCGATAGCCCTCCCCGCACCCGTACCCTAAGCCACACCCTAAGCCTAACCCTAAGCCTAACCCTAACCCTAGGATCCCCTTGACTGCTTCTGCCTCCAATAGATTTCCTAAGCACTAGTGTTTTAAGGAACAGCTTAAAAAGAGAATCCTAATGTGATTTCTTTATAATGTGTGTGTTCCTTATATTATCTTAGTGTCTAAACTCTTCTCCATGGCTGGACCCCCAAATAATATTCCTTTACGTGCTAAGGTTTATCTAGAGAGTGGGATAGGTTTAATAACTACCCTAACCCAAACACGTACCCTAACCCTAACTCCTACCCTAACCCTAACACGTACCCTAATCCTAAACCGTACCCTAAACCGAGCCCTAACCCTAACACTAACCCTAACCCTTACCCTAATCCATACCCTACGCCGTACCCGAAGCCCTCCCCGAACCCGTACCCTAAGCAGTGCCCTAAGCCTAACCCTAAGCCTAACCCTAACCCTAGGCTACCCTTGACTGCTTCTGCCTCCAATAGATTTCCTAAGCACTAGTGTTTTAAAGAACAGCTTAAAAAGAGAATCCTAATGTGATTTCTTTATAATGGGTGTGTTCCTTATCTTATCCTAGTGTCTAAACTCTTCTCCATGGCTGGACCCCCAAATAATATTCCTTTATGTGCAAAGGGGTATCTAGAGAGTGGGATAGGTTTAATAACTACCCTAACCCGAACGCGTACCCTAACCCTAACCCCTACCCTAACACTAACACGTACCCTAAACCTAAACTGTACCCTAAACCGAGCCCTAACCCTAACACTAACTCTAACCCTAACACTAACCCATACCCTACGCCGTACCCGAAGCCCTCCCCGAACCCGTGCCCTAAGCCGTACCCTTAGCCTAACCCTAAGCCTAACCCTAACACTAGGCTACCCTTGACTGCTTCTGCCTCCAATAGATTTCCTAAGCACTAGTGTTTTAAAGAACAGCTTAAAAAGAGAATCCTAATGTGATTTCTTTATAATGGGTGTGTTCCTTATCTTATCCTAGTGTCTAAACTCTTCTCCATGGCTGGACCACCAAATAATATTATTTACGTGCTAAGGGGTATCTAGAGAGTGGGATAGGTTTAATAACTACCCTAACCCAAACTCGTACCCTAACCCTAACTCCTACCCTAACCCTAACACGTACCCTAATCCTAAACCGTACCCTAAACCGAGCCCTAACCCTAATTCTAACCCTAACATTTACCCTAACCCATACCCTACGCCGTACCCGAAACCCTCCCCGAACCCGTACCCTAAGCAGTGCCCTAAGCCTAACCCTAAGCCTAACCCTAACCCTAGGCTACTCTTGACTGCTTCTGCCCCCAATAGATTTCCTAAGCACTAGTGTTTTAAGGAACAGCTTAAAAAGAGAATCCTAATGTGATTTCTTTATAAAGGGTGTGTTCCTTATCTTAGCCTAGTGTCTAAATTCTTCTCCATGGCTGGACCCGCAAATAATATTCTTTACGTGCTAAGGGGTATCTAGAGAGTGGGATAGGTTTAATAACTACCCTAACCCAAACACGTACCCTAACCCTAACTCCTACCCTAACCCTAACACGTACCCTAATCCTAAACCGTACCCTAAACCGAGCCCTAACCCTAACACTAACCCTAAACCTTACCCTAATCCATACCCTACGCCGTACCCGAAGCCCTCCACGAACCCGTACCATAAGCAGTGCCCTAAGCCTAACCCTAAGCCTAACCCTAACCCTAGGCTACCATTGACTGCTTCTGCCTCCAATAGATTTCCTAAGCACTAGTGTTTTAAAGAACAGCTTAAAAAGAGAATCCTAATGTGATTTCTTTATAATGTGTGTGTTCCTTATATTATCTTAGTGTCTAAACTCTTCTCCATGGCTGGACCCCCAAATAATATTCCTTTACGTGCTAAGGGGTATCTAGAGAGTGGGATAGGTTTAATAAGTACCCTAACCCTAACGCGTACCCTAAACCTAAACTGTACCCTAAACTGAGCCCTAACCCTAACACTAACTCTAACCCTAACACTAACCCATACCCTACTCCGTACCCGAAGCCCTCCCCGAACCCGTGCCCTAAGCCGTACCCTTAGCCTAACCCTAAGCCTAACCCTAAAACTAGGCTACCCTTGACTGCTTCTGCCTCCAATAGATTTCCTAAGCACTAGTGTTTTAAAGAACAGCTTAAAAAGAGAATCCTAATGTGATTTCTTTATAATGGGTGTGTTCCTTATCTTATCCTAGTGTCTAAACTCTTCTCCATGGCTGGACCACCAAATAATATTATTTACGTGCTAAGGGGTATCTAGAGAGTGGGATAGGTTTAATAACTACCCTAACCCAAACACGTACCCTAACCCTAACTCCTACCCTAACCCTAACACGTACCCTAATCCTAAACCGTACCCTAAACCGAGCCCTAACCCTAACACTAACCCTAACACTTACCCTAACCCATACCCTACGCCGTACCCGAAACCCTCCCCGAACCCGTACCCTAAGCAGTGCCCTAAGCCTAACCCTAAGCCTAACCCTAACCCTAGGCTACTCTTGACTGCTTCTGCCCCCAATAGATTTCCTAAGCACTAGTGTTTTAAGGAACAGCTTAAAAAGAGAATCCTAATGTGATTTGTTTATAAAGGGTGTGTTCCTTATCTTAGCCTAGTGTCTAAACTCTTCTCCATGGCTGGACCCCGAAATAATATTCCTTTACGTGCTAAGGTGTATCTAGAGAGTGGGATAGGTTTAATAAATACCCTAAACCTAACGCGTACCCTAACCCTAACCCTAAGCCTAACCCTAACCCTAGGCTACCCTTGACTGCTTCTGCCTCCAATGGATTTCCTAAGCACTAGTGTTTTAAGGAACAGTTTAAAAAGAGAATCCTAATGTGATTTCTTTATAATGGGTGTGTTCCTTATCTTATCCTAGTGTCTAAACTCTTCTCCATGGCTGGACCCCCAAATAATATTCCTTTATGTGCAAAGGGGTATCTAG
Organism: Balaenoptera physalus; assembly: GCF_965194825.1. NCBI lineage: Eukaryota > Metazoa > Chordata > Mammalia > Artiodactyla > Balaenopteridae > Balaenoptera > Balaenoptera physalus. Next base: position 48,719 of record NW_028126404.1, read on the forward strand.
AGAGTGGGATAGGTTTAATAACTAACCTAACCCTAACGCGTACCCTAACTCTAACCCCTACCCTAACCCTAACACGTACCCTAATCCTAACCAATAGCCTAAACCGAGCCCTAACCCTAACACTAACCCTAACCCTAACACTAACCCATACCCTACGCCGTACCGATAGCCCTCCCCGAACCCGTACCCTAAACCGCACCCTAAGCCTAACCCTAAGCCTAACCCTAACCCTAGGCTACCCTTGACAGCTTCTGCCTCCAATAGATTTCCTAAGCACTAGTTTTTTAAGGAACAGCTTAAAAAGAGAATCCTAATGTGATTTCTTTATAATGGTTGTGTTCCTTATCTTATCCTAGTGTCTAAACTCTTCTCCATGGCTGGACCACCAAATAATATTATTTACGTGCTAAGGGGTATCTAGAGAGTGGGATAGGTTTAATAACTACCCTAACCCAAACACGTACCCTAACCCTAACTCCTACCCTAACCCTAACACGTACCCTAATCCTAAACCGTACCCTAAACCGAGCCCTAACCCTAACAATAACTCTAACCCTAACACTAACCCATACCCTACGCCGTACCCGAAGCCCTCCCCGAACCCGTACCCTAAGCCGTACCCTTAGCCTAACCCTAAGCCTAACCCTAACACTAGGCTACTCTTGACTGCTTCTGCCCCCAATAGATTGCCTAAGCACTAGTGTTTTAAGAAACAGGTTAAAAAGAGAATCCTAATGTGATTTCTTTATAATGTGTGTCTTCCTTATCTTATCCTAGTGTCTAAAATCTTTTCCATGGCTGGATCCCCAAATAATATTCCTTTACGTGCTAAGGGGTATCTAGAGAGTGGGATAGGTTTAATAACCCTAACCCTAACACATACCCTAACCCTAACCCCTACCCTAACCCTAACACGTACCCTATTCCTAAACCGTACTCTAAACCGAGCCCTAACCCTAAAACTAACCCTAACCCTAACCCTAACCCATACTCTACACCGTGCCCGAACCCCTCCCCGAACCCATAACCTAAGCCGTGCCGTAACCCTAACCCTAAGCCTAACCCTAACCCTAGGCTACCCTTGACTGCTTCTGCCTCCAATAGATTTCCTAAGCACTATTATTTTAAAGAACAGCTTAAAAAGAGAATCCTAATGTGATTTCTTTATAATGGGTGTGTTCCTTATCTTAGCCTAGTGTCTAAACTCTTCTCCATGGGTGGACCCCCAAATAATATTCCTTTACGTGCTAAGGGGTATCTAGAGAGTGGGATAGGTTTAATAACTACCCTAACCCTAATGCGTACCCTAACCCTAAACCCTACCCTAACCCTAACACGTACCCTAATCCTAAACCGTACACTAAACCGAGCCCTAACACTAACACTAACCCTAACCGTAACCCTAACCCATACCCTACGCCGCAACCGAAGACCTCCCCGAAACCGTACCCTAAGCAGTACCCTAAGCCTAACCCTAAGCCTAACCCTAACCCTAGGCTACCCTTGACTGCTTCTGCCTCCAATAGATTTCCTAAGCACTAGTGTTTTAAGGAACAGCTTAAAAAGAGAATCCTAATGTGATTTCATTATAATGGGTGTGTTCCTTATCTTATCCTAGTGTCTAAACTCTTCTCCATGGCTGGACCACCAAATAATATTCCTTTACGTGCTAAGGGGTATCTAGAGAGTGAGATAGGTTTAATAACTACCCTAACCCTAACGCGTACCCTAACCCTAACCCCTACCCTAACCCTAACACGTACCCTAAACCTAGACTGTACCCTAAACCGAGCCCTAACCCTAACACTAACTCTAACCCTAACACTAACCCATACCCTACGCCGTACCCGAAGCCCTCCCCGAACCCGTACCCTAAGCCGTACCCTTAGCCTAACCCTAAGCCTAACCCTAACACTAGGCTACTCTTGACTGTTTCTGCCCCCAATAGATTGCCTAAGCACTAGTGTTTTAAGAAACAGCTTAAAAAGAGAATCCTAATGTGATTTCTTTATAATGTGTGTCTTCCTTATCTTATCCTAGTGTCTAAAATCTTTTCCATGGCTGGATCCCCAAATAATATTCCTTTACGTGCTAAGGGGTATCTAGAGAGTGGGATAGGTTTAATAACCCTAACCCTAACACATACCCTAACCCTAACCCCTACCCTAACCCTAACACGTACCCTATTCCTAAACCGTACTCTAAACCGAGCCCTAACCCTAAAACTAACCCTAACCCTAACCCTAACCCATACCCTACACCGTGCCCGAACCCCTCCCCGAACCCATAACCTAAGCCGTGCCCAAACCCTAACCCTAAGCCTAACCCTAACCCTAGGCTACCCTTGACTGCTTCTGCCTCCAATAGATTTCCTAAGCACTAGTGTTTTAAAGAACAGCTTAAAAAGAGAATCCTAATGTGATTTCTTTATAATGGGTGTGTTCCTTATATTATCTTATTGTCTAAACTCTTCTCCATGGCTGGACCCACAAATAATATTCCTTTACGTGCTAAGGGGTATCTAGAGAGTGGGATAGGTTTAATAACTACCCTAACCCTAACGCGTACCCTAAACCTAAACTGTACCCTAAACCGAGCCCTAACCCTAACACTTACTCTAACCCTAACACTAACCCATACCCTACGCCGTACCCGAAGCCCTCCCCGATCCCGTACCCTAAGCCGTACCCTTAGCCTAACCCTAAGCCTAACCCTAACACTAGGCTATCCTTGACTGCTTCTGCCCCAAATAGATTTCCTAAGCACTAGTGTTTTAGGGAACAGCTTAAAAAGAGAATCCTAATGTGATTTCTTTATAACGGGTGTGTTCCTTATCTTAGCCTAGTGTCTAAACTCTTATTCATGGCTGAACCCCCAAATAATATTCCTTTACGTGCTAAGGGGTATCTAGAGAGTGAGATAGGTTTAATAACTACACTAACCTTAATGCGTACCCTAACCCTAACCCCTACCCTAACCCTAACACGTACCCTAATCCTAACCAAAACCCTAAACCGGGCCCTAAACCCAACACTAACCCTAACCCTAACCCTACGCCGCACCCGAAGCCCTCCCCGAACCCGTACCCTAAGCCGTACCCTAAGCCTAACCCTAAGCCTAACCCTAACACTAGACTACCCTTGACTGCTTCTGCCTCCAATAGATTTCCTAAGCACTAGTGTTTTAAGGAACAGCTTAAAAAGAGAATCCTAATGTGATTTCTTTATAATGTGTGTCTTCCTTATCTTATCCTAGTGTCTAAACTCTTCTCCATGGCTGGACCACCAAATAATATTCTTTACGTGCTAAGGGGTATCTAGAGAGTGGGATAGGTTTAATAACTACCCTAACCCTAACACGTACCCTAACCCTAACTCTTACCCTAACCCTAACACGTAACCTAATCCTAAACCGTACCCTGAACCGAGGCCTAACCCTAACACTAACCCTAACCCTTACCTTAACCCATACCCTACGCCGTACCCGAAGCCCTCCCCAAACCCGTACCCTAAGCAGTGCCCTAAGCCTAACCCTAAGCCTAACCCTAACCCTAGGCTACCCTTGACTGCTTCTGCCTCCAATAGATTTCCTAAGCACTAGTGTTTTAAGGAACAGCTTAAAAAGAGAATCCTAAAGTGATTTCTTTATAATTTGTGTGTTCCTTATCTTATCCTAGTGTCTAAACTCTTCTCCATGGCTGGACCTCCAAATAATATTCCTTTACGTGCTAAGGGGTATCTAGAGAGTGGGATAGGTTTAATAACTACCCTAACCCTAAGGAGTACCCTAACCCTAACCCCTACCCTAACCCTAACACGTACCCTAATCCTAACCAATACCCTAAACCGAGCCCTAACCCCAACACTAACCCCAACCCTAACCCTAACCCATACCATACGCCGCACCCGAAGACCTCCCCGAACCCGTACCCTAAGCCTAACCCTAAGCCTAACCGTAACCCTAGGCTACCCTTGAATGCTTCTGCCTCCAATAGATTTCCTAAGCACTAGTGTTTTAAAGAACAGCTTAAAAAGAGAATCCTAATGTGATTTCTTTATAATGGGTGTGTTCCTTATCTTATCCTAGTGTCTAAACTCTTCTCCATGGCTGGACCCCCAAATAATATTCCTTGATGTGCTAAGGGGTATCTAGAGAGTGGGATAGGTTTAATAACTACCCTAAACCTAACGCGTACCCTAACCTTAACCCCTACCCTAACCCTAACACGTACCCTAATCCTAAACCGTACCCTAAACCGAGCCCTAACCCTAACACTAACCCAAACCCTAACACTAACGCATTCCCTACGCCGTACCCGAAGCCTTCCCCGAACCCGTACCCTAAGCCGTACCCTTAGCCTAACCCTAAGCCTAACCCTAACACTAGGCTACTCTTGACTGCTTCTGCCCCCAATAGATTGCCTAAGCACTAGTGTTTTAAGAAACAGGTTAAAAAGAGAATCCTAATGTGATTTCTTTATAATGTGTGTCTTCCTTATCTTATCCTAGTGTCTAAAATCTTTTCCATGGCTGGATCCCCAAATAATATTCCTTTACGTGCTAAGGGGTATCTAGAGAGTGGGATAGGTTTAATAACCCTAACCCTAACACATACCCTAACCCTAACCCCTACCCTAACCCTAACACGTACCCTATTCCTAAACCGTACTCTAAACCGAGCCCTAACCCTAAAACTAACCCTAACCCTAACCCTAACCCATACTCTACACCGTGCCCGAACCCCTCCCCGAACCCATAACCTAAGCCGTGCCGTAACCCTAACCCTAAGCCTAACCCTAACCCTAGGCTACCCTTGACTGCTTCTGCCTCCAATAGATTTCCTAAGCACTATTATTTTAAAGAACAGCTTAAAAAGAGAATCCTAATGTGATTTCTTTATAATGGGTGTGTTCCTTATCTTAGCCTAGTGTCTAAACTCTTCTCCATGGGTGGACCCCCAAATAATATTCCTTTACGTGCTAAGGGGTATCTAGAGAGTGGGATAGGTTTAATAACTACCCTAACCCTAATGCGTACCCTAACCCTAAACCCTACCCTAACCCTAACACGTACCCTAATCCTAAACCGTACACTAAACCGAGCCCTAACACTAACACTAACCCTAACCGTAACCCTAACCCATACCCTACGCCGCAACCGAAGACCTCCCCGAAACCGTACCCTAAGCAGTACCCTAAGCCTAACCCTAAGCCTAACCCTAACCCTAGGCTACCCTTGACTGCTTCTGCCTCCAATAGATTTCCTAAGCACTAGTGTTTTAAGGAACAGCTTAAAAAGAGAATCCTAATGTGATTTCATTATAATGGGTGTGTTCCTTATCTTATCCTAGTGTCTAAACTCTTCTCCATGGCTGGACCACCAAATAATATTCCTTTACGTGCTAAGGGGTATCTAGAGAGTGAGATAGGTTTAATAACTACCCTAACCCTAACGCGTACCCTAACCCTAACCCCTACCCTAACCCTAACACGTACCCTAAACCTAGACTGTACCCTAAACCGAGCCCTAACCCTAACACTAACTCTAACCCTAACACTAACCCATACCCTACGCCGTACCCGAAGCCCTCCCCGAACCCGTACCCTAAGCCGTACCCTTAGCCTAACCCTAAGCCTAACCCTAACACTAGGCTACTCTTGACTGTTTCTGCCCCCAATAGATTGCCTAAGCACTAGTGTTTTAAGAAACAGCTTAAAAAGAGAATCCTAATGTGATTTCTTTATAATGTGTGTCTTCCTTATCTTATCCTAGTGTCTAAAATCTTTTCCATGGCTGGATCCCCAAATAATATTCCTTTACGTGCTAAGGGGTATCTAGAGAGTGGGATAGGTTTAATAACCCTAACCCTAACACATACCCTAACCCTAACCCCTACCCTAACCCTAACACGTACCCTATTCCTAAACCGTACTCTAAACCGAGCCCTAACCCTAAAACTAACCCTAACCCTAACCCTAACCCATACCCTACACCGTGCCCGAACCCCTCCCCGAACCCATAACCTAAGCCGTGCCCAAACCCTAACCCTAAGCCTAACCCTAACCCTAGGCTACCCTTGACTGCTTCTGCCTCCAATAGATTTCCTAAGCACTAGTGTTTTAAAGAACAGCTTAAAAAGAGAATCCTAATGTGATTTCTTTATAATGGGTGTGTTCCTTATATTATCTTATTGTCTAAACTCTTCTCCATGGCTGGACCCACAAATAATATTCCTTTACGTGCTAAGGGGTATCTAGAGAGTGGGATAGGTTTAATAACTACCCTAACCCTAACGCGTACCCTAAACCTAAACTGTACCCTAAACCGAGCCCTAACCCTAACACTTACTCTAACCCTAACACTAACCCATACCCTACGCCGTACCCGAAGCCCTCCCCGATCCCGTACCCTAAGCCGTACCCTTAGCCTAACCCTAAGCCTAACCCTAACCCTAGGCTATCCTTGACTGCTTCTGCCCCAAATAGATTTCCTAAGCACTAGTGTTTTAGGGAACAGCTTAAAAAGAGAATCCTAATGTGATTTCTTTATAACGGGTGTGTTCCTTATCTTAGCCTAGTGTCTAAACTCTTATTCATGGCTGAACCCCCAAATAATATTCCTTTACGTGCTAAGGGGTATCTAGAGAGTGAGATAGGTTTAATAACTACACTAACCTTAATGCGTACCCTAACCCTAACCCCTACCCTAACCCTAACACGTACCCTAATCCTAACCAAAACCCTAAACCGGGCCCTAAACCCAACACTAACCCTAACCCTAACCCTACGCCGCACCCGAAGCCCTCCCCGAACCCGTACCCTAAGCCGTACCCTAAGCCTAACCCTAAGCCTAACCCTAACACTAGACTACCCTTGACTGCTTCTGCCTCCAATAGATTTCCTAAGCACTAGTGTTTTAAGGAACAGCTTAAAAAGAGAATCCTAATGTGATTTCTTTATAATGTGTGTCTTCCTTATCTTATCCTAGTGTCTAAACTCTTCTCCATGGCTGGACCACCAAATAATATTCTTTACGTGCTAAGGGGTATCTAGAGAGTGGGATAGGTTTAATAACTACCCTAACCCTAACACGTACCCTAACCCTAACTCTTACCCTAACCCTAACACGTAACCTAATCCTAAACCGTACCCTGAACCGAGGCCTAACCCTAACACTAACCCTAACCCTTACCTTAACCCATACCCTACGCCGTACCCGAAGCCCTCCCCAAACCCGTACCCTAAGCAGTGCCCTAAGCCTAACCCTAAGCCTAACCCTAACCCTAGGCTACCCTTGACTGCTTCTGCCTCCAATAGATTTCCTAAGCACTAGTGTTTTAAGGAACAGCTTAAAAAGAGAATCCTAAAGTGATTTCTTTATAATTTGTGTGTTCCTTATCTTATCCTAGTGTCTAAACTCTTCTCCATGGCTGGACCTCCAAATAATATTCCTTTACGTGCTAAGGGGTATCTAGAGAGTGGGATAGGTTTAATAACTACCCTAACCCTAAGGAGTACCCTAACCCTAACCCCTACCCTAACCCTAACACGTACCCTAATCCTAACCAATACCCTAAACCGAGCCCTAACCCCAACACTAACCCCAACCCTAACCCTAACCCATACCATACGCCGCACCCGAAGACCTCCCCGAACCCGTACCCTAAGCCTAACCCTAAGCCTAACCGTAACCCTAGGCTACCCTTGAATGCTTCTGCCTCCAATAGATTTCCTAAGCACTAGTGTTTTAAAGAACAGCTTAAAAAGAGAATCCTAATGTGATTTCTTTATAATGGGTGTGTTCCTTATCTTATCCTAGTGTCTAAACTCTTCTCCATGGCTGGACCCCCAAATAATATTCCTTGATGTGCTAAGGGGTATCTAGAGAGTGGGATAGGTTTAATAACTACCCTAAACCTAACGCGTACCCTAACCTTAACCCCTACCCTAACCCTAACACGTACCCTAATCCTAAACCGTACCCTAAACCGAGCCCTAACCCTAACACTAACCCAAACCCTAACACTAACGCATTCCCTACGCCGTACCCGAAGCCTTCCCCGAACCCGTACCCTAAGCCGTACCCTTAGCCTAACCCTAAGCCTAACCCTAACACTAGGCTACTCTTGACTGCTTCTGCCCCCAATAGATTGCCTAAGCACTAGTGTTTTAAGAAACAGGTTAAAAAGAGAATCCTAATGTGATTTCTTTATAATGTGTGTCTTCCTTATCTTATCCTAGTGTCTAAAATCTTTTCCATGGCTGGATCCCCAAATAATATTCCTTTACGTGCTAAGGGGTATCTAGAGAGTGGGATAGGTTTAATAACCCTAACCCTAACACATACCCTAACCCTAACCCCTACCCTAACCCTAACACGTACCCTAATCCTAAACCGTACCCTAAACCGAGCCCTAACCCTAACACTAACCCTAACCCTTACCCTAATCCATACCCTACGCCGTACCCGAAGCCCTCCCCGAACCCGTACCCTAAGCAGTGCCCTAAGCCTAACCCTAAGCCTAACCCTAACCCTAGGCTACCCTTGACTGCTTCTGCCTCCAATAGATTTCCTAAGCACTAGTGTTTTAAAGAACAGCTTAAAAAGAGAATCCTAATGTGATTTCTTTATAATGGGTGTGTTCCTTATATTATCTTATTGTCTAAACTCTTCTCCATGGCTGGACCCCCAAATAATATTCCTTTACGTGCTAAGGGGTATCTAGAGAGTGGGATAGGTTTAATAACTACCCTAACCCTAACGCGTACCCTAAACCTAAACTGTACCCTAAACCGAGCCCTAACCCTAACACTTACTCTAACCCTAACACTAACCCATACCCTACGCCGTACCCGAAGCCCTCCCCGAACCCGTACCCTAAGCCGTACCCTTAGCCTAACCCTAAGCCTAACCCTAACACTAGGCTATCCTTGACTGCTTCTGCCCCAAATAGATTTCCTAAGCACTAGTGTTTTAGGGAACAGCTTAAAAAGAGAATCCTAATGTGATTTCTTTATAAAGGGTGTGTTCCTTATCTTATCCTAGTGTCTAAACTCTTCTCCATGGCTGGACCCCCAAATAATATACCCTTATGTGCTACTGTGTATCTAGAGAGTGGGATAGGTTTAATAACTACCCTAACCCTAACGCGTACCCTAACCCTAACCCCTACCCTAACCCTAACACCTACCCTAATCCTAAACCGTACCCTAAACCGAGCCCTAAACCTAACACTAACCCAAACCCTAACACTAACCCATACCCTACGCCGTACCCGAAGCCTTCCCCGAACCCGTACCCTAAGCCGTACCCTAAGCCTAACCCTAAGCCTAACCCTAACCCTAGACTACCCTTGACTGCTTCTGCCTCCAATAGATTTTCTAAGCACTAGTGTTTTAAAGGAACAGCTTAAAAAGAGAATCCTAATGTGATTTCTTTATAAAGGGTGTGTTCCTTATCTTAGCCTAGTGTCTAAACTCTTCTCCATGGGTGGACCCCCAAATAATATTCCTTTACGTGCTAAGGGGTATCTAGAGAGTGGGATAGGTTTAATAACTACCCTAACCCTAATGCGTACCCTAACCCTAAACCCTACCCTAACCCTAACACGTACCCTAATCCTAAACCGTACACTAAACCGAGCCCTAACACTAACACTAACCCTAACCCTAACCCTAACCCATACCCTACACCGTACCCGAAGCCCTCCCCGAACCTGTACCCTAAGCCGTACCCTAAGCCGTACCCTAAGCCTAACACTAACCCTAGGCTACCCTTGACTGCTTCTGCCTCCAATATATTTCCTAAGCACTAGTGTTTTAAGGAACAGCTTAAAAAGAGAATCCTAATGTGATTTCTTTATAATGTGTGTGTTCCTTATCTTATCCTAGTGTCTAAACTCTTCTCCATGGCTGGATCCCCAAATAATATTCCTTTAAGTGCTAAGGGGTATCTAGAGAGTGGGATAGGTTTAATAACCTTAACCCTAACACGTACCCTAATCCTAAACCGTACCCTAAACCGAGCCCTAACCCTAACACTAACCCTAACACTAACCCTAACCCATACCCTACGCCGTGCCCTAACCCCTCCCCAAACCCATACCCTAAGCCGTACCCTAACCCTAACCCTAAGCCTAACCCTAACCCTGGGCTACCCTTGACTGCTTCTGCCTCCAATAGATTGCCTAAGCACTAGTGTTTTAAGAAACAGCTTAAAAAGAGAATCCTAATGTGATTTCTTTATAATGTGTGTCTTCCTTATCTTATCCTAGTGTCTAAAATCTTCTCCATTGCTGGATCCCCAAATAATATTCCTTTACGTGCTAAGGGGTATCTAGAGAGTGGGATAGGTTTAATAACCCTAACCCTAACACATACCCTAACCCTAACCCCTACTCTAACCCTAACACGTACCCTAATCCTAACCAATACCCTAAACCGAGCCCTAACCCCAACATTAACCCTAACCCTAACCCTAACCCATACCCTACGCCGCAACCGAAGCTCTCACCGAACCCGTACCCTAAGCAGTGCAATAAGCCTAACCCTAAGCCTAACCCTAACCCTAGTCTACCCTTGACTGCTTCTGCCTCCAATAGATTTCCTAAGCACTAGTGTTTTAAGGAACAGCTTAAAAAGAGAATCCTAATGTGATTTCTTTATAATGTGTGTGTTCCTTATATTATCTTAGTGTCTAAACTCTTCTCCATGGCTGGACCCCCAAATAATATTCCTTTACGTGCTAAGGGGTATCTAGAGAGTGGGATAGGTTTAATAACTACCCTAACCCTAACGCGTACCCTAACCCTAACCCCTACCCTAACCCTAACACGTACCCTAAACCTAGACTGTACCCTAAACCGAGCCCTAACCCTAACACTAACTCTAACCCTAACACTAACCCATACCCTACGCCGTACCCGAAGCCCTCCCCGAACCCGTACCCTAAGCCGTACCCTTAGCCTAACCCTAAGCCTAACCCTAACACTAGGCTATCCTTGACTGCTTCTGCCCCCAATAGATTTCCTAAGCACTAGTGTTTTAGGGAACAGCTTAAAAAGAGAATCCTAATGTGATTTCTTTATAAAGGGTGTGTTCCTTATCTTAGCCTAGTGTCTAAACTCTTCTCCATGGCTGAACCCCCAAATAATATTCCTTTACGTGCTAAGGGGTATCTAGAGAGTGAGATAGGTTTAATAACTACACTAACCTTAATGCGTACCCTAACCCTAACCCCTACCCTAACCCTAACACGTACTCTAAATCCTAACCAATACCCGAAACCGAGCCCTAACCTCAACACTAACCCTAACCCTAACCCTAGCCCAGACGCTACGCCGCACCCGAAGCCCTCCCCGAACCCGTACCCTAAGCCGTACCCTAAGCCTAACCCTAAGCCTAACTCTAACCCTAGGCTACCCTTGACTGCTTCTGCCTCCAATAGATTTCCTAAGCACTAGTGTTTTAAGGAACAGCATAAAAACAGAATCCTAATGTGATTTCTTTATAATGTGTGTCTTCCTTATCTTATCCTAGTGTCTAAACTCTTCTCCATGGCTGGACCACCAAATAATATTCTTTACGTGCTAAGGGGTATCTAGAGAGTGGGATAGGTTTAATAACTACCCTAACCCTAACACGTACCCTAACCCTAACTCTTACCTTAACCCTAACACGTAACCTAATCCTAAACCGTACCCTAAACCGAGGCCTAACCCTAACACTAACCCTAACCCTTACCCTAACCCATACCCTACGCTGTACCCGAAGCCCTCCCCGAACCCGTACCCAAAGCAGTGCCCTAAGCCTAACCCTAAGCCTAACCCTAACCCTAGGCTACCCTTGACTGCTTCTGCCTCCAATAGATTTCCTAAGCACTAGTGTTTTAAGGAACAGCTTAAAAAGAGAATCCTAAAGTGATTTCTTTATAATGTGTGTGTTCCTTATCTTATCCTAGTGTCTAAACTCTTCTCCATGGCTGGACCTCCAAATAATATTCCTTTACGTGCTAAGGGGTATCTAGAGAGTGGGATAGGTTTAATAACTACCCTAACCCTAACGAGTACCCTAACCCTAACCCCTACCCTAACCCTAACACGTACCCTAATCCTAACCAATACCCTAAACCGAGCCCTAACCCCAACACTAACCCTAACCCTAACCCTAACCCATACCATACGCCGCACCCGAAGACCTCCCCGAACCCGTACCCTAAGCCGTACCCTAAGCCTAACCCTAAGCCTAACCGTAACCCTAGGCTACCCTTGATTGCTTCTGCCTCCAATAGATTTCCTAAGCACTAGTGTTTTAAAGAACAGCTTAAAAAGAGAATCCTAATGTGATTTCTTTATAATGGGTGTGTTCCTTATCTTATCCTAGTGTCTAAACTCTTCTCCATGGCTGGACCCCCAAATAATATTCCTTGATGTGCTAAGGGGTATCTAGAGAGTGGGATAGGTTTAATAACTACCCTAACCCTAACGCGTACCCTAACCTTAACCCCTACCCTAACCCTAACACGTACCCTAATCCTAAACTGTACCCTAAACCGAGCCCTAACCCTAACACTAACCCAAACCCTAACACTAACGCATTCCCTACGCCGTACCCGAAGCCTTCCCCGAACCCGTACCCTAAGCCGTACCCTAAGCCTAACCCTAAGCCTAACCCTAACCCTAGACTACCCTTGACTGCTTCTGCCTCCAATAGATTTCCTAAGCACTAGTGTTTTAAGGAACAGCTTAAAAAGAGTATCCTAATGTGATTTCTTTATAAAGGGTGTGTTCCTTATCTTAGCCTTGTGTCTAAACTCTTCTCCATGGGTGGACCCCCAAATAATATTCCTTTACGTGCTAAGGGATATCTAGAGAGTGGGATAGGTTTAATAACTACCCTAACCCTAACGCATACCCTAACTCTAACCCCTACCCTAACCCTAACACGTACCCTAATCCTAACCAATACCCTAAACCGAGCCCTAACCCTAACACTAACCCTAACCCTAACCCTAACCCATACCCTACGCCGTAATGAAAGCCCTCCCCGAACCCGTACCCTAAGCCACACCCTAAGCCTAACCCTAAGCCTAACCCTAACCCTAGGCTAACCTTGACTGCTTCTGCCTCCAATAGATTTCCTAAGCACTAATGTTTTAAGGAACAGCTTAAAAAGAGAATCCTAATGTGATTTCTTTATAAAGGGTGTGTTCCTTATCTTAGCCTAGTGTCTAAACTCTTCTCCATGGGTGGACCCCCAAATAATATTCCTTTACGTGCTAAGGGGTATCTAGAGAGTGGGATAGGTTTAATAACTACCCTAACCCTAATGCGTAACCTAACCCTAAACCCCTACCCTAACCCTAACACGTACCCTAATCCTAAGCCGTACCCTAAACCGAGCCCTAACCCTAAAACTAACCCTAACCCTAACCCTATCCCATACCCTACACCGTGCCCGAAACCCTCCCCGAACCCATAACCTAAGCTTTGCCCTAACCCTAACCCTAAGCCTAAACCTAACCCTAGGCTACCCTTGACTGCTTCTGCCTCCAATATATTTCCTAAGCACTAGTGTTTTAAGGAACAGCTTAAAAAGAGAATCCTAATGTGATTTCTTTATAAAGGGTGTGTTCCTTATCTTAGCCTAGTGTCTAAACTCTTCTCCATGGCTGGATCCCCAAATAATATTCCTTTACGTGCTAAGGGGTATCTAGAGAGTGGGATAGGTTCAATAACTACCCTAACCCTAACGCGTACCCTAAACCTAAACTGTACCCTAAACCGAGCCCTAACCCTAACACTTACTCTAACCCTAACACTAACCCATACCCTACGCCGTACCCGAAGCCCTCCCCGAACCCGTACCCTAAGCCGTACCCTTAGCCTAACCCTAAGCCTAACCCTAACACTAGGCTATCCTTGACTGCTTCTGCCCCAAATAGATTTCCTAAGCACTAGTGTTCTAGGGAACAGCTTAAAAAGAGAATCCTAATGTGATTTCTTTATAAAGGGTGTGTTCCTTATCTTAGCCTAGTGTCTAAACTCTTCTCCATGGCTGAACCCCCAAATAATATTCCTTTACGTGCTAAGGGGTATCTAGAGAGTGAGATAGGTTTAATAACTACACTAACCTTAATGCGTACCCTAACCCTAACCCCTACCCTAACCATAACACGTACTCTAAATCCTAACCAATACCCGAAACCGAGCCCTAACCTCAACACTAACCCTAACCCTAACCCTAGCCCATACCCTACGCCGCACCCGAAGCCCTCCCCGAACCCGTACCCTAAGCCGTACCCTAAGCCTAAACCTAAGCCTAACCCTAACCCTAGACTACCCTTGACTGCTTCTGCCTCCAATAGATTTTCTAAGCACTAGTGTTTTAAGGAACAGCTTAAAAAGAGAATCCTAATGTGATTTCTTTATAATGTGTGTCTTCCTTATCTTATCCTAGTGTCTAAACTCTTCTCCATGGCTGGACCACCAAATAATATTCTTTACGTGCTAAGGGGTATCTAGAGAGTGGGATAGGTTTAATAACTACCCTAACCCTAACACGTACCCTAACCCTAACTCTTACCCTAACCCTAACACGTAACCTAATCCTAAACCGTACCCTAAACCGAGGCCTAACCCTAACACTAACCCTAACCCTTACCCTAACCCATACCCTACGCCGTACCCGAAGCCCTCCCCGAACCCGTACCCTAAGCAGTGCCCTAAGCCTAACCCTAAGCCTAACCCTAACCCTAGGCTACCCTTGACTGCTTCTGCCTCCAATAGATTTCCTAAGCACTAGTGTTTTAAGGAACAGCTTAAAAAGAGAATCCTAAAGTGATTTCTTTATAATGTGTGTGTTCCTTATCTTATCCTAGTGTCTAAACTCTTCTCCATGGCTGGACCTCCAAATAATATTCCTTTACGTGCTAAGGGGTATCTAGAGAGTGGGATAGGTTTAATAACTACCCTAACCCTAAGGAGTATCCTAACCCTAACCCCTACCCTAACCCTAACACGTACCCTAATCCTAAACCGTACCCTAAACCGAGCCCTAACCCTAACACTAACCCAAACCCTAACACTAACGCAT
Organism: Balaenoptera physalus; assembly: GCF_965194825.1. Classification (NCBI taxonomy): domain Eukaryota; kingdom Metazoa; phylum Chordata; class Mammalia; order Artiodactyla; family Balaenopteridae; genus Balaenoptera; species Balaenoptera physalus. Next base: position 63,810 of record NW_028126404.1, read on the forward strand.
TCCCTACGCCGTACCCGAAGCCTTCCCCGAACCCGTACCCTAAGCCGTACCCTTAGCCTAACCCTAAGCCTAACCCTAACACTAGGCTACTCTTGACTGCTTCTGCCCCCAATAGATTGCCTAAGCACTAGTGTTTTAAGAAACAGGTTAAAAAGAGAATCCTAATGTGATTTCTTTATAATGTGTGTCTTCCTTATCTTATCCTAGTGTCTAAAATCTTTTCCATGGCTGGATCCCCAAATAATATTCCTTTACGTGCTAAGGGGTATCTAGAGATTGGGATAGGTTTAATAACCCTAACCCTAACACATACCCTAACCCTAACCCCTACCCTAACCCTAACACGTACCCTATTCCTAAACCGTACTCTAAACCGAGCCCTAACCCTAAAACTAACCCTAACCCTAACCCTAACCCATACTCTACACCGTGCCCGAACCCCTCCCCGAACCCATAACCTAAGCCGTGCCCTAACCCTAACCCTAAGCCTAACCCTAACCCTAGGCTACCCTTGACTGCTTCTGCCTCCAATAGATTTCCTAAGCACTATTATTTTAAAGAACAGCTTAAAAAGAGAATCCTAATGTGATTTCTTTATAATGTGTGTCTTCCTTATCTTATCCTAGTGTCTAAAATCTTTTCCATGCCTGGATCCCCAAATAATATTCCTTTACGTGCTAAGGGGTATCTAGAGAGTGGGATAGGTTTAATAACCCTAACCCTAACACATACCCTAACCCTAACCCCTACCCTAACCCTAACACGTACCCTAATCCTAAACCGTACCCTAAACCGAGCCCTAACCCTAACACTAACCCAAACCCTAACACTAACGCATTCCCTACGCCGTACCCGAAGCCTTCCCCGAACCCGTACCCTAAGCCGTACCCTAAGCCTAACCCTAAGCCTAACCCTAACCCTAGACTACCCTTGACTGCTTCTGCCTCCAATAGATTTCCTAAGCACTAGTGTTTTAAGGAACAGCTTAAAAAGAGAATCCTAATGTGATTTCTTTATAAAGGGTGTGTTCCTTATCTTAGCCTTGTGTCTAAACTCTTCTCCATTGGTGGACCCCCAAATAATATTCCTTTACGTGCTAAGGGATATCTAGAGAGTGGGATAGGTTTAATAACTACCCTAACCCTAACGCGTACCCTAACCCTAACACCTACCCTAACCCTAACACGTACCCTACTCCTAACCCGTACCCTAAACGGAGCCCTAACCCTAACACTAACCCAAACCCTAACCTTAACCCATACCCTACGCCGTACCCGAAGCTCTCCCCGAACCCGTACCCTAAGCAGTGCCCTAAGCCTAACCCTAAGCCTAACCCTAACCCTAGGCTACCCTTGACTGCTTCTGCCTCCAATAGATTTCCTAAGCACTAGTGTTTTAAGGAACAGCTTAAAAAGAGAATCCTAATGTGATTTCTTTATAATGTGTGTGTTCCTTATATTATCTTAGTGTCTAAACTCTTCTCCATGGCTGGACCCCCAAATAATATTCCTTTACGTGCTAAGGGGTATCTAGAGAGTGGGATAGGTTTAATAACTACCCTAACCCTAACGCGTACCCTAAACCTAACCCCTACCCTAACCCTAACACGTACCCTAAACCTAAACTGTACCCTAAACCGAGCCCTAACCCTAACACTAACTCTAACCCTAACACTAACCGATACCCTACGCCGTACCCGAAGCCCTCCCCGAACCCGTACCCTAAGCCGTACCCTTAGCCTAACCCTAAGCCTAACCCTAACACTAGGCTACTCTTGACTGCTTCTGCCCCCAATAGATTGCCTAAGCACTAGTGTTTTAAGAAACAGGTTAAAAAGAGAATCCTAATGTGATTTCTTTATAATGTGTGTCTTCCTTATCTTATCCTAGTGTCTAAAATCTTTTCCATGGCTGGATCCCCAAATAATATTCCTTTACGTGCTAAGGGGTATCTAGAGAGTGGGATAGGTTTAATAACCCTAACCCTAACACATACCCTAACCCTAACCCCTACCCTAACCCTAACACATACCCTATTCCTAAACCGTACTCTAAACCGAGCCCTAACCCTAAAACTAACCCTAACCCTAACCCTAACCCATACTCTACACCGTGCCCGAACCCCTCCCCGAACCCATAACCTAAGCCATGCCCTAACCCTAACCCTAAGCCTAACCCTAACCCTAGGCTACCCTTGACTGCTTCTGCCTCCAATAGATTTCCTAAGCACTATTATTTTAAAGAACAGCTTAAAAAGAGAATCCTAATGTGATTTCTTTATAATGGGTGTGTTCCTTATCTTATCCTAGTGTCTAAACTCTTCTCCATGGCTGGACCCCCAAATAATATACCCTTATGTGCTAAGGTGTATCTAGAGAGTGGGATAGGTTTAATAACTACCCTAACCCTAACGCGTACCCTAACCCTAACCCCTACCCTAACCCTAACACCTACCCTAATCCTAAACCGTACCCTAAACCGAGCCCTAAACCTAACACTAAACCAAACCCTAACACTAACCCATACCCTACGCCGTACCCGAAGCCTTCCCCGAACCCGTACCCTAAGCCGTACCCTAAGCCTAACCCTAATCCTAACACTAACCCTAGACTACCCTTGACTGCTTCTGCCTCCAATAGATTTTCTAAGCACTAGTGTTTTAAAGGAACAGCTTAAAAAGAGAATCCTAATGTGATTTCTTTATAAAGGGTGTGTTCCTTATCTTAGCCTAGTGTCTAAACTCTTCTCCATGGGTGGACCCCCAAATAATATTCCTTTACGTGCTAAGGGGTATCTAGAGAGTGGGATAGGTTTAATAACAACCCTAACCCTAATGCGTACCCTAACCCTAAACGCTACCCTAACCTTAACACGTACCCTAATCCTAAACCGTACACTAAACCGAGCCCTAACCCTAACACTAACCCTAACCCTTACCCTAATCCATACCCTACGCCGTACCCGAAGCCCTCCCCGAACCCGTACCCTAAGCAGTGCCCTAAGCCTAACCCTAAGCCTAACCCTAACCTTAGGCTACCCTTGACTGCTTCTGCCTCCAATAGATTTCCTAAGCACTAGTGTTTTAAAGAACAGCTTAAAAAGAGAATCCTAATGTGATTTCTTTATAATGGGTGTGTTCCTTATATTATCTTATTGTCTAAACTCTTCTCCATGGCTGGACCCCCAAATAATATTCCTTTACGTGCTAAGGGGTATCTAGAGAGTGGGATAGGTTTAATAACTACCCTAACCGTAACGCGTACCCTAAACCTAAACTGTACCCTAAACCGAGCCCTAACCCTAACACTTACTCTAACCCTAACACTAACCCATACCCTACGCCGTACCCGAAGCCCTCCCCGAACCCGTACCCTAAGCCTTACCCTTAGCCTAACCCTAAGCCTAACCCTAACACTAGGCTATCCTTGACTGCTTCTGCCCGAAATAGATTTCCTAAGCACTAGTGTTTTAGGGAACAGCTTAAAAAGAGAATCCTAATGTGATTTCTTTATAAAGGGTGTGTTCTTTATCTTAGCCTAGTGTCTAAACTCTTCTCCATGGCTGAACCCCCAAATAATATTCCTTTACGTGCTAAGGGGTATCTAGAGAGTGAGATAGGTTTAATAACTACACTAACCTTAATGCGTACCCTAACCCTAACCCCTACCCTAACCCTAACACGTACTCTAAATCCTAACCAATACCCGAAACCGAGCCCTAACCTCAACACTAACCCTAACCCTAACCCTAGCCCAGACACTACGCCGCACCCGAAGCCCTCCCCGAACCCGTACCCTAAGCCGTACCCTAAGCCTAACCCTAAGCCTAACTCTAACCCTAGGCTACCCTTGACTGCTTCTGCCTCCAATAGATTTCCTAAGCACTAGTGTTTTAAGGAACAGCTTAAAAAGAGAATCCTAATGTGATTTCTTTATAATGTGTGTCTTCCTTATCTTATCCTAGTGTCTAAACTCTTCTCCATGGCTGGACCACCAAATAATATTCTTTACGTGCTAAGGGGTATCTAGAGAGTGGGATAGGTTTAATAACTACCCTAACCCTAACACGTACCCTAACCCTAACTCTTACCCTAACCCTAACACGTAACCTAATCCTAAACCGTACCCTAAACCGAGGCCTAACCCTAACACTAACCCTAACCCTTACCCTAACCCATACCCTACGCCGTACCCGAAGCCCTCCCCAAACCCGTACCCTAAGCAGTGCCCTAAGCCTAACCCTAAGCCTAACCCTAACCCTAGGCTACCCTTGACTGCTTCTGCCTCCAATAGATTTCCTAAGCACTAGTGTTTTAAGGAACAGCTTAAAAAGAGAATCCTAAAGTGATTTCTTTATAATGTGTGTGTTCCTTATCTTATCCTAGTGTCTAAACTCTTCTCCATGGCTGGACCTCCATATAATATTCCTTTACGTGCTAAGGGGAATCTAGAGAGTGGGATAGGTTTAATAACTACCCTAACCCTAAGGAGTATCCTAACCCTAACCCCTACCCTAACCCTAACACGTACCCTAATCCTAAACCGTACCCTAAACCGAGCCCTAACCCTAACACTAACCCAAACCCTAACACTAACGCATTCCCTACGCCGTACCCGAAGCCTTCCCCGAACCCGTACCCTAAGCCGTACCCTTAGCCTAACCCTAAGCCTAACCCTAACACTAGGCTACTCTTGACTGTTTCTGCCCCCAATAGATTGCCTAAGCACTAGTGTTTTAAGAAACAGCTTAAAAAGCGAATCCTAATGTGATTTCTTTATAATGTGTGTCTTCCTTATCTTATCCTAGTGTCTAAAATCTTTTCCATGGCTGGATCCCCAAATAATATTCCTTTACGTGCTAAGGGGTATCTAGAGATTGGGATAGGTTTAATAACCCTAACCCTAACACATACCCTAACCCTAACCCCTACCCTAACCCTAACACGTACCCTATTCCTAAACCGTACTCTAAACCGAGCCCTAACCCTAAAACTAACCCTAACCCTAACCCTAACCCATACTCTACACCGTGCCCGAACCCCTCCCCGAACCCATAACCTAAGCCGTGCCCTAACCCTAACCCTAAGCCTAACCCTAACCCTAGGCTACCCTTGACTGCTTCTGCCTCCAATAGATTTCCTAAGCACTATTATTTTAAAGAACAGCTTAAAAAGAGAATCCTAATGTGATTTCTTTATAATGTGTGTCTTCCTTATCTTATCCTAGTGTCTAAAATCTTTTCCATGCCTGGATCCCCAAATAATATTCCTTTACGTGCTAAGGGGTATCTAGAGAGTGGGATAGGTTTAATAACCCTAACCCTAACACATACCCTAACCCTAACCCCTACCCTAACCCTAACACGTACCCCAATCCTAAACCGTACCCTAAACCGAGCCCTAACCCTAACACTAACCCAAACCCTAACACTAACGCATTCCCTACGCCGTACCCGAAGCCTTCCCCGAACCCGTACCCTAAGCCGTACCCTAAGCCTAACCCTAAGCCTAACCCTAACCCTAGACTACCCTTGACTGCTTCTGCCTCCAATAGATTTCCTAAGCACTAGTGTTTTAAGGAACAGCTTAAAAAGAGAATCCTAATGTGATTTCTTTATAAAGGGTGTGTTCCTTATCTTAGCCTTGTGTCTAAACTCTTCTCCATGGGTGGACCCCCAAATAATATTCCTTTACGTGCTAAGGGATATCTAGAGAGTGGGATAGGTTTAATAACTACCCTAACCCTAACGCGTACCCTAACCCTAACACCTACCCTAACCCTAACACGTACCCTAAACCTAAACTGTACCCTAAACCGAGCCCTTACCCTAACACTAACTCTAACCCTAACACTAACCGATACCCTACGCCGTACCCGAAGCCCTCCCCGAACCCGTACCCTAAGCCGTACCCTTAGCCTAACCCTAAGCCTAACCCTAACACTAGGCTACTCTTGACTGCTTCTGCCCCCAATAGATTGCCTAAGCACTAGTGTTTTAAGAAACAGGTTAAAAAGAGAATCCTAATGTGATTTCTTTATAATGTGTGTCTTCCTTATCTTATCCTAGTGTCTAAAATCTTTTCCATGGCTGGATCCCCAAATAATATTCCTTTACGTGCTAAGGGGTATCTAGAGAGTGGGATAGGTTTAATAACCCTAACCCTAACACATACCCTAACCCTAACCCCTACCCTAACCCTAACACATACCCTATTCCTAAACCGTACTCTAAACCGAGCCCTAACCCTAAAACTAACCCTAACCCTAACCCTAACCCATACTCTACACCGTGCCCGAACCCCTCCCCGAACCCATAACCTAAGCCATGCCCTAACCCTAACCCTAAGCCTAACCCTAACCCTAGGCTACCCTTGACTGCTTCTGCCTCCAATAGATTTCCTAAGCACTATTATTTTAAAGAACAGCTTAAAAAGAGAATCCTAATGTGATTTCTTTATAATGGGTGTGTTCCTTATCTTATCCTAGTGTCTAAACTCTTCTCCATGGCTGGACCCCCAAATAATATACCCTTATGTGCTAAGGTGTATCTAGAGAGTGGGATAGGTTTAATAACTACCCTAACCCTAACACGTACCCTAACCCTAACCCCTACCCTAACCCTAACACCTACCCTAATCCTAAACCGTACCCTAAACCGAGCCCTAAACCTAACACTAAACCAAACCCTAACACTAACCCATACCCTACGCCGTACCCGAAGCCTTCCCCGAACCCGTACCCTAAGCCGTACCCTAAGCCTAACCCTAATCCTAACCCTAACCCTAGACTACCCTTGACTGCTTCTGCCTCCAATAGATTTTCTAAGCACTAGTGTTTTAAAGGAACAGCTTAAAAAGAGAATCCTAATGTGATTTCTTTATAAAGGGTGTGTTCCTTATCTTAGCCTAGTGTCTAAACTCTTCTCCATGGGTGGACCCCCAAATAATATTCCTTTACGTGCTAAGGGGTATCTAGAGAGTGGGATAGGTTTAATAACTACCCTAACCCTAATGCGTACCCTAACCCTAAACCCTACCCTAACCTTAACACGTACCCTAATCCTAAACCGTACACTAAACCGAGCCCTAACCCTAACACTAACCCTAACCCTTACCCTAATCCATACCCTACGCCGTACCCGAAGCCCTCCCCGAACCCGTACCCTAAGAAGTGCCCTAAGCCTAACCCTAAGCCTAACCCTAACCTTAGGCTACCCTTGACTGCTTCTGCCTCCAATAGATTTCCTAAGCACTAGTGTTTTAAAGAACAGCTTAAAAAGAGAATCCTAATGTGATTTCTTTATAATGGGTGTGTTCCTTATATTATCTTATTGTCTAAACTCTTCTCCATGGCTGGACCCCCAAATAATATTCCTTTACGTGCTAAGGGGTATCTAGAGAGTGGGATAGGTTTAATAACTACCCTAACCGTAACGCGTACCCTAAACCTAAACTGTACCCTAAACCGAGCCCTAACCCTAACACTTACTCTAACCCTAACACTAACCCATACCCTACGCCGTACCCGAAGCCCTCCCCGAACCCGTACCCTAAGCCGTACCCTTAGCCTAACCCTAAGCCTAACCCTAACACTAGGCTATCCTTGACTGCTTCTGCCCCAAATAGATTTCCTAAGCACTAGTGTTTTAGGGAACAGCTTAAAAAGAGAATCCTAATGTGATTTCTTTATAAAGGGTGTGTTCTTTATCTTAGCCTAGTGTCTAAACTCTTCTCCATGGCTGAACCCCCAAATAATATTCCTTTACGTGCTAAGGGGTATCTAGAGAGTGAGATAGGTTTAATAACTACACTAACCTTAATGCGTACCCTAACCCTAACCCCTACCCTAACCCTAACACGTACTCTAAATCCTAACCAATACCCGAAACCGAGCCCTAACCTCAACACTAACCCTAACCCTAACCCTAGCCCAGACGCTACGCCGCACCCGAAGCCCTCCCCGAACCCGTACCCTAAGCCGTACCCTAAGCCTAACCCTAAGCCTAACTCTAACCCTAGGCTACCCTTGACTGCTTCTGCCTCCAATAGATTTCCTAAGCACTAGTGTTTTAAGGAACAGCATAAAAAGAGAATCCTAATGTGATTTCTTTATAATGTGTGTCTTCCTTATCTTATCCTAGTGTCTAAACTCTTCTCCATGGCTGGACCACCAAATAATATTCTTTACGTGCTAAGGGGTATCTAGAGAGTGGGATAGGTTTAATAACTACCCTAACCCTAACACGTACCCTAACCCTAACTCTTACCCTAACCCTAACACGTAACCTAATCCTAAACCATACCCTAAACCGAGGCCTAACCCTAACACTAACCCTAACCCTTACCCTAACCCATACCCTACGCTGTACCCGAAGCCCTCCCCGAACCCGTACCCTAAGCAGTGCCCTAAGCCTAACCCTAAGCCTAACCGTAACCCTAGGCTACCCTTGATTGCTTCTGCCTCCAATAGATTTCCTAAGCACTAGTGTTTTAAGGAACAGCTTAAAAAGAGAATCCTAATGTGATTTCTTTATAATGGGTGTGTTCCTTATCTTATCCTAGTGTCTAAACTCTTCTCCATGGCTGGACCCCCAAATAATATTCCTTGATGTGCTAAGGGGTATCTAGAGAGTGGGATAGGTTTAATAACTACCCTAACCCTAACGCGTACCCTAACCTTAACCCCTACCCTAACCCTAACACGTACCCTAATCCTAAACTGTACCCTAAACCGAGCCCTAACCCTAACACTAACCCAAAGCCTAACACTAACGCATTCCCTACGCCGTACCCGAAGCCTTCCCCGAACCCGTACCCTAAGCCGTACCCTAAGCCTAACCCTAAGCCTAACCCTAACCCTAGACTACCCTTGACTGCTTCTGCCTCCAATAGATTTCCTAAGCACTAGTGTTTTAAGGAACAGCTTAAAAAGAGTATCCTAATGTGATTTCTTTATAAAGGGTGTGTTCCTTATCTTAGCCTTGTGTCTAAACTCTTCTCCATGGGTGGACCCCCAAATAATATTCCTTTACGTGCTAAGGGATATCTAGAGAGTGGGATAGGTTTAATAACTACCCTAACCCTAACGCATACCCTAACTCTAACCCCTACCCTAACCCTAACACGTACCCTAATCCTAACCAATACCCTAAACCGAGCCCTAACCCTAACACTAACCCTAACCCTAACCCTAACCCATACCCTACGCCGTAATGAAAGCCCTCCCCGAACCCGTACCCTAAGCCACACCCTAAGCCTAACCCTAAGCCTAACCCTAACCCTAGGCTAACCTTGACTGCTTCTGCCTCCAATAGATTTCCTAAGCACTAGTGTTTTAAGGAACAGCTTAAAAAGAGAATCCTAATGTGATTTCTTTATAAAGGGTGTGTTCCTTATCTTAGCCTAGTGTCTAAACTCTTCTCCATGGGTGGACCCCCAAATAATATTCCTTTACGTGCTAAGGGGTATCTAGAGAGTGGGATAGGTTTAATAACTACCCTAACCCTAATGCGTAACCTAACCCTAAACCCCTACCCTAACCCTAACACGTACCCTAATCCTACGCCGTACACTAAACCGAGCCCTAACACTAACACTAACCCTAACCCTAACCCTAACCCATACCCTACACCGTACCCGAAGCCCTCCCCGAACCCGTAACCTAAGCCGTACCCTAAGCCGTACCCTAAGCCTAACACTAACCCTAGGCTACCCTTGACTGCTTCTGCCTCCAATAGATTGCCTAAGCACTAGTGTTTTAAGAAACAGCTTAAAAAGAGAATCCTAATGTGATTTCTTTATAATGTGTGTCTTCCTTATCTTATCCTAGTGTCTAAAATCTTCTCCATGGCTGGATCCCCAAATAATATTCCTTTACGTGCTAAGGGGTATCTAGAGAGTGGGATAGGTTTAATAACCCTAACCCTAACACATACCCTAACCCTAACCCCTACCCTAACCCTAACACGTACCCTATTCCTAAACCGTACCCTAAACCGAGCCCTAACCCTAAAACTAACCCTAACCCTAACCCTATCCCATACCCTACACCGTGCCCAAAACCCTCCCCGAACCCATAACCTAAGCTTTGCCCTAACCCTAACCCTAAGCCTAAACCTAACCCTAGGCTACCCTTGACTGCTTCTGCCTCCAATAGATTTCCTAAGCACTAGTGTTTTAAGGAACAGCTTAAAAAGAGAATCCTAATGTGATTTCTTTATAAAGGGTGTGTTCCTTATCTTAGCCTAGTGTCTAAACTCTTCTCCATGGCTGGATCCCCAAATAATATTCCTTTACGTGCTAAGGGGTATCTAGAGAGTGGGATAGGTTTAATAACTACCCTAACCCTAACGCGTACCCTAAACCTAAACTGTACCCTAAACCGAGCCCTAACCCTAACACTTACTCTAACCCTAACACTAACACATACCCTACGCCGTACCCGAAGCCCTCCCCGAACCCGTACCCTAAGCCGTATCCTTAGCCTAACCCTAAGCCTAACCCTAACACTAGGCTATCCTTGACTGCTTCTGCCCCAAATAGATTTCCTAAGCACTAGTGTTCTAGGGAACAGCTTAAAAAGAGAATCCTAATGTGATTTCTTTATAAAGGGTGTGTTCCTTATCTTAGCCTAGTGTCTAAACTCTTCTCCATGGCTGAACCCCCAAATAATATTCCTTTACGTGCTAAGGGGTATCTAGAGAGTGAGATAGGTTTAATAACTACACTAACCTTAATGCGTACCCTAACCCTAACCCCTACCCTAACCATAACACGTACTCTAAATCCTAACCAATACCCGAAACCGAGCCCTAACCTCAACACTAACCCTAACCCTAACCCTAGCCCATACCCTACGCCGCACCCGAAGCCCTCCCCGAACCCGTACCCTAAGCCGTACCCTAAGCCTAAACCTAAGCCTAACCCTAACCCTAGACTACCCTTGACTGCTTCTGCCTCCAACAGATTTCCTAAGCACTAGTGTTTTAAGGAACAGCTTAAAAAGAGAATCCTAATGTGATTTCTTTATAATGTGTGTCTTCCTTATCTTATCCTAGTGTCTAAACTCTTCTCCATGGCTGGACCACCAAATAATATTCTTTACGTGCTAAGGGGTATCTAGAGAGTGGGATAGGTTTAATAACTACCCTAACCCTAACACGTACCCTAACCCTAACACTTACCCTAACCCTAACACGTAACCTAATCCTAAACCGTACCCTAAACCGAGGCCTAACCCTAACACTAACCCTAACCCTTACCCTAACCCATACCCTACGCCGTACCCGAAGCCCTCCCCAAACCCGTACCCTAAGCAGTGCCCTAAGCCTAACCCTAAGCCTAACCCTAACCCTAGGCTACCCTTGACTGCTTCTGCCTCCAATAGATTTCCTAAGCACTAGTGTTTTAAGGAACAGCTTAAAAAGAGAATCCTAAAGTGATTTCTTTATAATGTGTGTGTTCCTTATCTTATCCTAGTGTCTAAACTCTTCTCCATGGCTGGACCTCCAAATAATATTCCTTTACGTGCTAAGGGGTATCTAGAGAGTGGGATAGGTTTAATAACTACCCTAACCCTAAGGAGTATCCTAACCCTAACCCCTACCCTAACCCTAACACGTACCCTAATCCTAAACCGTACCCTAAACCGAGCCCTAACCCTAACACTAACCCAAACCCTAACACTAACGCATTCCCTACGCCGTACCCGAAGCCTTCCCCGAACCCGTACCCTAAGCCGTACCCTTAGCCTAACCCTAAGCCTAACCCTAACACTAGGCTACTCTTGACTGCTTCTGCCCCCAATAGATTGCCTAAGCACTAGTGTTTTAAGAAACAGGTTAAAAAGAGAATCCTAATGTGATTTCTTTATAATGTGTGTCTTCCTTATCTTATCCTAGTGTGTAAAATCTTTTCCATGGCTGGATCCCCAAATAATATTCCTTTACGTGCTAAGGGGTATCTAGAGATTGGGATAGGTTTAATAACCCTAACCCTAACACGTACCCTAACCCTAACCCCTACCCTAACCCTAACACGTACCCTATTCCTAAACCGTACTCTAAACCGAGCCCTAACCCTAAAACTAACCCTAACCCTAACCCTAACCCATACTCTACACCGTGCCCGAACCCCTCCCCGAACCCATAACCTAAGCCGTGCCCTAACCCTAACCCTAAGCCTAACCCTAACCCTAGGCTACCCTTGACTGCTTCTGCCTCCAATAGATTTCCTAAGCACTAGTGTTTTAAAGAACAGCTTAAAAAGAGAATCCTAATGTGATTTCTTTATAATGTGTGTCTTCCTTATCTTATCCTAGTGTCTAAAATCTTTTCCATGCCTGGATCCCCAAATAATATTCCTTTACGTGCTAAGGGGTATCTAGAGAGTGGGATAGGTTTAATAACCCTAACCCTAACACGTACCCTAACCCTAACCCCTACCCTAACCCTAACACGTACCCTAATCCTAAACCGTACCCTAAACCGAGCCCTAACCCTAACACTAACCCAAACCCTAACACTAACGCATTCCCTACGCCGTACCCGAAGCCTTCCCCGAACCCGTACCCTAAGCCGTACCCTAAGCCTAACCCTAAGCCTAACCCTAACCCTAGACTACCCTTGACTGCTTCTGCCTCCAATAGATTTCCTAAGCACTAGTGTTTTAAGGAACAGCTTAAAAAGAGAATCCTAATGTGATTTCTTTATAAAGGGTGTGTTCCTTATCTTAGCCTTGTGTCTAAACTCTTCTCCATGGGTGGACCCCCAAATAATATTCCTTTACGTGCTAAGGGATATCTAGAGAGTGGGATAGGTTTAATAACTACCCTAACCCTAACGCGTACCCTAACCCTAACACCTACCCTAACCCTAACACGTACCCTACTCCTAACCCGTACCCTAAACGGAGCCCTAACCCTAACACTAACCCAAACCCTAACCTTAACCCATACCCTACGCCGTACCCGAAGCTCTCCCCGAACCCGTACCCTAAGCAGTGCCCTAAGCCTAACCCTAAGCCTAACCCTAACCCTAGGCTACCCTTGACTGCTTCTGCCTCCAATAGATTTCCTAAGCACTAGTGTTTTAAGGAACAGCTTAAAAAGAGAATCCTAATGTGATTTCTTTATAATGTGTGTGTTCCTTATATTATCTTAGTGTCTAAACTCTTCTCCATGGCTGGACCCCAAATAATATTCCTGTACGTGCTAAGGGGTATCTAGAGAGTGGGATAGGTTTAATAACTACCCTAACCCTAACGCGTACCCTAAACCTAACCCCTACCCTAACCCTAACACGTACCCTAAACCTAAACTGTACCCTAAACCGAGCCCTAACCCTAACACTAACTCTAACCCTAACACTAACCCATACCCTACGCCGTACCCGAAGCCCTCCCCGAACCCGTACCCTAAGCCGTACCCTTAGCCTAACCCTAAGCCTAACCCTAACACTAGGCTACTCTTGACTGCTTCTGCCCCCAATAGATTGCCTAAGAACTAGTGTTTTAAGAAACAGGTTAAAAAGAGAATCCTAATGTGATTTCTTTATAATGTGTGTCTTCCTTATCTTATCCTAGTGTCTAAAATCTTTTCCATGGCTGGATCCCCAAATAATATTCCTTTACGTGCTAAGGGGTATCTAGAGAGTGGGATAGGTTTAATAACCCTAACCCTAACACATACCCTAACCCTAACCCCTACCCTAACCCTAACACGTACCCTATTCCTAAACCGTACTCTAAACCGAGCCCTAACCCTAAAACTAACCCTAACCCTAACCATAACCCATACTCTACACCGTGCCCGAACCCCTCCCCGAACCCATAACCTAAGCAGTGCCCTAACCCTAACCCTAACCCTAACCCTAACCCTAGGCTACCCTTGACTGCTTCTGCCTCCAATAGATTTCCTAAGCACTATTATTTTAAAGAACAGCTTAAAAAGAGAATCCTAATGTGATTTCTTTATAATGGGTGTGTTCCTTATCTTATCCTAGTGTCTAAACTCTTCTCCATGGCTGGACCCCCAAATAATATACCCTTATGTGCTAAGGTGTATCTAGAGAGTGGGATAGGTTTAATAACTACCCTAACCCTAACGCGTACCCTAACCCTAACCCCTACCCTAACCCTAACACCTACCCTAATCCTAAACCGTACCCTAAACCGAGCCCTAAACCTAACACTAACCCAAACCCTAACACTAACCCATACCCTACGCCGTACCCGAAGCCTTCCCCGAACCCGTACCCTAAGCCGTACCCTAAGCCTAACCCTAAGCCTAACCCTAACCCTAGACTACCCTTGACTGCTTCTGCCTCCAATAGATTTCCTAAGCACTAGTGTTTTAAGGAACAGCTTATAAAGAGAATCCTAATGTGATTTCTTTATAATACGTGTGTTCCTTATCTTATCCTAGTGTCTAAATTCTTCTCCATGGCTGGACCCCCAAATAATATTCCTTTACGTGCTAAGGGGTATCTAGAGAGTGGGATAGGTTTAATAACTACCCTAACCCTAACGCGTACCCTAACCCTAACCCCTACTCTAACCCTAACACGTACCCTAATCCTATCCCGTACCCTAAAAGGAGCCCGAACCCTAACACTAACCCAAACCCTAACACTAACCCATACCCTACGCCGTACCCGAAGCCTTCCCCGAACCCGTACCCTAAGCCGTACCCTAAGCCTAACCCTAAGCCTAACCCTAACCCTAGACTACCCTTGACTGCTTCTGCCTCCAATAGATTTCCTAAGCACTAGTGTTTTAAGGAACAGCTTATAAAGAGAATCCTAATGTGATTTCTTTATAATACGTGTGTTCCTTATCTTATCCTAGTGTCTAAATTCTTCTCCATGGCTGGACCCCCAAATACAATTCCTTTACGTGCTAAGGTGTATCTAGAGAGTGGGATAGGTTTAATAACTACCCTAACCCTAATGCGTACCCTAACCCTAAACCCTACCCTAACCCTAACACGTACCCTAATCCTAAACCGTACACTAAACCGAGCCCTAACACTAACACTAACCCTAACCCTAACCCTAACCCATACCCTACACCGTACCCGAAGCCCTCCCCGAACCTGTACCCTAAGCCGTACCCTAACCCTAACCCTAAGCCTAACACTAACCCTAGGCTACCCTTGACTGCTTCTGCCTCCAATAGATTGCCTAAGCACTAGTGTTTTAAGAAACAGCTTAAAAAGAGAATCCTAATGTGATTTCTTTATAATGTGTGTCTTCCTTATCTTATCCTAGTGTCTAAAATCTTCTCCATTGCTGGATCCCCAAATAATATTCCTTTATGTGCTAAAGGGTATCTAGAGAGTGGGATAGGTTTAATAACCCTAACCCTAACACATACCCTAACCCTAACCCCTACCCTAACCCTAACACGTACCCTATTCCTAAACCGTACCCTAAACCGAGCCCTAACCCTAAAACTAACCCTAACCCTAACCCTATCCCATACCCTACACCGTGCCCGAACCCCTCCCCGAACCCATAACCTAAGCCGTGCCCTAACCCTAACCCTAAGCCTAAACCTAACCCTAGGCTACCCTTGACTGCTTCTGCCTCCAATAGATTTCCTAAGCACTAGTGTTTTAAGGAACAGCTTAAAAAGAGAATCCTAATGTGATTTCTTTATAAAGGGTGTGTTCCTTATCTTAGCCTAGTGTCTAAACTCTTCTCCATGGCTGAACCCCCAAATAATATTCCTTTACGTGCTAAGGGGTATCTAGAGAGTGAGATAGGTTTAATAACTACACTAACCTTAATGCGTACCCTAACCCTAACCCCTACCCTAACCCTAACACGTACTCTAAATCCTAACCAATATCCGAAACCGAGCCCTAACCTCAACACTAAACCTAACCCTAACCCTAGCCCATACCCTACGCCGCACCCGAAGCCCTCCCCGAACCCGTACCCTAAGCCGTACCCTAAGCCTAACCCTAAGCCTAACTCTAACCCTAGGCTACCCTTGACTGCTTCTGCCTCCAATAGATTTCCTAAGCACTAGTGTTTTAAGGAACAGCATAAAAAGAGAATCCTAATGTGATTTCTTTATAATGTGTGTCTTCCTTTTCTTATCCTAGTGTCTAAACTCTTCTCCATGGCTGGACCACCAAATAATATTCTTTACGTGCTAAGGGGTATCTAGAGAGTGGGATAGGTTTAATAACTACCCTAACCCTAACACGTACCCTAACCCTAACTCTTACCCTAACCCTAACACGTAACCTAATCCTAAACCGTACCCTAAACCGAGGCCTAACCCTAACACTAACCCTAACCCTTACCCTAACCCATACCCTACGCCGTACCCGAAGCCCTCCCCGAACCCGTACCCTAAGCAGTGCCCTAAGCCTAACCCTAAGCCTAACCCTAACCCTAGGCTACCCTTGACTGCTTCTACCTCCAATAGATTTCCTAAGCACTAGTGTTTTAAGGAACAGCTTAAAAAGAGAATCCTAAAGTGATTTCTTTATAATGTGTGTGTTCCTTATCTTATCCTAGTGTCTAAACTCTTCTCCATGGCTGGACCTCCAAATAATATTCCTTTACGTGCTAAGGGGTATCTAGAGAGTGGGATAGGTTTAATAACTACCCTAACCCTAACGAGTACCCTAACCCTAACCCCTACCCTAACCCTAACACGTACCCTAATCCTAACCAATACCCTAAACCGAGCCCTAACCCCAACACTAACCCTAACCCTAACCCTAACCCATACCATACGCCGCACCCGAAGACCTCCCCGAACCCGTACCCTAAGCCGTACCCTAAGCCTAACCCTAAGCCTAACCGTAACCCTAGGCTACCCTTGAATGCTTCTGCCTCCAATAGATTTCCTAAGCACTAGTGTTTTAAAGAACAGCTTAAAAAGAGAATCCTAATGTGATTTCTTTATAATGGGTGTGTTCCTTATCTTATCCTAGTGTCTAAACTCTTCTCCATGGCTGGACCCCCAAATAATATTCCTTGATGTGCTAAGGGGTATCTAGAGAGTGGGATAGGTTTAATAACTACCCTAACCCTAACGCGTACCCTAACCTTAACCCCTACCCTAACCCTAACACGTACCCTAATCCTAAACCGTACCCTAAACCGAGCCGTAACCCTAACACTAACCCAAACCCTAACACTAACGCATTCCCTACGCCGTACCCGAAGCCTTCCCCGAACCCGTACCCTAAGCCGTACCCTAAGCCTAACCCTAAGCCTAACCCTAACCCTAGACTACCCTTGACTGCTTCTCCCTCCAATAGATTTCCTAAGCACTAGTGTTTTAAGGAACAGCTTAAAAAGAGAATCCTAATGTGATTTCTTTATAAAGGGTGTGTTCCTTATCTTAGCCTTGTGTCTAAACTCTTCTCCATGGGTGGACCCCCAAATAATATTCCTTTACGTGCTAAGGGATATCTAGAGAGTGGGATAGGTTTAATAACTACCCTAACCCTAACGCGTACCCTAACTCTAACCCCTACCCTAACCCTAACACGTACCCTAATCCTAACCAATACCCTAAACCGAGCCCTAACCCTAACACTAACCTAACCCTAACCCTAACCCATACCCTACGCCGTAATGAAAGCCCTCCCCGAACCCGTACCCTAAACCGCACCCTAAGCCTAACCCTAAGCCTAACCCTAACCCTAGGCTAACCTTGACTGCTTCTGCCTCCAATAGATTTCCTAAGCACTAATGTTTTAAGGAACAGCTTAAAAAGAGAATCCTAATGTGATTTCTTTATAAAGGGTGTGTTCCTTATCTTAGCCTAGTGTCTAAACTCTTCTCCATGGGTGGACCCCCAAATAATATTCCTTTACGTGCTAAGGGGTATCTAGAGAGTGGGATAGGTTTAATAACTACCCTAACCCTAATGCGTAACCTAACCCTAACCCCTACCCTAACCCTAACACGTACCCTAATCCTAAGCCGTACACTAAACCGAGCCCTAACACTAACACTAACCCTAACCCTAACCCTAACCCATACCCTACACCGTACCCGAAGCCCTCCCCGAACCCGTACCCTAAGCCGTACCCTAAGCCGTACCCTAAGCCTAACACTAACCCTAGGCTACCCTTGACTGCTTCTGCCTCCAATAGATTGCCTAAGCACTAGTGTTTTAAGAAACAGCTTAAAAAGAGAATCCTAATGTGATTTCTTTATAATGTGTGTCTTCCTTATCTTATCCTAGTGTCTAAAATCTTTTCCATGGCTGGATCCCCAAATAATATTCCTTTACGTGCTAAGGGGTATCTAGAGAGTGGGATAGGTTTAATAACCCTAACCCTAACACATACCCTAACCCTAACCCCTACCCTAACCCTAACACGTACCCTATTCCTAAACCGTACTCTAAACCGAGCCCTAACCCTAAAACTAACCCTAACCCTAACCCTAACCCATACCCTACACCGTGCCCGAACCCCTCCCCGAACCCATAACCTAAGCCGTGCCCTAACCCTAACCCTAAGCCTAAACCTAACCCTAGGCTACCCTTGACTGCTTCTGCCTCCAATAGATTTCCTAAGCACTAGTGTTTTAAGGAACAGCTTAAAAAGTGAATCCTAATGTGATTTCTTTATAAAGGGTGTGTTCCTTATCTTAGCCTAGTGTCTAAACTCTTCTCCATGGCTGGACCCCCAAATAATATTCCTTTACGTGCTAACGGGTATCTAGAGAGTGGGATAGGTTTAATAACTACCCTAACCCTAATGCGTACCCTAACCCTAACCCCTACCCTAACCCTAACACGTACCCTAATCCTAAACCGTACACTAAACCGAGCCTTAACACTAACACTAACCCTAACCCTAACCCTAACCCATACCCTACACCGTACCCGAAGCCCTCCCCGAACCCGTACCCTAAGCCGTACCCTAAGCCGTACCCTAAGCCTAACACTAACCCTAGGCTACCCTTGACTGCTTCTGCCTCCAATAGATTTCCTAAGCACTAGTGTTTTAAGGAACAGCTTAAAAAGAGAATCCTAATGTGATTTCTTTATAATGTGTGTGATCCTTATCTTATCCTTGTGTCTAAACTCTTCTCCATGGCTGGATCCCCAAATAATATTCCTTTAAGTGCTAAGGGGTATCTAGAGAGTGGGATAGGTTTAATAACCCTAACCCTAACACGTACCCTAATCCTAAGCCGTACCCTAAACCAAGCCCTAACCCTAACACTAACCCTAACCCTAACCCTAACCCATACCCTATGCCGCAACCGAAGCCCTCCCCGAACCCGTACCGTAAGCAGTACTCTAAGCCTAACCCTAAGCCTAACCCTAACCCTAGGCTACCCTTGACTGCTTCTGCCTCCAATAGATTTCCTAAGCACTAGTGTTTTAAGGAACAGCTTAAAAAGAGAATCCTAATGTGATTTCATTATAATGGGTGTGTTCCTTATCTTATCCTAGTGTCTAAACTCTTCTCCATGGCTGGACCTCCAAATAATATTCCTTTACGTACTAAGGGGTATCTAGGGAGTGGGATAGGTTTAATAACTACCCTAACCCTAACGCGTACCCTAACCCAAACCGCTACCCTAACCCTAACACGTACCCTAATCCTAACCAATACCCTAAACCGAGCCCTAACCCCAACATTAACCCTAACCCTAACCCTAACCCATACCCTACGCCGCAACCGAAGCCCTCCCCGAACCCGTACCGTAAGCAGTACCCTAAGCCTAACCCTAAGCCTAACCCTAACCCTAGGCTACCCTTGACTGCTTCTGCCTCCAATAGATTTCCTAAGCACTAGTGTTTTAAGGAACAGCTTAAAAAGAGAATCCTAATGTGATTTCTTTATAATGTGTGTGTTCCTTATATTATCTTAGTGTCTAAACTCTTCTCCATGGCTGGACCCCCAAATAATATTCCTTTACGTGCTAAGGGGTATCTAGAGAGTGGGATAGGTTTAATAACTACCCTAACCCTAACGCGTACCCTAACCCCTACCCTAACCCTAACACGTACCCTAAACCTAAACTGTACCCTAAACCGAGCCCTAACCCTAACACTAACTCTAACCCTAACACTAACCCATACCCTAAGCCGTACCCGAAGCCCTCCCCGGACCCGTACCCTAAGCCGTACCCTTATCCTAACCCTAAGCCTAACCCTACCACTAGGCTATTCTTGACTGTTTCTGCCCCCAATAGATTGCCTAAGCACTAGTGTTTTAAGAAACAGCTTAAAAAGAGAATCCTAATGTGATTTCTTTATAATGTGTGTCTTCCTTATCTTATCCTAGTGTGTAAAATCTTTTCCATGGCTGGATCCCCAAATAATATTCCTTTACGTGCTAAGGGGTATCTAGAGAGTGGGATAGGTTTAATAACCCTAACCCTAACACATACCCTAACCCTAAACCCTACCCTAACCCTAACACGTACCCTATTCCTAAACCGTACTCTAAACCGAGCCCTAACCCTAAAACTAACCCTAACCCTAACCCTAACCCATACCCTACACCGTGCCCGAACCCCTCCCCGAACCCATAACCTAAGCCGTGCCCTAACCCTAACCCTAAGCCTAAACCTAACCCTAGGCTACCCTTGACTGCTTCTGCCTCCAATAGATTTCCTAAGCACTAGTGTTTTAAGGAACAGCTTAAAAAGAGAATCCTAATGTGATTTCTTTATAAAGGGAGTGTTCCTTATCTTAGCCTAGTGTCTAAACTCTTCTCCATGGCTGGACCCCCAAATAATATTCCTTTACGTGCTAAGGGGTATCTAGAGAGTGAGATATGTTTAATAACTACACTAACCTTAATGCGTACCCTAACCCTAACCCCTACCCTAACCCTAACACGTACTCTAAATCCTAACCAATACCCGAAACCGAGCCCTAACCCCAACACTCACCCTAACCCTAACCATAACCCATACCCTACGCCGCAACCGAAGCCCTCCCCGAACCCGTACCGTAAGCAGTACCCTAAGCCTAACCCTAAGCCTAACCCTAACCCTAGGCTACCCTTGACTGCTTCTGCCTCCAATAGATTTCCTAAGCACTAGTGTTTTAAGGAACAGCTTAAAAAGAGAATCCTAATGTGATTTCATTATAATGGGTGTGTTCCTTATCTTATCCTAGTGTCTAAACTCTTCTCCATGGCTAGACCACCAAATAATACTCCTTTACGTGCTAAGGGGTATCTAGAGAGTGAGATAGGTTTAATAACTACCCTAACCCTAACGCGTACCCTAACCCTAACCCCTACCCTAACCCTAACACGTACCCTAATCCTAACCCGTATCCTAAACGGAGCCCTAACCCTAACACTAACCCAAACCCTAACCCTAACCCATACCCTACGCCGTACCCGAAGCTCTCCCCGAACCCGTACCCTAAGCAGTGCCCTAAGCCTAACCCTAAGCCTAACCCTAACCCTAGGCTACCCTTGACTGCTTCTGCCTCCAATAGATTTCCTAAGCACTAGTGTTTTAAGGAACAGCTTAAAAAGAGAATCCTAATGTGATTTCTTTATAATGTGTGTGTTCCTTATATTATCTTAGTGTCTAAACTCTTCTCCATGGCTGGACCCCCAAATAATATTCCTTTACGTGCTAAGGGGTATCTAGAGAGTGGGATAGGTTTAATAACTACCCTAACCCTAATGCGTACCCTAACCCTAAGCCCTACCCTAACCCTAACACGTACCCTAAACCTAAACTGTACCCTAAACCGAGCCCTAACCCTAACACTAACTCTAACCCTAACACTAACCCATACCCTACGCCGTACCCGAAGCCCTCCCCGAACCCGTACCCTAAGCCATACCCTTATCCTAACCCTAAGCCTAACCCTAACACTAGGCTACTCTTGAGTGTTTCAGCCCCCAATAGATTGCCTAAGCACTAGTGTTTTAAGAAACAGCTTAAAAAGAGAATCCTAATGTGATTTCTTTATAATGTGTGTCTTCCTTATCTTATCCTAGTGTGTAAAATCTTTTCCATGGCTGGATCCCCAAATAATATTCCTTTACGTGCTAAGGGGTATCTAGAGAGTGGGATAGGTTTAATAACCCTAACCCTAACACATACCCTAACCCTAAACCCTACCCTAACCCTAACACGTACCCTATTCCTAAACCGTACTCTAAACCGAGCCCTAACCCTAAAACTAACCCTAAACCTAACCCTAACCCTAACCCATACCCTACACCGTGCCCGAACCCCTCCCCGAACCCATAACCTAAGCCGTGCTCTAACCCTAACCCTAAGCCTAAACCTAACCCTAGGCTACCCTTGACTGCTTCTGCCTCCAATAGATTTCCTAAGCACTAGTGTTTTAAGGAACAGCTTAAAAAGAGAATCCTAATGTGATTTCTTTATAAAGGGTGTGTTCCTTATCTTAGCCTAGTGTCTAAACTCTTCTCCATGGCTGGACCCCCAAATAATATTCCTTTACGTGCTAAGGGGTATCTAGAGAGTGAGATAGGTTTAATAACTACACTAACCTTAATGCGTACCCTAACCCTAACCCCTACCCTAACCCTAACACGTACTCTAAATCCTAACCAATACCCGAAACCGAGCCCTAACCCCAACACTCACCCTAACCCTAACCATAACCCATACCCTACGCCGCAACCGAAGCCCTCCCCGAACCCG
This sequence comes from Balaenoptera physalus, assembly GCF_965194825.1. Taxonomy (NCBI): domain Eukaryota; kingdom Metazoa; phylum Chordata; class Mammalia; order Artiodactyla; family Balaenopteridae; genus Balaenoptera; species Balaenoptera physalus. The sequence continues at coordinate 86,447 of NW_028126404.1, forward strand.
TACCGTAAGCAGTACCCTAAGCCTAACCCTAAGCCTAACCCTAACCCTAGGCTACCCTTGACTGCTTCTGCCTCCAATAGATTTCCTAAGCACTAGTGTTTTAAGGAACAGCTTAAAAAGAGAATCCTAATGTGATTTCATTATAATGGGTGTGTTCCTTATATTATCTTAGTGTCTAAACTCTTCTCCATGGCTGGACCCCCAAATAATATTCCTTTACGTGCTAAGGGGTATCTAGAGAGTGAGATAGGTTTAATAACTACACTAACCTTAATGCGTACCCTAACCCTAACCCCTACCCTAACCCTAACACGTACTCTAAATCCTAACCAATACCCGAAACCGAGCCCTAACCCCAACACTCACCCTAACCCTAACCATAACCCATACCCTACGCCGCAACCGAAGCCCTCCCCGAACCCGTACTGTAAGCAGTACCCTAAGCCTAACCCTAAGCCTAACCCTAACCCTAGGCTACCCTTGACTGCTTCTGCCTCCAATAGATTTCCTAAGCACTAGTGTTTTAAGGAACAGCTTAAAAAGAGAATCCTAATGTGATTTCATTATAATGGGTGTGTTCCTTATCTTATCCTAGTGTCTAAACTCTTCTCCATGGCTAGACCACCAAATAATATTCCTTTACGTGCTAAGGGGTATCTAGAGAGTGAGATAGGTTTAATAACTACCCTAACCCTAACGCGTACCCTAACCCTAACCCCTACCCTAACCCTAACACGTACACTAATCCTAACCCGTACCCTAAACGGAGCCCTAACCCTAACACTAACCCAAACCCTAACCCTAACCCATACCCTACGCCGTACCCGAAGCTCTCCCCGAACCCGTACCCTAAGCAGTGCCCTAAGCCTAACCCTAAGCCTAACCCTAACCCTAGGCTACCCTTGACTGCTTCTGCCTCCAATAGATTTCCTAAGCACTAGTGTTTTAAGGAACAGCTTAAAAAGAGAATCCTAATGTGATTTCTTTATAATGTGTGTGTTCCTTATTTTATCTTAGTGTCTAAACTCTTCTCCATGGCTGGACCCCCAAATAATATTCCTTTACGTGCTAAGGGGTATCTAGAGAGTGGGATAGGTTTAATAACTACCCTAACCCTAACGCGTACCCTAACCCTAACCCCTACCCTAACCCTAACACGTACCCTAAACCTAAACTGTACCCTAAACCGAGCCCTAACCCTAACACTAACTCTAACCCTAACACTAACCCATACCCTACGCCGTACCCGAAGCCCTCCCCGAACCCGTGCCCTAAGCCGTACCCTTAGCCTAACCCTAAGCCTAACCCTAACACTAGGCTACCCTTGACTGCTTCTGCCTCCAATAGATTTCCTAAGCACTAGTGTTTTAAAGAACAGCTTAAAAAGAGAATCCTAATGTGATTTCTTTATAATGGGTGTGTTCCTTATCTTATCCTAGTGTCTAAACTCTTCTCCATGGCTGGACCACCAAATAATATTATTTACGTGCTAAGGGGTATCTAGAGAGTGGGATAGGTTTAATAACTACCCTAACCCAAACACGTACCCTAACCCTAACTCCTACCCTAACCCTAACACGTACCCTAATCCTAAACCGTACCCTAAACCGAGCCCTAACCCTAACACTAACCCTAACACTTACCCTAACCCATACCCTACGCCGTACCCGAAACCCTCCCCGAACCCGTACCCTAAGCCGTACCCTTATCCTAACCCTAAGCCTAACCCTAACACTAGGCTACTCTTGAGTGTTTCTGCCCCCAATAGATTGCCGAAGCACTAGTGTTTTAAGAAACAGCTTAAAAAGAGAATCCTAATGTGATTTCTTTATAATGTGTGTCTTCCTTATCTTATCCTAGTGTGTAAAATCTTTTCCATGGCTGGATCCCCAAATAATATTCCTTTACGTGCTAAGGGGTATCTAGAGAGTGGGATAGGTTTAATAACCCTAACCCTAACACATACCCTAACGCTAAACCCTACCCTAACCCTAACACGTACCCTATTCCTAAACCGTACTCTAAACCGAGCCCTAACCCTAAAACTAACCCTAAACCTAACCCTAACCCTAACCCATACCCTACACCGTGCCCGAACCCCTCCCCGAACCCATAACCTAAGCCGTGCCCTAACCCTAACCCTAAGCCTAAACCTAACCCTAGGCTACCCTTGACTGCTTCTGCCTCCAATAGATTTCCTAAGCACTAGTGTTTTAAGGAACAGCTTAAAAAGAGAATCCTAATGTGATTTCTTTATAAAGGGTGTGTTCCTTATCTTAGCCTAGTGTCTAAACTCTTCTCCATGGCTGGACCCCCAAATAATATTCCTTTACGTGCTAAGGGGTATCTAGAGAGTGAGATAGGTTTAATAACTACACTAACCTTAATGCGTACCCTAACCCTAACCCCTACCCTAACCCTAACACGTACTCTAAATCCTAACCAATACCCGAAACCGAGCCCTAACCCCAACACTCACCCTAACCCTAACCATAACCCATACCCTACGCCGCAACCGAAGCCCTCCCCGAACCCGTACCGTAAGCAGTACCCTAAGCCTAACCCTAAGCCTAACCCTAACCCTAGGCTACCCTTGACTGCTTCTGCCTCCAATAGATTTCCTAAGCACTAGTGTTTTAAGGAACAGCTTAAAAAGAGAATCCTAATGTGATTTCATTATAATGGGTGTGTTCCTTATCTTATCCTAGTGTCTAAACTCTTCTCCATGGCTAGACCACCAAATAATATTCCTTTACGTGCTAAGGGGTATCTAGAGAGTGAGATAGGTTTAATAACTACCCTAACCCTAACGCGTACCCTAACCCTAACCCCTACCCTAACCCTAACACGTACCCTAATCCTAACCCGTATCCTAAACGGAGCCCTAACCCTAACACTAACCCAAACCCTAACCCTAACCCATACCCTACGCCGTACCCGAAGCTCTCCCCGAACCCGTACCCTAAGCAGTGCCCTAAGCCTAACCCTAAGCCTAACCGTAACCCTAGGCTACTCTTGACTGCTTCTGCCTCCAATAGATTTCCTAAGCACTAGTGTTTTAAGGAACAGCTTAAAAAGAGAATCCTAATGTGATTTCTTTATAATGTGTGTGTTCCTTATATTATCTTAGTGTCTAAACTCTTCTCCATGGCTGGACCCCCAAATAATATTCCTTTACGTGCTAAGGGGTATCTAGAGAGTGGGATAGGTTTAATAACTACCCTAACCCTAACGCGTACCCTAACCCTAACCCCTACCCTAACCCTAACACGTACCCTAAACCTAAACTGTACCCTAAACCGAGCCCTAACCCTAACACTAACTCTAACCCTAACACTAACCCATACCCTACGCCGTACCCGAAGCCCTCCCCGAACCCGTACCCTAAGCCATACCCTTATCCTAACCCTAAGCCTAACCCTAACACTAGGCTACTCTTGAGTGTTTCTGCCCCCAATAGATTGCCTAAGCACTAGTGTTTTAAGAAACAGCTTAAAAAGAGAATCCTAATGTGATTTCTTTATAATGTGTGTCTTCCTTATCTTATCCTAGTGTGTAAAATCTTTTCCATGGCTGGATCCCCAAATAATATTCCTTTACGTGCTAAGGGGTATCTAGAGAGTGGGATAGGTTTAATAACCCTAACCCTAACACATACCCTAACCCTAAACCCTACCCTAACCCTAACACGTACCCTATTCCTAAACCGTACTCTAAACCGAGCCCTAACCCTAAAACTAACCCTAAACCTAACCCTAACCCTAACCCATACCCTACACCGTGCCCGAACCCCTCCCCGAACCCATAACCTAAGCCGTGCTCTAACCCTAACCCTAAGCCTAAACCTAACCCTAGGCTACCCTTGACTGCTTCTGCCTCCAATAGATTTCCTAAGCACTAGTGTTTTAAGGAACAGCTTAAAAAGAGAATCCTAATGTGATTTCTTTATAAAGGGTGTGTTCCTTATCTTAGCCTAGTGTCTAAACTCTTCTCCATGGCTGGACCCCCAAATACTATTCCTTTACGTGCTAAGGGGTATCTAGAGAGTGAGATAGGTTTAATAACTACACTAACCTTAATGCGTACCCTAACCCTAACCCCTACCCTAACCCTAACACGTACTCTAAATCCTAACCAATACCCGAAACCGAGCCCTAACCCCAACACTCACCCTAACCCTAACCATAACCCATACCCTACGCCTCAACCGAAGCCCTCCCCGAACCCGTACCGTAAGCAGTACCCTAAGCCTAACCCTAAGCCTAACCCTAACCCTAGGCTACCCTTGACTGCTTCTGCCTCCAATAGATTTCCTAAGCACTAGTGTTTTAAGGAACAGCTTAAAAAGAGAATCCTAATGTGATTTCATTATAATGGGTGTGTTCCTTATCTTATCCTAGTGTCTAAACTCTTCTCCATGGCTAGACCACCAAATAATATTCCTTTACGTGCTAAGGGGTATCTAGAGAGTGAGATAGGTTTAATAACTACCCTAACCCTAACGCGTACCCTAACCCTAACCCCTACCCTAACCCTAACACGTACCCTAATCCTAACCCGTATCCTAAACGGAGCCCTAACCCTAACACTAACCCAAACCCTAACCCTAACCCATACCCTACACCGTACCCGAAGCTCTCCCCGAACCCGTACCCTAAGCAGTGCCCTAAGCCTAACCCTAAGCCTAACCCTAACCCTAGGCTACCCTTGACTGCTTCTGCCTCCAATAGATTTCCTAAGCACTAGTGTTTTAAGGAACAGCTTAAAAAGAGAATCCTAATGTGATTTCTTTATAATGTGTGTGTTCCTTATATTATCTTAGTGTCTAAACTCTTCTCCATGGCTGGACCCCCAAATAATATTCCTTTACGTGCTAAGGGGTATCTAGAGAGTGGGATAGGTTTAATAACTACCCTAACCCTAACGCGTACCCTAACCCTAACCCCTACCCTAACCCTAACACGTACCCTAAACCTAAACTGTACCCTAAACAGAGCCCTAACCCTAACACTAACTCTAACCCTAACACTAACCCATACCCTACGCCGTACCCGAAGCCCTCCCCGAACCCGTACCCTAAGCCGTACCCTTATCCTAACCCTAAGCCTAACCCTAACACTAGGCTACTCTTGACTATTTCTGCCCCCAATAGATTGCCTAAGCACTAGTGTTTTAAGAAACAGCTTAAAAAGAGAATCCTAATGTGATTTCTTTATAATGTGTGTCTTCCTTATCTTATCCTAGTGTGTAAAATCTTTTCCATGGCTGGATCCCCAAATAATATTCCTTTACGTGCTAAGGGGTATCTAGAGAGTGGGATAGGTTTAATAACCCTAACCCTAACACATACCCTAACCCTAAACCCTACCCTAACCCTAACACGTACCCTATTCCTAAACCGTACTCTAAACCGAGTCCTAACCCTAAAACTAACCCTAAACCTAACCCTAACCCTAACCCATACCCTACACCGTGCCCGAACCCCTCCCCGAACCCATAACCTAAGCCGTGCCCTAACCCTAACCCTAAGCCTAAACCTAACCCTAGGCTACCCTTGACTGCTTCTGCCTCCAATAGATTTCCTAAGCACTAGTGTTTTAAGGAACAGCTTAAAAAGAGAATCCTAATGTGATTTCTTTATAAAGGGTGTGTTCCTTATCTTAGCCTAGTGTCTAAACTCTTCTCCATGGCTGGACCCCCAAATAATATTCCTTTACGTGCTAAGGGGTATCTAGAGAGTGAGATAGGTTTAATAACTACACTAACCTTAATGCGTACCCTAACCCTAACCCCTACCCTAACCCTAACACGTACTCTAAATCCTAACCAATACCCGAAACCTAGCCCTAACCCCAACACTCACCCTAACCCTAACCATAACCCATACCCTACGCCGCAACCGAAGCCCTCCCCGAACCCGTACCGTAAGCAGTACCCTAAGCCTAACCCTAAGCCTAACCCTAACCCTAGGCTACCCTTGACTGCTTCTGCCTCCAATAGATTTCCTAAGCACTAGTGTTTTAAGGAACAGCTTAAAAAGAGAATCCTAATGTGATTTCATTATAATGGGTGTGTTCCTTATCTTATCCTAGTGTCTAAACTCTTCTCCATGGCTAGACCACCAAATAATATTCCTTTACGTGCTAAGGGGTATCTAGAGAGTGAGATAGGTTTAATAACTACCCTAACCCTAACGCGTACCCTAACCCTAACCCCTACCCTAACCCTAACACGTACCCTAATCCTAACCCGTACCCTAAACGGAGCCCTAACCCTAACACTAACCCAAACCCTAACCCTAACCCATACCCTACGCCGTACCCGAAGCTCTCCCCGAACCCGTACCCTAAGCAGTGCCCTAAGCCTAACCCTAAGCCTAACCCTAACCCTAGGCTACCCTTGACTGCTTCTGCCTCCAATAGATTTCCTAAGCACTAGTGTTTTAAGGAACAGCTTAAAAAGAGAATCCTAATGTGATTTCTTTATAATGTGTGTGTTCCTTATATTATCTTAGTGTCTAAACTCTTCTCCATGGCTGGACCCCCAAATAATATTCCTTTACGTGCTAAGGGGTATCTAGAGAGTGGGATAGGTTTAATAACTACCCTAACCCTAACGCGTACCCTAACCCCTACCCTAACCCTAACACGTACCCTAAACCTAAACTGTACCCTAAACCGAGCCCTAACCCTAACACTAACTCTAACCCTAACACTAACCCATACCCTACGCCGTACCCGAAGCCCTCCCCGAACCCGTACCCTAAGCCGTACCCTTATCCTAACCCTAAGCCTAACCCTAACACTAGGCTACTCTTGACTGTTTCTGCCCCCAATAGATTGCCTAAGCACTAGTGTTTTAAGAAACAGCTTAAAAAGAGAATCCTAATGTGATTTCTTTATAATGTGTGTCTTCCTTATCTTATCCTAGTGTGTAAAATCTTTTCCATGGCTGGATCCCCAAATAATATTCCTTTACGTGCTAAGGGGTATCTAGAGAGTGGGATAGGTTTAATAACACTAACCCTAACACATACCCTAACCCTAAACCCTACCCTAACCCTAACACGTACCCTATTCCTAAACCGTACTCTAAACCGAGCCCTAACCCTAAAACTAACCCTAACCGTAACCCTAACCCATACCCTACACCGTGCCCGAACCCCTCCCCGAACCCATAACCTAAGCCGTGCCCTAACCCTAACCCTAAGCCTAAACCTAACCCTAGGCTACCCTTGACTGCTTCTGCCTCCAATAGATTTCCTAAGCACTAGTGTTTTAAGGAACAGCTTAAAAAGAGAATCCTAATGTGATTTCTTTATAAAGGGTGTGTTCCTTATCTTAGCCTAGTGTCTAAACTCTTCTCCATGGCTGGAACCCCAAATAATATTCCTTTACGTGCTAAGGAGTATCTAGAGAGTGAGATAGGTTTAATAACTACACTAACCTTAATGCGTACCCTAACCCTAACCCCTACCCTAACCCTAACACGTACTCTAAATCCTAACCAATACCCGAAACCGAGCCCTAACCCCAACACTCACCCTAACCCTAACCATAACCCATACCCTACGCCGCAACCGAAGCCCTCCCCGAACCCGTACCGTAAGCAGTACCCTAAGCCTAACCCTAACCCTAGGCTACCCTTGACTGCTTCTGCCTCCAATAGATTTCCTAAGCACTAGTGTTTTAAGGAACAGCTTAAAAAGAGAATCCTAATGTGATTTCATTATAATGGGTGTGTTCCTTATCTTATCCTAGTGTCTAAACTCTTCTCCATGGCTAGACCACCAAATAATATTCCTTTACGTGCTAAGGGGTATCTAGAGAGTGAGATAGGTTTAATAACTACCCTAACCCTAACGCGTACCCTAACCCTAACCCCTACCCTAACCCTAACACGTACCCTAATCCTAACCCGTACCCTAAACGGAGCCCTAACCCTAACACTAACCCAAACCCTAACCCTAACCCATACCCTACGCCGTACCCGAAGCTCTCCCCGAACCCGTACCCTAAGCAGTGCCCTAAGCCTAACCCTAAGCCTAACCCTAACCCTAGGCTACCCTTGACTGCTTCTGCCTCCAATAGATTTCCTAAGCACTAGTGTTTTAAGAAACAGCTTAAAAAGAGAATCCTAATGTGATTTCTTTATAATGTGTGTCTTCCTTATCTTATCCTAGTGTGTAAAATCTTTTCCATGGCTGGATCCCCAAATAATATTCCTTTACGTGCTAAGGGGTATCTAGAGAGTGGGATAGGTTTAATAACCCTAACCCTAAACCCTACCCTAACCCTAACACGTACCCTATTCCTAAACCGTACTCTAAACCGAGCCCTAACCCTAAAACTAACCCTAACCCTAACCCTAACCCATACCCTACACCGTGCCCGAACCCCTCCCCGAACCCATAACCTAAGCCGTGCCCTAACCCTAACCCTAGGCTACCCTTGACTGCTTCTGCCTCCAATAGATTTCCTAAGCACTAGTGTTTTAAGGAACAGCTTAAAAAGAGAATCCTAATGTGATTTCTTTATAAAGGGTGTGTTCCTTATCTTAGCCTAGTGTCTAAACTCTTCTCCATGGCTGGACCCCCAAATAATATTCCTTTACGTGCTAAGGGGTATCTAGAGAGTGAGATAGGTTTAATAACTACACTAACCTTAATGCGTACCCTAACCCTAACCCCTACCCTAACCCTAACACGTACTCTAAATCCTAACCAATACCCGAAACCGAGCCCTAACCCCAACACTCACCCTAACCCTAACCATAACCCATACCCTACGCCGCAACCGAAGCCCTCCCCGAACCCGTACCGTAAGCAGTACCCTAAGCCTAACCCTAAGCCTAACCCTAACCCTAGGCTACCCTTGACTGCTTCTGCCTCCAATAGATTTCCTAAGCACTAGTGTTTTAAGGAACAGCTTAAAAAGAGAATCCTAATGTGATTTCATTATAATGGGTGTGTTCCTTATCTTATCCTAGTGTCTAAACTCTTCTCCATGGCTAGACCACCAAATAATATTCCTTTACGTGCTAAGGGGTATCTAGAGAGTGAGATAGGTTTAATAACTACCCTAACCCTAACGCGTACCCTAACCCTAACCCCTACCCTAACCCTAACACGTACCCTAATCCTAACCCGTACCCTAAACGGAGCCCTAACCCTAACACTAACCCAAACCCTAACCCTAACCCATACCCTACGCCGTACCCGAAGCTCTCCCCGAACCCGTACCCTAAGCAGTGCCCTAAGCCTAACCCTAAGCCTAACCCTAACCCTAGGCTACCCTTGACTGCTTCTGCCTCCAATAGATTTCCTAAGCACTAGTGTTTTAAGGAACAGCTTAAAAAGAGAATCCTAATGTGATTTCTTTATAATGTGTGTGTTCCTTATATTATCTTAGTGTCTAAACTCTTCTCCATGGCTGGACCCCCAAATAATATTCCTTTACGTGCTAAGGGGTATCTAGAGAGTGGGATAGGTTTAATAACTACCCTAACCCTAACGCGTACCCTAACCCCTACCCTAACCCTAACACGTACCCTAAACCTAAACTGTACCCTAAACCGAGCCCTAACCCTAACACTAACTCTAACCCTAACACTAACCCATACCCTACGCCGTACCCGAAGCCCTCCCCGAACCCGTACCCTAAGCCGTACCCTTATCCTAACCCTAAGCCTAACCCTAACACTAGGCTACTCTTGACTGTTTCTGCCCCCAATAGATTGCCTAAGCACTAGTGTTTTAAGAAACAGCTTAAAAAGAGAATCCTAATGTGATTTCTTTATAATGTGTGTCTTCCTTATCTTATCCTAGTGTGTAAAATCTTTTCCATGGCTGGATCCCCAAATAATATTCCTTTACGTGCTAAGGGGTATCTAGAGAGTGGGATAGGTTTAATAACACTAACCCTAACACATACCCTAACGCTAAACCCTACCCTAACCCTAACACGTACCCTATTCCTAAACCGTACTCTAAACCGAGGCCTAACCCTAAAACTAACCCTAACCCTAACCCTAACCCATACCCTACACCGTGCCCGAACCCCTCCCCGAACCCATAACCTAAGCCGTGCCCTAACCCTAACCCTAAGCCTAAACCTAACCCTAGGCTACCCTTGACTGCTTCTGCCTCCAATAGATTTCCTAAGCACTAGTGTTTTAAGGAACAGCTTAAAAAGAGAATCCTAATGTGATTTCTTTATAAAGGGTGTGTTCCTTATCTTAGCCTAGTGTCTAAACTCTTCTCCATGGCTGGACCCCCAAATAATATTCCTTTACGTGCTAAGGGGTATCTAGAGAGTGAGATAGGTTTAATAACTACACTAACCTTAATGCGTACCCTAACCCTAACCCCTACCCTAACCCTAACACGTACTCTAAATCCTAACCAATACCCGAAACCGAGCCCTAACCCCAACACTCACCCTAACCCTAACCATAACCCATACCCTACGCCGCAACCGAAGCCCTCCCCGAACCCGTACCGTAAGCAGTACCCTAAGCCTAACCCTAACCCTAGGCTACCCTTGACTGCTTCTGCCTCCAATAGATTTCCTAAGCACTAGTGTTTTAAGGAACAGCTTAAAAAGAGAATCCTAATGTGATTTCATTATAATGGGTGTGTTCCTTATCTTATCCTAGTGTCTAAACTCTTCTCCATGGCTAGACCACCAAATAATATTCCTTTACGTGCTAAGGGGTATCTAGAGAGTGAGATAGGTTTAATAACTACCCTAACCCTAACGCGTACCCTAACCCTAACCCCTACCCTAACCCTAACACGTACCCTAATCCTAACCCGTACCCTAAACGGAGCCCTAACCCTAACACTAACCCAAACCCTAACCCTAACCCATACCCTACGCCGTACCCGAAGCTCTCCCCGAACCCGTACCCTAAGCAGTGCCCTAAGCCTAACCCTAAGCCTAACCCTAACCCTAGGCTACCCTTGACTGCTTCTGCCTCCAATAGATTTCCTAAGCACTAGTGTTTTAAGAAACAGCTTAAAAAGAGAATCCTAATGTGATTTCTTTATAATGTGTGTCTTCCTTATCTTATCCTAGTGTGTAAAATCTTTTCCATGGCTGGTTCCCCAAATAATATTCCTTTACGTGCTAAGGGGTATCTAGAGAGTGGGATAGGTTTAATAACCCTAACCCTAACACATACCCTAACCCTAAACCCTACCCTAACCCTAACACGTACCCTATTCCTAAACCGTACTCTAAACCGAGCCCTAACCCTAAAACTAACCCTATCCCTAACCCTAACCCATACCCTACACCGTGCCCGAACCCCTCCCCGAACCCATAACCTAAGCCGTGCCCTAACCCTAACCCTAAGCCTAAACCTAACCCTAGGCTACCCTTGACTGCTTCTGCCTCCAATAGATTTCCTAAGCACTAGTGTTTTAAGGAACAGCTTAAAAAGAGAATCCTAATGTGATTTCTTTATAAAGGGTGTGTTCCTTATCTTAGCCTAGTGTCTAAACTCTTCTCCATGGCTGGACCCCCAAATAATATTCCTTTACGTGCTAAGGGGTATCTAGAGAGTGAGATAAGTTTAATAACTACACTAACTTTAATGCGTACCCTAACCCTAACCCCTACCCTAACCCTAACACGTACTCTAAATCCTAACCAATACCCGAAACCGAGCCCTAATCCCAACACTCACCCTAACCCTAACCATAACCCATACCCTACGCCGCAACCGAAGCCCTCCCCGAACCCGTACCGTAAGCAGTACCCTAAGCCTAACCCTAAGCCTAACCCTAACCCTAGGCTACCCTTGACTGCTTCTGCCTCCAATAGATTTCCTAAGCACTAGTGTTTTAAGGAACAGCTTAAAAAGAGAATCCTAATGTGATTTCATTATAATGGGTGTGTTCCTTATCTTATCCTAGTGTCTAAACTCTTCTCCATGGCTAGACCACCAAATAATATTCCTTTACGTGCTAAGGGGTATCTAGAGAGTGAGATAGGTTTAATAACTACCCTAACCCTAACGCGTACCCTAACCCTAACCCCTACCCTAACCCTAACACGTACCCTAATCCTAACCCGTATCCTAAACGGAGCCCTAACCCTAACACTAACCCAAACCCTAACCCTAACCCATACCCTACGCCGTACCCGAAGCTCTCCCCGAACCCGTACCCTAAGCAGTGCCCTAAGCCTAACCCTAAGCCTAACCCTAACCCTAGGCTACCCTTGACTGCTTCTGCCTCCAGTAGATTTCCTAAGCACTAGTGTTTTAAGGAACAGCTTAAAAAGAGAATCCTAATGTGATTTCTTTATAATGTGTGTGTTCCTTATATTATCTTAGTGTCTAAACTCTTCTCCATGGCTGGACCCCCAAATAATATTCCTTTACGTGCTAAGGGGTATCTAGAGAGTGGGATAGGTTTAATAACTACCCTAACCCTAACACGTACCCTAAACCTAAACTGTACCCTAAACCGAGCCCTAACCCTAACACTAACTCTAACCCTAACACTAACCCATACCCTACGCCGTACCCGAAGCCCTCCCCGAACCCGTACCCTAAGCCGTACCCTTATCCTAACCCTAAGCCTAACCCTAACACTAGGCTACTCTTGACTGTTTCTGCCCCCAATAGATTGCCTAAGCACTAGTGTTTTAAGAAACAGCTTAAAAAGAGAATCCTAATGTGATTTCTTTATAATGTGTGTCTTCCTTATCTTATCCTAGTGTGTAAAATCTTTTCCATGGCTGGATCCCCAAATAATATTCCTTTACGTGCTAAGGGGTATCTAGAGAGTGGGATAGGTTTAATAACCCTAACCCTAACACATACCCTAACCCTAAACCCTACCCTAACCCTAACACGTACCCTATTCCTAAACCGTACTCTAAACCGAGCCCTAACCCTAAAACTAACCCTAAACCTAACCCTAACCCTAACCCATACCCTACACCGTGCCCGAACCCCTCCCCGAACCCATAACCTAAGCCGTGCCCTAACCCTAACCCTAAGCCTAAACCTAACCCTAGGCTACCCTTGACTGCTTCTGCCTCCAATAGATTTCCTAAGCACTAGTGTTTTAAGGAACAGCTTAAAAAGAGAATCCTAATGTGATTTCTTTATAAAGGGTGTGTTCCTTATCTTAGCCTAGTGTCTAAACTCTTCTCCATGGCTGGACCCCCAAATAATATTCCTTTACGTGCTAAGGGGTATCTAGAGAGTGAGATAGGTTTAATAACTACACTAACCTTAATGCGTACCCTAACCCTAACCCCTACCCTAACCCTAACACGTACTCTAAATCCTAACCAATACCCGAAACCGAGCCCTAACCCCAACACTCACCCTAACCCTAACCATAACCCATACCCTACGCCGCAACCGAAGCCCTCCCCGAACCCGTACCGTAAGCAGTACCCTAAGCCTAACCCTAAGCCTAACCCTAACCCTAGGCTACCCTTGACTGCTTCTGCCTCCAATAGATTTCCTAAGCACTAGTGTTTTAAGGAACAGCTTAAAAAGAGAATCCTAATGTGATTTCATTATAATGGGTGTGTTCCTTATCTTATCCTAGTGTCTAAACTCTTCTCCATGGCTAGACCACCAAATAATATTCCTTTACGTGCTAAGGGGTATCTAGAGAGTGAGATAGGTTTAATAACTACCCTAACCCTAACGCGTACCCTAACCCTAACCCCTACCCTAACCCTAACACGTACCCTAATCCTAACCCGTACCCTAAACGGAGCCCTAACCCTAACACTAACCCAAACCCTAACCCTAACCCATACCCTACGCCGTACCCGAAGCTCTCCCCGAACCCGTACCCTAAGCAGTGTCCTAAGCCTAACCCTAAGCCTAACCCTAACCCTAGGCTACCCTTGACTGCTTCTGCCTCCAATAGATTTCCTAAGCACTAGTGTTTTAAGGAACAGCTTAAAAAGAGAATCCTAATGTGATTTCTTTATAATGTGTGTGTTCCTTATATTATCTTAGTGTCTAAACTCTTCTCCATGGCTGGACCCCCAAATAATATTCCTTTACGTGCTAAGGGGTATCTAGAGAGTGGGATAGGTTTAATAACTACCCTAACCCTAACGCGTACCCTAACCCCTACCCTAACCCTAACACGTACCCTAAACCTAAACTGTACCCTAAACCGAGCCCTAACCCTAACACTAACTCTAACCCTAACACTAACCCATACCCTACGCCGTACCCGAAGCCCTCCCCGAACCCGTACCCTAAGCCGTACCCTTATCCTAACCCTAAGCCTAACCCTAACACTAGGCTACTCTTGACTGTTTCTGCCCCCAATAGATTGCCTAAGCACTAGTGTTTTAAGAAACAGCTTAAAAAGAGAATCCTAATGTGATTTCTTTATAATGTGTGTCTTCCTTATCTTATCCTAGTGTGTAAAATCTTTTCCATGGCTGGATCCCCAAATAATATTCCTTTACGTGCTAAGGGGTATCTAGAGAGTGGGATAGGTTTAATAACACTAACCCTAACACCTACCCTAACCCTAAACCCTACCCTAACCCTAACACGTACCCTATTCCAAAACCGTACTCTAAACCGAGCCCTAACCCTAAAACTAACCCTAACCCTAACCCTAACCCATACCCTACACCGTGCCCGAACCCCTCCCCGAACCCATAACCTAAGCCGTGCCCTAACCCTAACCCTAAGCCTAAACCTAACCCTAGGCTACCCTTGACTGCTTCTGCCTCCAATAGATTTCCTAAGCACTAGTGTTTTAAGGAACAGCTTAAAAAGAGAATCCTAATGTGATTTCTTTATAAAGGGTGTGTTCCTTATCTTAGCCTAGTGTCTAAACTCTTCTCCATGGCTGGACCCCCAAATAATATTCCTTTACGTGCTAAGGGGTATCTAGAGAGTGAGATAGGTTTAATAACTACACTAACCTTAATGCGTACCCTAACCCTAACCCCTACCCTAACCCTAACACGTACTCTAAATCCTAACCAATACCCGAAACCGAGCCCTAACCCCAACACTCACCCTAACCCTAACCATAACCCATACCCTACGCCGCAACCGAAGCCCTCCCCGAACCCGTACCGTAAGCAGTACCCTAAGCCTAACCCTAAGCCTAACCCTAACCCTAGGCTACCCTTGACTGCTTCTGCCTCCAATAGATTTCCTAAGCACTAGTGTTTTAAGGAACAGCATAAAAAGAGAATCCTAATGTGATTTCTTTATAATGTGTGTCTTCCTTTTCTTATCCTAGTGTCTAAACTCTTCTCCATGGCTGGACCACCAAATAATATTCTTTACGTGCTAAGGGGTATCTAGAGAGTGGGATAGGTTTAATAACTACCCTAACCCTAACACGTACCCTAACCCTAACTCTTACCCTAACCCTAACACGTAACCTAATCCTAAACCGTACCCTAAACCGAGGCCTAACCCTAACACTAACCCTAACCCTTACCCTAACCCATACCCTACGCCGTACCCGAAGCCCTCCCCGAACCCGTACCCTAAGCAGTGCCCTAAGCCTAACCCTAAGCCTAACCCTAACCCTAGGCTACCCTTGACTGCTTCTACCTCCAATAGATTTCCTAAGCACTAGTGTTTTAAGGAACAGCTTAAAAAGAGAATCCTAAAGTGATTTCTTTATAATGTGTGTGTTCCTTATCTTATCCTAGTGTCTAAACTCTTCTCCATGGCTGGACCTCCAAATAATATTCCTTTACGTGCTAAGGGGTATCTAGAGAGTGGGATAGGTTTAATAACTACCCTAACCCTAACGAGTACCCTAACCCTAACCCCTACCCTAACCCTAACACGTACCCTAATCCTAACCAATACCCTAAACCGAGCCCTAACCCCAACACTAACCCTAACCCTAACCCTAACCCATACCATACGCCGCACCCGAAGACCTCCCCGAACCCGTACCCTAAGCCGTACCCTAAGCCTAACCCTAAGCCTAACCGTAACCCTAGGCTACCCTTGAATGCTTCTGCCTCCAATAGATTTCCTAAGCACTAGTGTTTTAAAGAACAGCTTAAAAAGAGAATCCTAATGTGATTTCTTTATAATGGGTGTGTTCCTTATCTTATCCTAGTGTCTAAACTCTTCTCCATGGCTGGACCCCCAAATAATATTCCTTGATGTGCTAAGGGGTATCTAGAGAGTGGGATAGGTTTAATAACTACCCTAACCCTAACGCGTACCCTAACCTTAACCCCTACCCTAACCCTAACACGTACCCTAATCCTAAACCGTACCCTAAACCGAGCCGTAACCCTAACACTAACCCAAACCCTAACACTAACGCATTCCCTACGCCGTACCCGAAGCCTTCCCCGAACCCGTACCCTAAGCCGTACCCTAAGCCTAACCCTAAGCCTAACCCTAACCCTAGACTACCCTTGACTGCTTCTCCCTCCAATAGATTTCCTAAGCACTAGTGTTTTAAGGAACAGCTTAAAAAGAGAATCCTAATGTGATTTCTTTATAAAGGGTGTGTTCCTTATCTTAGCCTTGGGTCTAAACTCTTCTCCATGGGTGGACCCCCAAATAATATTCCTTTACGTGCTAAGGGATATCTAGAGAGTGGGATAGGTTTAATAACTACCCTAACCCTAACGCGTACCCTAACTCTAACCCCTACCCTAACCCTAACACGTACCCTAATCCTAACCAATACCCTAAACCGAGCCCTAACCCTAACACTAACCCTAACCCTAACCCTAACCCATACCCTACGCCGTAATGAAAGCCCTCCCCGAACCCGTACCCTAAACCGTACCCTAAGCCTAACCCTAAGCCTTACCCTAACCCTAGGGTACCCTTGACTGCTTCTGCCTCCAATAGATTTCCTAAGCACTAGTGTTTTAAGGAACAGCTTAAAAAGAGAATCCTAATGTGATTTCATTATAATGGGTGTGTTCCTTATCTTATCCTAGTGTCTAAACTCTTCTCCATGGCTGGACCACCAAATAATATTCCTTTACGTGCTAAGGGGTATCTAGAGAGTGA
This sequence comes from Balaenoptera physalus, assembly GCF_965194825.1. Classification (NCBI taxonomy): domain Eukaryota; kingdom Metazoa; phylum Chordata; class Mammalia; order Artiodactyla; family Balaenopteridae; genus Balaenoptera; species Balaenoptera physalus. Next base: position 103,463 of record NW_028126404.1, read on the forward strand.
GATAGGTTTAATAACTACCCTAACCCTAACGCGTACCCTAACCCTAACCCCTACCCTAACCCTAACACGTACTCTAAATCCTAACCAATACCCGAAACCGAGCCCTAACCCCAACACTCACCCTAACCCTAACCATAACCCATACCCTACGCCGCAACCGAAGCCCTCCCCGAACCCGTACCGTAAGCAGTACCCTAAGCCTAACCCTAAGCCTAACCCTAACCCTAGGCTACCCTTGACTGCTTCTGCCTCCAATAGATTTCCTAAGCACTAGTGTTTTAAGGAACAGCTTAAAAAGAGAATCCTAATGTGATTTCATTATAATGGGTGTGTTCCTTATCTTATCCTAGTGTCTAAACTCTTCTCCATGGCTAGACCACCAAATAATATTCCTTTACGTGCTAAGGGGTATCTAGAGAGTGAGATAGGTTTAATAACTACCCTAACCCTAACGCGTACCCTAACCCTAACCCCTACCCTAACCCTAACACGTACCCTAATCCTAACCCGTACCCTAAACGGAGCCCTAACCCTAACACTAACCCAAACCCTAACCCTAACCCATACCCTACGCCGTACCCGAAGCTCTCCCCGAACCCGTACCCTAAGCAGTGTCCTAAGCCTAACCCTAAGCCTAACCCTAACCCTAGGCTACCCTTGACTGCTTCTGCCTCCAATAGATTTCCTAAGCACTAGTGTTTTAAGGAACAGCTTAAAAAGAGAATCCTAATGTGATTTCTTTATAATGTGTGTGTTCCTTATATTATCTTAGTGTCTAAACTCTTCTCCATGGCTGGACCCCCAAATAATATTCCTTTACGTGCTAAGGGGTATCTAGAGAGTGGGATAGGTTTAATAACTACCCTAACCCTAACGCGTACCCTAACCCCTACCCTAACCCTAACACGTACCCTAAACCTAAACTGTACCCTAAACCGAGCCCTAACCCTAACACTAACTCTAACCCTAACACTAACCCATACCCTACGCCGTACCCGAAGCCCTCCCCGAACCCGTACCCTAAGCCGTACCCTTATCCTAACCCTAAGCCTAACCCTAACACTAGGCTACTCTTGACTGTTTCTGCCCCCAATAGATTGCCTAAGCACTAGTGTTTTAAGAAACAGCTTAAAAAGAGAATCCTAATGTGATTTCTTTATAATGTGTGTCTTCCTTATCTTATCCTAGTGTGTAAAATCTTTTCCATGGCTGGATCCCCAAATAATATTCCTTTACGTGCTAAGGGGTATCTAGAGAGTGGGATAGGTTTAATAACACTAACCCTAACACCTACCCTAACCCTAAACCCTACCCTAACCCTAACACGTACCCTATTCCAAAACCGTACTCTAAACCGAGCCCTAACCCTAAAACTAACCCTAACCCTAACCCTAACCCATACCCTACACCGTGCCCGAACCCCTCCCCGAACCCATAACCTAAGCCGTGCCCTAACCCTAACCCTAAGCCTAAACCTAACCCTAGGCTACCCTTGACTGCTTCTGCCTCCAATAGATTTCCTAAGCACTAGTGTTTTAAGGAACAGCTTAAAAAGAGAATCCTAATGTGATTTCTTTATAAAGGGTGTGTTCCTTATCTTAGCCTAGTGTCTAAACTCTTCTCCATGGCTGGACCCCCAAATAATATTCCTTTACGTGCTAAGGGGTATCTAGAGAGTGAGATAGGTTTAATAACTACACTAACCTTAATGCGTACCCTAACCCTAACCCCTACCCTAACCCTAACACGTACTCTAAATCCTAACCAATACCCGAAACCGAGCCCTAACCCCAACACTCACCCTAACCCTAACCATAACCCATACCCTACGCCGCAACCGAAGCCCTCCCCGAACCCGTACCGTAAGCAGTACCCTAAGCCTAACCCTAAGCCTAACCCTAACCCTAGGCTACCCTTGACTGCTTCTGCCTCCAATAGATTTCCTAAGCACTAGTGTTTTAAGGAACAGCATAAAAAGAGAATCCTAATGTGATTTCTTTATAATGTGTGTCTTCCTTTTCTTATCCTAGTGTCTAAACTCTTCTCCATGGCTGGACCACCAAATAATATTCTTTACGTGCTAAGGGGTATCTAGAGAGTGGGATAGGTTTAATAACTACCCTAACCCTAACACGTACCCTAACCCTAACTCTTACCCTAACCCTAACACGTAACCTAATCCTAAACCGTACCCTAAACCGAGGCCTAACCCTAACACTAACCCTAACCCTTACCCTAACCCATACCCTACGCCGTACCCGAAGCCCTCCCCGAACCCGTACCCTAAGCAGTGCCCTAAGCCTAACCCTAAGCCTAACCCTAACCCTAGGCTACCCTTGACTGCTTCTACCTCCAATAGATTTCCTAAGCACTAGTGTTTTAAGGAACAGCTTAAAAAGAGAATCCTAAAGTGATTTCTTTATAATGTGTGTGTTCCTTATCTTATCCTAGTGTCTAAACTCTTCTCCATGGCTGGACCTCCAAATAATATTCCTTTACGTGCTAAGGGGTATCTAGAGAGTGGGATAGGTTTAATAACTACCCTAACCCTAACGAGTACCCTAACCCTAACCCCTACCCTAACCCTAACACGTACCCTAATCCTAACCAATACCCTAAACCGAGCCCTAACCCCAACACTAACCCTAACCCTAACCCTAACCCATACCATACGCCGCACCCGAAGACCTCCCCGAACCCGTACCCTAAGCCGTACCCTAAGCCTAACCCTAAGCCTAACCGTAACCCTAGGCTACCCTTGAATGCTTCTGCCTCCAATAGATTTCCTAAGCACTAGTGTTTTAAAGAACAGCTTAAAAAGAGAATCCTAATGTGATTTCTTTATAATGGGTGTGTTCCTTATCTTATCCTAGTGTCTAAACTCTTCTCCATGGCTGGACCCCCAAATAATATTCCTTGATGTGCTAAGGGGTATCTAGAGAGTGGGATAGGTTTAATAACTACCCTAACCCTAACGCGTACCCTAACCTTAACCCCTACCCTAACCCTAACACGTACCCTAATCCTAAACCGTACCCTAAACCGAGCCGTAACCCTAACACTAACCCAAACCCTAACACTAACGCATTCCCTACGCCGTACCCGAAGCCTTCCCCGAACCCGTACCCTAAGCCGTACCCTAAGCCTAACCCTAAGCCTAACCCTAACCCTAGACTACCCTTGACTGCTTCTCCCTCCAATAGATTTCCTAAGCACTAGTGTTTTAAGGAACAGCTTAAAAAGAGAATCCTAATGTGATTTCTTTATAAAGGGTGTGTTCCTTATCTTAGCCTTGGGTCTAAACTCTTCTCCATGGGTGGACCCCCAAATAATATTCCTTTACGTGCTAAGGGATATCTAGAGAGTGGGATAGGTTTAATAACTACCCTAACCCTAACGCGTACCCTAACTCTAACCCCTACCCTAACCCTAACACGTACCCTAATCCTAACCAATACCCTAAACCGAGCCCTAACCCTAACACTAACCCTAACCCTAACCCTAACCCATACCCTACGCCGTAATGAAAGCCCTCCCCGAACCCGTACCCTAAACCGTACCCTAAGCCTAACCCTAAGCCTTACCCTAACCCTAGGGTACCCTTGACTGCTTCTGCCTCCAATAGATTTCCTAAGCACTAGTGTTTTAAGGAACAGCTTAAAAAGAGAATCCTAATGTGATTTCATTATAATGGGTGTGTTCCTTATCTTATCCTAGTGTCTAAACTCTTCTCCATGGCTGGACCACCAAATAATATTCCTTTACGTGCTAAGGGGTATCTAGAGAGTGAGATAGGTTTAATAACTACCCTAACCCTAACGCGTACCCTAACCCTAACCCCTACCCTAACCCTAACACGTACCCTAATCCTAAACCGTACACTAAACCGAGCCTTAACACTAACACTAACCCTAACCCTAACCCTAACCCACACCCTACACCGTACCCGAAGCCCTCACCGAACCCGTACCCTAAGCCGTACCCTAAGCCGTACCCTAAGCCTAACACTAACCCTAGGCTACCCTTGACTGCTTCTGCCTCCAATAGATTTCCTAAGCACTAGTGTTTTAAGGAACAGCTTAAAAAGAGAATCCTAATGTGATTTCTTTATAATGTGTGTGTTCCTTATCTTATCCTTGTGTCTAAACTCTTCTCCATGGCTGGATCCCCAAATAATATTCCTTTAAGTGCTAAGGGGTATCTAGAGAGTGGGATAGGTTTAATAACCCTAACCCTAACACGTACCCTAATCCTAAACCGTACCCTAAACCGAGCCCTAACCCTAACACCAACCCTAACACTAACCCTAACCCATACCCTACGCCGTGCCCTAACCCCTCCCCAAACCCATACCCTAAGCCGTACCCTAACCCTAACCCTAAGCCTAACCCTAAACCTGGGCTACCCTTGACTGCTTCTGCCTCCAATAGATTGCCTAAGCACTAGTGTTTTAAGAAACAGCTTAAAAAGCGAATCCTAATGTGATTTCTTTATAATGTGTGTCTTCCTTATCTTATCCTAGTGTCTAAAATCTTCTCCATGGCTGGATCCCCAAATAATATTCCTTTACGTGCTAAGGGGTATCTAGAGAGTGGGATAGGTTTAATAACTACCCTAACCCTAACGCGTACCCTAACCCTAACCCCTACCCTAACCCTAACACGTACCCTAATCATAACCCGTACCCTAAACGGAGCCCTAACCCTAACACTAACCCAAACCCTAACCCTAACCCATACCCTACGCCGTACCCAAACCCCTCCCCGAACCCGTACCCTAAGCCGTACCCTAAGCCTAACTCTAAGCCTAACCCTAACCCTAGGCTACCCTTGACTGCTTCTGCCTCCAATAGATTTCCTAAGCACTAGTGGTTTAAGGAACAGCTTAAAAAGAGAATCCTAATGTGATTTCTTTATAAAGGGTGTGTTCCTTATCTTAGCCTAGTGTCTAAACTCTTCTCCATGGCTGGACCCCCAAATAATATTTCTTTACGTGCTAAGGGGTATCTAGAGAGTGGGTTAGGTTTAATAACTACCGTAACCCTAATGCGTACCCTAACCCTAACACGTAACCTAATCCTAAGCCGTTCACTAAACCGAGCCCTAACACTAACATTAACCCTAACCCTAACCCTAACCCATACCCTACACCGTACCCGAAGCCCTCCCCGAACCCGTACCCTAAGCCGTATCCTAAGCCTAACCTTAAGCCTAACCCTAACCCTAGCCTACCCTTGACTGCTTCTGCCTCCAATAGATTTCCTAAGCACTAGTGGTTTAAGGAACAGCTTAAAAAGAGAATCCTAATGTGGTTTCTTTATAATGTGTGTGTTCCTTATCTTATCCTAGTGTCTAAACTCTTCTCCATGGCTGGACCTGCAAATAATATTCCTTTACGTGCTAAGGGGTATCTAGGGAGTGGGATAGGTTTAATAACTACCCTAACCCTAACGCGTACCCTAACCCTAACCCCTACCCTAACCCTAACACGTACCCTAACCCTAACCAATACCCTAAACCGAGCCCTAACCCCAACACTAACTCTAACCCTAACACTAACCCATACCCTACGCCGTACCCGAAGCCCTCCCCGAACCCGTGCCCTAAGCCGTACCCTTAGCCTAACCCTAAGCCTAACCCTAACACTAGGCTACCCTTGACTGCTTCTGCCTCCAATAGATTTCCTAAGCACTAGTGTTTTAAAGAACAGCTTAAAAAGAGAATCCTAATGTGATTTCTTTATAATGGGTGTGTTCCTTATCTTATCCTAGTGTCTAAACTCTTCTCCATGGCTGGACCACCAAATAATATTATTTACGTGCTAAGGGGTATCTAGAGAGTGGGATAGGTTTAATAACTACCCTAACCCAAACACGTACCCTAACCCTAACAACTACCCTAACCCTAACACGTACCCTAATCCTAAACCGTACCCTAAACCGAGCCCTAACCCTAACACTAACCCTAACACTTACCCTAACCCATACCCTACGCCGTACCCGAAACCCTCCCCGAACCCGTACCCTAAGCCGTACCCTTATCCTAACCCTAAGCCTAACCCTAACACTAGGCTACTCTTGAGTGTTTCTGCCCCCAATAGATTGCCTAAGCACTAGTGTTTTAAGAAACAGCTTAAAAAGAGAATCCTAATGTGATTTCTTTATAATGTGTGTCTTCCTTATCTTATCCTAGTGTGTAAAATCTTTTCCATGGCTGGATCCCCAAATAATATTCCTTTACGTGCTAAGGGGTATCTAGAGAGTGGGATAGGTTTAATAACCCTAACCCTAACACATACCCTAACGCTAAACCCTACCCTAACCCTAACACGTACCCTATTCCTAAACCGTACTCTAAACCGAGCCCTAACCCTAAAACTAACCCTAAACCTAACCCTAACCCTAACCCATACCCTACACCGTGCCCGAACCCCTCCCCGAACCCATAACCTAAGCCGTGCCCTAACCCTAACCCTAAGCCTAAACCTAACCCTAGGCTACCCTTGACTGCTTCTGCCTCCAATAGATTTCCTAAGCACTAGTGTTTTAAGGAACAGCTTAAAAAGAGAATCCTAATGTGATTTCTTTATAAAGGGTGTGTTCCTTATCTTAGCCTAGTGTCTAAACTCTTCTCCATGGCTGGACCCCCAAATAATATTCCTTTACGTGCTAAGGGGTATCTAGAGAGTGAGATAGGTTTAATAACTACACTAACCTTAATGCGTACCCTAACCCTAACCCCTACCCTAACCCTAACACGTACTCTAAATCCTAACCAATACCCGAAACCGAGCCCTAACCCCAACACTCACCCTAACCCTAACCATAACCCATACCCTACGCCGCAACCGAAGCCCTCCCCGAACCCGTACCGTAAGCAGTACCCTAAGCCTAACCCTAAGCCTAACCCTAACCCTAGGCTACCCTTGACTGCTTCTGCCTCCAATAGATTTCCTAAGCACTAGTGTTTTAAGGAACAGCTTAAAAAGAGAATCCTAATGTGATTTCATTATAATGGGTGTGTTCCTTATCTTATCCTAGTGTCTAAACTCTTCTCCATGGCTAGACCACCAAATAATATTCCTTTACGTGCTAAGGGGTATCTAGAGAGTGAGATAGGTTTAATAACTACCCTAACCCTAACGCGTACCCTAACCCTAACCCCTACCCTAACCCTAACACGTACCCTAATCCTAAACCGTACACTAAACCGAGCCTTAACACTAACACTAACCCTAACCCTAACCCTAACCCATACCCTACACCGTACCCGAAGCCCTCCCCGAACCCGTACCCTAAGCCGTACCCTAAGCCGTACCCTAAGCCTAACACTAACCCTAGGCTACCCTTGACTGCTTCTGCCTCCAATAGATTTCCTAAGCACTAGTGTTTTAAGGAACAGCTTAAAAAGAGAATCCTAATGTGATTTCTTTATAATGTGTGTGTTCCTTATCTTATCCTTGTGTCTAAACTCTTCTCCATGGCTGGATCCCCAAATAATATTCCTTTAAGTGCTAAGGGGTATCTAGAGAGTGGGATAGGTTTAATAACCCTAACCCTAACACGTACCCTAATCCTAAACCGTACCCTAAACCGAGCCCTAACCCTAACACCAACCCTAACACTAACCCTAACCCATACCCTACGCCGTGCCCTAACCCCTCCCCAAACCCATACCCTAAGCCGTACCCTAAACCTAACCCTAAGCCTAACCCTAAACCTGGGCTACCCTTGACTGCTTCTGCCTCCAATAGATTGCCTAAGCACTAGTGTTTTAAGAAACAGCTTAAAAAGCGAATCCTAATGTGATTTCTTTATAATGTGTGTCTTCCTTATCTTATCCTAGTGTCTAAAATCTTCTCCATGGCTGGATCCCCAAATAATATTCCTTTACGTGCTAAGGGGTATCTAGAGAGTGGGATAGGTTTAATAACTACCCTAACCCTAACGCGTACCCTAACCCTAACCCCTACCCTAACCCTAACACGTACCCTAATCATAACCCGTACCCTAAACGGAGCCCTAACCCTAACACTAACTCTAACCCTAACACTAACCCATACCCTACGCCGTACCCGAAGCCCTCCCCGAACCCGTACCCTAAGCCATACCCTTATCCTAACCCTAAGCCTAACCCTAACACTAGGCTACTCTTGAGTGTTTCTGCCCCCAATAGATTGCCTAAGCACTAGTGTTTTAAGAAACAGCTTAAAAAGAGAATCCTAATGTGATTTCTTTATAATGTGTGTCTTCCTTATCTTATCCTAGTGTGTAAAATCTTTTCCATGGCTGGATCCCCAAATAATATTCCTTTACGTGCTAAGGGGTATCTAGAGAGTGGGATAGGTTTAATAACCCTAACCCTAACACATACCCTAACCCTAAACCCTACCCTAACCCTAACACGTACCCTATTCCTAAACCGTACTCTAAACCGAGCCCTAACCCTAAAACTAACCCTAAACCTAACCCTAACCCTAACCCATACCCTACACCGTGCCCGAACCCCTCCCCGAACCCATAACCTAAGCCGTGCTCTAACCCTAACCCTAAGCCTAAACCTAACCCTAGGCTACCCTTGACTGCTTCTGCCTCCAATAGATTTCCTAAGCACTAGTGTTTTAAGGAACAGCTTAAAAAGAGAATCCTAAAGTGATTTCTTTATAAAGGGTGTGTTCCTTATCTTAGCCTAGTGTCTAAACTCTTCTCCATGGCTGGACCCCCAAATAATATTCCTTTACGTGCTAAGGGGTATCTAGAGAGTGAGATAGGTTTAATAACTACACTAACCTTAATGCGTACCCTAACCCTAACCCCTACCCTAACCCTAACACGTACTCTAAATCCTAACCAATACCCGAAACCGAGCCCTAACCCCAACACTCACACTAACCCTAACCATAACCCATACCCTACGCCGCAACCGAAGCCCTCCCCGAACCCGTACCGTAAGCAGTACCCTAAGCCTAACCCTAAGCCTAACCCTAACCCTAGGCTACCCTTGACTGCTTCTGCCTCCAATAGATTTCCTAAGCACTAGTGTTTTAAGGAACAGCTTAAAAAGAGAATCCTAATGTGATTTCATTATAATGGGTGTGTTCCTTATATTATCTTAGTGTCTAAACTCTTCTCCATGGCTGGACCCCCAAATAATATTCCTTTACGTGCTAAGGGGTATCTAGAGAGTGAGATAGGTTTAATAACTACACTAACCTTAATGCGTACCCTAACCCTAATCCCTACCCTAACCCTAACACGTACTCTAAATCCTAACCAATACCCGAAACCGAGCCCTAACCCCAACACTCACCCTAACCCTAACCATAACCCATACCCTACGCCGCAACCGAAGCCCTCCCCGAACCCGTACTGTAAGCAGTACCCTAAGCCTAACCCTAAGCCTAACCTTAACCCTAGGCTACCCTTGACTGCTTCTGCCTCCAATAGATTTCCTAAGCACTAGTGTTTTAAGGAACAGCTTACAAAGAGAATCCTAATGTGATTTCATTATAATGGGTGTGTTCCTTATCTTATCCTAGTGTCTAAACTCTTCTCCATGGCTAGACCACCAAATAATATTCCTTTACGTGCTAAGGGGTATCTAGAGAGTGAGATAGGTTTAATAACTACCCTAACCCTAACGCGTACCCTAACCCTAACCCCTACCCTAACCCTAACACGTACACTAATCCTAACCCGTACCCTAAACGGAGCCCTAACCCTAACACTAACCCAAACCCTAACCCTAACCCATACCCTACGCCGTACCCGAAGCTCTCCCCGAACCCGTACCCTAAGCAGTGCCCTAAGCCTAACCCTAAGCCTAACCCTAACCCTAGGCTACCCTTGACTGCTTCTGCCTCCAATAGATTTCCTAAGCACTAGTGTTTTAAGGAACAGCTTAAAAAGAGAATCCTAATGTGATTTCTTTATAATGTGTGTGTTCCTTATATTATCTTAGTGTCTAAACTCTTCTCCATGGCTGGACCCCCAAATAATATTCCTTTACGTGCTAAGGGGTATCTAGAGAGTGGGATAGGTTTAATAACTACCCTAACCCTAACGCGTACCCTAACCCTAACCCCTACCCTAACCCTAACACGTACCCTAAACCTAAACTGTACCCTAAACCGAGCCCTAACCCTAACACTAACTCTAACCCTAACACTAACCCATACCCTACGCCGTACCCGAAGCCCTCCCCGAACCCGTGCCCTAAGCCGTACCCTTAGCCTAACCCTAAGCCTAACCCTAACATTAGGCTACCCTTGACTGCTTCTGCCTCCAATAGATTTCCTAAGCACTAGTGTTTTAAAGAACAGCTTAAAAAGAGAATCCTAATGTGATTTCTTTATAATGGGTGTGTTCCTTATCTTATCCTAGTGTCTAAACTCTTCTCCATGGCTGGACCACCAAATAATATTATTTACGTGCTAAGGGGTATCTAGAGAGTGGGATAGGTTTAATAACTACCCTAACCCAAACACGTACCCTAACCCTAACAGCTACCCTAACCCTAACACGTACCCTAATCCTAAACCGTACCCTAAACCGAGCCCTAACCCTAACACTAACCCTAACACTTACCCTAACCCATACCCTACGCCGTACCCGAAACCCTCCCCGAACCCGTACCCTAAGCCGTACCCTTATCCTAACCCTAAGCCTAACCCTAACACTAGGCTACTCTTGAGTGTTTCTGCCCCCAATAGATTGCCTAAGCACTAGTGTTTTAAGAAACAGCTTAAAAAGAGAATCCTAATGTGATTTCTTTATAATGTGTGTCTTCCTTATCTTATCCTAGTGTGTAAAATCTTTTCCATGGCTGGATCCCCAAATAATATTCCTTTACGTGCTAAGGGGTATCTAGAGAGTGGGATAGGTTTAATAACCCTAACCCTAACACATACCCTAACGCTAAACCCTACCCTAACCCTAACACGTACCCTATTCCTAAACCGTACTCTAAACCGAGCCCTAACCCTAAAACTAACCCTAAACCTAACCCTAACCCTAACCCATACCCTACACCGTGCCCGAACCCCTCCCCGAACCCATAACCTAAGCCGTGCCCTAACCCTAACCCTAAGCCTAAACCTAACCCTAGGCTACCCTTGACTGCTTCTGCCTCCAATAGATTTCCTAAGCACTAGTGTTTTAAGGAACAGCTTAAAAAGAGAATCCTAATGTGATTTCTTTATAAAGGGTGTGTTCCTTATCTTAGCCTAGTGTCTAAACTCTTCTCCATGGCTGGACCCCCAAATAATATTCCTTTACGTGCTAAGGGGTATCTAGAGAGTGAGATAGGTTTAATAACTACACTAACCTTAATGCGTACCCTAACCCTAACCCCTACCCTAACCCTAACACGTACTCTAAATCCTAACCAATACCCGAAACCGAGCCCTAACCCCAACACTCACCCTAACCCTAACCATAACCCATACCCTACGCCGCAACCGAAGCCCTCCCCGAACCCGTACCGTAAGCAGTACCCTAAGCCTAACCCTAAGCCTAACCCTAACCCTAGGCTACCCTTGACTGCTTCTGCCTCCAATAGATTTCCTAAGCACTAGTGTTTTAAGGAACAGCTTAAAAAGAGAATCCTAATGTGATTTCATTATAATGGGTGTGTTCCTTATCTTATCCTAGTGTCTAAACTCTTCTCCATGGCTAGACCACCAAATAATATTCCTTTACGTGCTAAGGGGTATCTAGAGAGTGAGATAGGTTTAATAACTACCCTAACCCTAACGCGTACCCTAACCCTAACCCCTACCCTAACCCTAACACGTACCCTAATCCTAAACCGTACACTAAACCGAGCCTTAACACTAACACTAACCCTAACCCTAACCCTAACCCATACCCTACACCGTACCCGAAGCCCTCCCCGAACCCGTACCCTAAGCCGTACCCTAAGCCGTACCCTAAGCCTAACACTAACCCTAGGCTACCCTTGACTGCTTCTGCCTCCAATAGATTTCCTAAGCACTAGTGTTTTAAGGAACAGCTTAAAAAGAGAATCCTAATGTGATTTCTTTATAATGTGTGTGTTCCTTATCTTATCCTTGTGTCTAAACTCTTCTCCATGGCTGGATCCCCAAATAATATTCCTTTAAGTGCTAAGGGGTATCTAGAGAGTGGGATAGGTTTAATAACCCTAACCCTAACACGTACCCTAATCCTAAACCGTACCCTAAACCGAGCCCTAACCCTAACACCAACCCTAACACTAACCCTAACCCATACCCTACGCCGTGCCCTAACCCCTCCCCAAACCCATACCCTAAGCCGTACCCTAACCCTAACCCTAAGCCTAACCCTAAACCTGGGCTACCCTTGACTGCTTCTGCCTCCAATAGATTGCCTAAGCACTAGTGTTTTAAGAAACAGCTTAAAAAGCGAATCCTAATGTGATTTCTTTATAATGTGTGTCTTCCTTATCTTATCCTAGTGTCTAAAATCTTCTCCATGGCTGGATCCCCAAATAATATTCCTTTACGTGCTAAGGGGTATCTAGAGAGTGGGATAGGTTTAATAACTACCCTAACCCTAACGCGTACCCTAACCCTAACCCCTACCCTAACCCTAACACGTACCCTAATCATAACCCGTACCCTAAACGGAGCCCTAACCCTAACACTAACCCAAACCCTAACCCTAACCCATACCCTACGCCGTACCCAAACCCCTCCCCGAACCCGTACCCTAAGCCGTACCCTAAGCCTAACTCTAAGCCTAACCCTAACCCTAGGCTACCCTTGACTGCTTCTGCCTCCAATAGATTTCCTAAGCACTAGTGGTTTAAGGAACAGCTTAAAAAGAGAATCCTAATGTGATTTCTTTATAAAGGGTGTGTTCCTTATCTTAGCCTAGTGTCTAAACTCTTCTCCATGGCTGGACCCCCAAATAATATTTCTTTACGTGCTAAGGGGTATCTAGAGAGTGGGTTAGGTTTAATAACTACCGTAACCCTAATGCGTACCCTAACCCTAACACGTAACCTAATCCTAACCCGTACCCTAAACCGAGCCCTAACACTAACATTAACCCTAACCCTAACCCTAACCCATACCCTACACCGTACCCGAAGCCCTCCCCGAACCCGTACCCTAAGCCGTATCCTAAGCCTAACCTTAAGCCTAACCCTAACCCTAGCCTACCCTTGACTGCTTCTGCCTCCAATAGATTTCCTAAGCACTAGTGGTTTAAGGAACAGCTTAAAAAGAGAATCCTAATGTGGTTTCTTTATAATGTGTGTGTTCCTTATCTTATCCTAGTGTCTAAACTCTTCTCCATGGCTGGACCTGCAAATAATATTCCTTTACGTGCTAAGGGGTATCTAGGGAGTGGGATAGGTTTAATAACTACCCTAACCCTAACGCGTACCCTAACCCCTACCCTAACCCTAACACGTACCCTAAACCTAAACTGTACCCTAAACCGAGCCCTAACCCTAACACTAACTCTAACCCTAACACTAACCCATACCCTACGCCGTACCCGAAGCCCTCCCCGGACCCGTACCCTAAGCCGTACCCTTATCCTAACCCTAAGCCTAACCCTACCACTAGGCTACTCTTGACTGTTTCTGCCCCCAATAGATTGCCTAAGCACTAGTGTTTTAAGAAACAGCTTAAAAAGAGAATCCTAATGTGATTTCTTTATAATGTGTGTCTTCCTTATCTTATCCTAGTGTGTAAAATCTTTTCCATGGCTGGATCCCCAAATAATATTCCTTTACGTGCTAAGGGGTATCTAGAGAGTGGGATAGGTTTAATAACCCTAACCCTAACACATACCCTAACCCTAAACCCTACCCTAACCCTAACACGTACCCTATTCCTAAACCGTACTCTAAACCGAGCCCTAACCCTAAAACTAACCCTAACCCTAACCCTAACCCATACCCTACACCGTGCCCGAACCCCTCCCCGAACCCATAACCTAAGCCGTGCCCTAACCCTAACCCTAAGCCTAAACCTAACCCTAGGCTACCCTTGACTGCTTCTGCCTCCAATAGATTTCCTAAGCACTAGTGTTTTAAGGAACAGCTTAAAAAGAGAATCCTAATGTGATTTCTTTATAAAGGGTGTGTTCCTTATCTTAGCCTAGTGTCTAAACTCTTCTCCATGGCTGGACCCCCAAATAATATTCCTTTACGTGCTAAGGGGTATCTAGAGAGTGAGATAGGTTTAATAACTACACTAACCTTAATGCGTACCCTAACCCTAACCCCTACCCTAACCCTAACACGTACTCTAAATCCTAACCAATACCCGAAACCGAGCCCTAACCCCAACACTCACCCTAACCCTAACCATAACCCATACCCTACGCCGCAACCGAAGCCCTCCCCGAACCCGTACCGTAAGCAGTACCCTAAGCCTAACCCTAAGCCTAACCCTAACCCTAGGCTACCCTTGACTGCTTCTGCCTCCAATAGATTTCCTAAGCACTAGTGTTTTAAGGAACAGCTTAAAAAGAGAATCCTAATGTGATTTCATTATAATGGGTGTGTTCCTTATCTTATCCTAGTGTCTAAACTCTTCTCCATGGCTAGACCACCAAATAATATTCCTTTACGTGCTAAGGGGTATCTAGAGAGTGAGATAGGTTTAATAACTACCCTAACCCTAACGCGTACCCTAACCCTAACCCCTACCCTAACCCTAACACGTACCCTAATCCTAACCCGTATCCTAAACGGAGCCCTAACCCTAACACTAACCCAAACCCTAACACTAACCCATACCCTACGCCGTACCCGAAGCTCTCCCCGAACCCGTACCCTAAGCAGTGCCCTAAGCCTAACCCTAAGCCTAACCCTAACCCTAGGCTACCCTTGACTGCTTCTGCCTCCAATAGATTTCCTAAGCACTAGTGTTTTAAGGAACAGCTTAAAAAGAGAATCCTAATGTGATTTCTTTATAATGTGTGTGTTCCTTATATTATCTTAGTGTCTAAGCTCTTCTCCATGGATGGACCCCCAAATAATATTCCTTTACGTGCTAAGGGGTATCTAGAGAGTGGGATAGGTTTAATAACTACCCTAACCCTAATGCGTACCCTAACCCTAAGCCCTACCCTAACCCTAACACGTACCCTAAACCTAAACTGTACCCTAAACCGAGCCCTAACCCTAACACTAACTCTAACCCTAACACTAACCCATACCCTACGCCGTACCCGAAGCCCTCCCCGAACCCGTACCCTAAGCCATACCCTTATCCTAACCCTAAGCCTAACCCTAACACTAGGCTACTCTTGAGTGTTTCTGCCCCCAATAGATTGCCTAAGCACTAGTGTTTTAAGAAACAGCTTAAAAAGAGAATCCTAATGTGATTTCTTTATAATGTGTGTCTTCCTTATCTTATCCTAGTGTGTAAAATCTTTTCCATGGCTGGATCCCCAAATAATATTCCTTTACGTGCTAAGGGGTATCTAGAGAGTGGGATAGGTTTAATAACCCTAACCCTAACACATACCCTAACCCTAAACCCTACCCTAACCCTAACACGTACCCTATTCCTAAACCGTACTCTAAACCGAGCCCTAACCCTAAAACTAACCCTAAACCTAACCCTAACCCTAACCCATACCCTACACCGTGCCCGAACCCCTCCCCGAACCCATAACCTAAGCCGTGCTCTAACCCTAACCCTAAGCCTAAACCTAACCCTAGGCTACCCTTGACTGCTTCTGCCTCCAATAGATTTCCTAAGCACTAGTGTTTTAAGGAACAGCTTAAAAAGAGAATCCTAATGTGATTTCTTTATAAAGGGTGTGTTCCTTATCTTAGCCTAGTGTCTAAACTCTTCTCCATGGCTGGACCCCCAAATAATATTCCTTTACGTGCTAAGGGGTATCTAGAGAGTGAGATAGGTTTAATAACTACACTAACCTTAATGCGTACCCTAACCCTAACCCCTACCCTAACCCTAACACGTACTCTAAATCCTAACCAATACCCGAAACCGAGCCCTAACCCCAACACTCACACTAACCCTAACCATAACCCATACCCTACGCCGCAACCGAAGCCCTCCCCGAACCCGTACCGTAAGCAGTACCCTAAGCCTAACCCTAAGCCTAACCCTAACCCTAGGCTACCCTTGACTGCTTCTGCCTCCAATAGATTTCCTAAGCACTAGTGTTTTAAGGAACAGCTTAAAAAGAGAATCCTAATGTGATTTCATTATAATGGGTGTGTTCCTTATATTATCTTAGTGTCTAAACTCTTCTCCATGGCTGGACCCCCAAATAATATTCCTTTACGTGCTAAGGGGTATCTAGAGAGTGAGATAGGTTTAATAACTACACTAACCTTAATGCGTACCCTAACCCTAATCCCTACCCTAACCCTAACACGTACTCTAAATCCTAACCAATACCCGAAACCGAGCCCTAACCCCAACACTCACCCTAACCCTAACCATAACCCATACCCTACGCCGCAACCGAAGCCCTCCCCGAACCCGTACTGTAAGCAGTACCCTAAGCCTAACCCTAAGCCTAACCCTAACCCTAGGCTACCCTTGACTGCTTCTGCCTCCAATAGATTTCCTAAGCACTAGTGTTTTAAGGAACAGCTTAAAAAGAGAATCCTAATGTGATTTCATTATAATGGGTGTGTTCCTTATCTTATCCTAGTGTCTAAACTCTTCTCCATGGCTAGACCACCAAATAATATTCCTTTACGTGCTAAGGGGTATCTAGAGAGTGAGATAGGTTTAATAACTACCCTAACCCTAACGCGTACCCTAACCCTAACCCCTACCCTAACCCTAACACGTACACTAATCCTAACCCGTACCCTAAACGGAGCCCTAACCCTAACACTAACCCAAACCCTAACCCTAACCCATACCCTACGCCGTACCCGAAGCTCTCCCCGAACCCGTACCCTAAGCAGTGCCCTAAGCCTAACCCTAAGCCTAACCCTAACCCTAGGCTACCCTTGACTGCTTCTGCCTCCAATAGATTTCCTAAGCACTAGTGTTTTAAGGAACAGCTTAAAAAGAGAATCCTAATGTGATTTCTTTATAATGTGTGTGTTCCTTATATTATCTTAGTGTCTAAACTCTTCTCCATGGCTGGACCCCCAAATAATATTCCTTTACGTGCTAAGGGGTATCTAGAGAGTGGGATAGGTTTAATAACTACCCTAACCCTAATGCGTACCCTAACCCTAAGCCCTACCCTAACCCTAACACGTACCCTAAACCTAAACTGTACCCTAAACCGAGCCCTAACCCTAACACTAACTCTAACCCTAACACTAACCCATACCCTACGCCGTACCCGAAGCCCTCCCCGAACCCGTACCCTAAGCCATACCCTTATCCTAACCCTAAGCCTAACCCTAACACTAGGCTACTCTTGAGTGTTTCTGCCCCCAATAGATTGCCTAAGCACTAGTGTTTTAAGAAACAGCTTAAAAAGAGAATCCTAATGTGATTTCTTTATAATGTGTGTCTTCCTTATCTTATCCTAGTGTGTAAAATCTTTTCCATGGCTGGATCCCCAAATAATATTCCTTTACGTGCTAAGGGGTATCTAGAGAGTGGGATAGGTTTAATAACCCTAACCCTAACACATACCCTAACCCTAAACCCTACCCTAACCCTAACACGTACCCTATTCCTAAACCGTACTCTAAACCGAGCCCTAACCCTAAAACTAACCCTAAACCTAACCCTAACCCTAACCCATACCCTACACCGTGCCCGAACCCCTCCCCGAACCCATAACCTAAGCCGTGCTCTAACCCTAACCCTAAGCCTAAACCTAACCCTAGGCTACCCTTGACTGCTTCTGCCTCCAATAGATTTCCTAAGCACTAGTGTTTTAAGGAACAGCTTAAAAAGAGAATCCTAATGTGATTTCTTTATAAAGGGTGTGTTCCTTATCTTAGCCTAGTGTCTAAACTCTTCTCCATGGCTGGACCCCCAAATAATATTCCTTTACGTGCTAAGGGGTATCTAGAGAGTGAGATAGGTTTAATAACTACACTAACCTTAATGCGTACCCTAACCCTAACCCCAACCCTAACCCTAACACGTACTCTAAATCCTAACCAATACCCGAAACCGAGCCCTAACCCCAACACTCACACTAACCCTAACCATAACCCATACCCTACGCCGCAACCGAAGCCCTCCCCGAACCCGTACCGTAAGCAGTACCCTAAGCCTAACCCTAAGCCTAACCCTAACCCTAGGCTACCCTTGACTGCTTCTGCCTCCAATAGATTTCCTAAGCACTAGTGTTTTAAGGAACAGCTTAAAAAGAGAATCCTAATGTGATTTCATTATAATGGGTGTGTTCCTTATATTATCTTAGTGTCTAAACTCTTCTCCATGGCTGGACCCCCAAATAATATTCCTTTACGTGCTAAGGGGTATCTAGAGAGTGAGATAGGTTTAATAACTACACTAACCTTAATGCGTACCCTAACCCTAATCCCTACCCTAACCCTAACACGTACTCTAAATCCTAACCAATACCCGAAACCGAGCCCTAACCCCAACACTCACCCTAACCCTAACCATAACCCATACCCTACGCCGCAACCGAAGCCCTCCCCGAACCCGTACTGTAAGCAGTACCCTAAGCCTAACCCTAAGCCTAACCCTAACCCTAGGCTACCCTTGACTGCTTCTGCCTCCAATAGATTTCCTAAGCACTAGTGTTTTAAGGAACAGCTTAAAAAGAGAATCCTAATGTGATTTCATTATAATGGGTGTGTTCCTTATCTTATCCTAGTGTCTAAACTCTTCTCCATGGCTAGACCACCAAATAATATTCCTTTACGTGCTAAGGGGTATCTAGAGAGTGAGATAGGTTTAATAACTACCCTAACCCTAACGCGTACCCTAACCCTAACCCCTACCCTAACCCTAACACGTACACTAATCCTAACCCGTACCCTAAACGGAGCCCTAACCCTAACACTAACCCAAACCCTAACCCTAACCCATACCCTACGCCGTACCCGAAGCTCTCCCCGAACCCGTACCCTAAGCAGTGCCCTAAGCCTAACCCTAAGCCTAACCCTAACCCTAGGCTACCCTTGACTGCTTCTGCCTCCAATAGATTTCCTAAGCACTAGTGTTTTAAGGAACAGCTTAAAAAGAGAATCCTAATGTGATTTCTTTATAATGTGTGTGTTCCTTATATTATCTTAGTGTCTAAACTCTTCTCCATGGCTGGACCCCCAAATAATATTCCTTTACGTGCTAAGGGGTATCTAGAGAGTGGGATAGGTTTAATAACTACCCTAACCCTAACGCGTACCCTAACCCTAACCCCTACCCTAACCCTAACACGTACCCTAAACCTAAACTGTACCCTAAACCGAGCCCTAACCCTAACACTAACTCTAACCCTAACACTAACCCATACCCTACGCCGTACCCGAAGCCCTCCCCGAACCCGTACCCTAAGCCATACCCTTATCCTAACCCTAAGCCTAACCCTAACACTAGGCTACTCTTGAGTGTTTCTGCCCCCAATAGATTGCCTAAGCACTAGTGTTTTAAGAAACAGCTTAAAAAGAGAATCCTAATGTGATTTCTTTATAATGTGTGTCTTCCTTATCTTATCCTAGTGTGTAAAATCTTTTCCATGGCTGGATCCCCAAATAATATTCCTTTACGTGCTAAGGGGTATCTAGAGAGTGGGATAGGTTTAATAACCCTAACCCTAACACATACCCTAACCCTAAACCCTACCCTAACCCTAACACGTACCCTATTCCTAAACCGTACTCTAAACCGAGCCCTAACCCTAAAACTAACCCTAAACCTAACCCTAACCCTAACCCATACCCTACACCGTGCCCGAACCCCTCCCCGAACCCATAACCTAAGCCGTGCTCTAACCCTAACCCTAAGCCTAAACCTAACCCTAGGCTACCCTTGACTGCTTCTGCCTCCAATAGATTTCCTAAGCACTAGTGTTTTAAGGAACAGCTTAAAAAGAGAATCCTAATGTGATTTCTTTATAAAGGGTGTGTTCCTTATCTTAGCCTAGTGTCTAAACTCTTCTCCATGGCTGGACCCCCAAATACTATTCCTTTACGTGCTAAGGGGTATCTAGAGAGTGAGATAGGTTTAATAACTACACTAACCTTAATGCGTACCCTAACCCTAACCCCTACCCTAACCCTAACACGTACTCTAAATCCTAACCAATACCCGAAACCGAGCCCTAACCCCAACACTCACCCTAACCCTAACCATAACCCATACCCTACGCCTCAACCGAAGCCCTCCCCGAACCCGTACCGTAAGCAGTACCCTAAGCCTAACCCTAAGCCTAACCCTAACCCTAGGCTACCCTTGACTGCTTCTGCCTCCAATAGATTTCCTAAGCACTAGTGTTTTAAGGAACAGCTTAAAAAGAGAATCCTAATGTGATTTCATTATAATGGGTGTGTTCCTTATCTTATCCTAGTGTCTAAACTCTTCTCCATGGCTAGACCACCAAATAATATTCCTTTACGTGCTAAGGGGTATCTAGAGAGTGAGATAGGTTTAATAACTACCCTAACCCTAACGCGTACCCTAACCCTAACCCCTACCCTAACCCTAACACGTACCCTAATCCTAACCCGTATCCTAAACGGAGCCCTAACCCTAACACTAACCCAAACCCTAACCCTAACCCATACCCTACGCCGTACCCGAAGCTCTCCCCGAACCCGTACCCTAAGCAGTGCCCTAAGCCTAACCCTAAGCCTAACCCTAACCCTAGGCTACCCTTGACTGCTTCTGCCTCCAATAGATTTCCTAAGCACTAGTGTTTTAAGGAACAGCTTAAAAAGAGAATCCTAATGTGATTTCTTTATAATGTGTGTGTTCCTTATATTATCTTAGTGTCTAAACTCTTCTCCATGGCTGGACCCCCAAATAATATTCCTTTACGTGCTAAGGGGTATCTAGAGAGTGGGATAGGTTTAATAACTACCCTAACCCTAACGCGTACCCTAACCCTAACCCCTACCCTAACCCTAACACGTACCCTAAACCTAAACTGTACCCTAAACCGAGCCCTAACCCTAACACTAACTCTAACCCTAACACTAACCCATACCCTACGCCGTACCCGAAGCCCTCCCCGAACCCGTACCCTAAGCCATACCCTTATCCTAACCCTAAGCCTAACCCTAACACTAGGCTACTCTTGAGTGTTTCTGCCCCCAATAGATTGCCTAAGCACTAGTGTTTTAAGAAACAGCTTAAAAAGAGAATCCTAATGTGATTTCTTTATAATGTGTGTCTTCCTTATCTTATCCTAGTGTGTAAAATCTTTTCCATGGCTGGATCCCCAAATAATATTCCTTTACGTGCTAAGGGGTATCTAGAGAGTGGGATAGGTTTAATAACCCTAACCCTAACACATACCCTAACCCTAAACCCTACCCTAACCCTAACACGTACCCTATTCCTAAACCGTACTCTAAACCGAGCCCTAACCCTAAAACTAACCCTAAACCTAACCCTAACCCTAACCCATACCCTACACCGTGCCCGAACCCCTCCCCGAACCCATAACCTAAGCCGTGCCCTAACCCTAACCCTAAGCCTAAACCTAACCCTAGGCTACCCTTGACTGCTTCTGCCTCCAATAGATTTCCTAAGCACTAGTGTTTTAAGGAACAGCTTAAAAAGAGAATCCTAATGTGATTTCTTTATAAAGGGTGTGTTCCTTACCTTAGCCTAGTGTCTAAACTCTTCTCCATGGCTGGACCCCCAAATAATATTCCTTTACGTGCTAAGGGGTATCTAGAGAGTGAGATAGGTTTAATAACTACACTAACGTTAATGCGTACCCTAACCCTAACCCCTACCCTAACCCTAACACGTACTCTAAATCCTAACCAATACCCGAAACCGAGCCCTAACCCCAACACTCACCCTAACCCTAACCATAACCCATACCCTACGCCGCAACCGAAGCCCTCCCCGAACCCGTACCGTAAGCAGTACCCTAAGCCTAACCCTAAGCCTAACCCTAACCCTAGGCTACCCTTGACTGCTTCTGCCTCCAATAGATTTCCTAAGCACTAGTGTTTTAAGGAACAGCTTAAAAAGAGAATCCTAATGTGATTTCATTATAATGGGTGTGTTCCTTATCTTATCCTAGTGTCTAAACTCTTCTCCATGGCTAGGCCACCAAATAATATTCCTTTACGTGCTAAGGGGTATCTAGAGAGTGAGATAGGTTTAATAACTACCCTAACCCTAACGCGTACCCTAACCCTAACCCCTACCCTAACCCTAACACGTACCCTAATCCTAACCCGTACCCTAAACGGAGCCCTAACCCTACACTAACCCAAACCCTAACCCTAACCCATACCCTACGCCGTACCCGAAGCTCTCCCCGAACCCGTACCCTAAGCAGTGCCCTAAGCCTAACCCTAAGCCTAACCCTAACCCTAGGCTACCCTTGACTGCTTCTGCCTCCAATAGATTTCCTAAGCACTAGTGTTTTAAGGAACAGCTTAAAAAGAGAATCCTAATGTGATTTCTTTATAATGTGTGTGTTCCTTATATTATCTTAGTGTCTAAACTCTTCTCCATGGCTGGACCCCCAAATAATATTCCTTTACGTGCTAAGGGGTATCTAGAGAGTGGGATAGGTTTAATAACTACCCTAACCCTAACGCGTACCCTAACCCTAACCCCTACCCTAACCCTAACACGTACCCTAAACCTAAACTGTACCCTAAACAGAGCCCTAACCCTAACACTAACTCTAACCCTAACACTAACCCATACCCTACGCCGTACCCGAAGCCCTCCCCGAACCCGTACCCTAAGCCGTACCCTTATCCTAACCCTAAGCCTAACCCTAACACTAGGCTACTCTTGACTGTTTCTGCCCCCAATAGATTGCCTAAGCACTAGTGTTTTAAGAAACAGCTTAAAAAGAGAATCCTAATGTGATTTCTTTATAATGTGTGTCTTCCTTATCTTATCCTAGTGTGTAAAACCTTTTCCATGGCTGGATCCCCAAATAATATTCCTTTACGTGCTAAGGGGTATCTAGAGAGTGGGATAGGTTTAATAACCCTAACCCTAACACATACCCTAACCCTAAACCCTACCCTAACCCTAACACGTACCCTATTCCTAAACCGTACTCTAAACCGAGTCCTAACCCTAAAACTAACCCTAAACCTAACCCTAACCCTAACCCATACCCTACACCGTGCCCGAACCCCTCCCCAAACCCATAACCTAAGCCGTGCCCTAACCCTAACCCTAAGCCTAAACCTAACCCTAGGCTACCCTTGACTGCTTCTGCCTCCAATAGATTTCCTAAGCACTAGTGTTTTAAGGAACAGCTTAAAAAGAGAATCCTAATGTGATTTCTTTATAAAGGGTGTGTTCCTTATCTTAGCCTAGTGTCTAAACTCTTCTCCATGGCTGGACCCCCAAATAATATTCCTTTACGTGCTAAGGGGTATCTAGAGAGTGAGATAGGTTTAATAACTACACTAACCTTAATGCGTACCCTAACCCTAACCCCTACCCTAACCCTAACACGTACTCTAAATCCTAACCAATACCCGAAACCTAGCCCTAACCCCAACACTCACCCTAACCCTAACCATAACCCATACCCTACGCCGCAACCGAAGCCCTCCCCGAACCCGTACCGTAAGCAGTACCCTAAGCCTAACCCTAAGCCTAACCCTAACCCTAGGCTACCCTTGACTGCTTCTGCCTCCAATAGATTTCCTAAGCACTAGTGTTTTAAGGAACAGCTTAAAAAGAGAATCCTAATGTGATTTCATTATAATGGGTGTGTTCCTTATCTTATCCTAGTGTCTAAACTCTTCTCCATGGCTAGACCACCAAATAATATTCCTTTACGTGCTAAGGGGTATCTAGAGAGTGAGATAGGTTTAATAACTACCCTAACCCTAACGCATACCCTAACCCTAACCCCTACCCTAACCCTAACACGTACCCTAATCCTAACCCGTACCCTAAACGGAGCCCTAACCCTAACACTAACCCAAACCCTAACCCTAACCCATACCCTACGCCGTACCCGAAGCTCTCCCCGAACCCGTACCCTAAGCAGTGCCCTAAGCCTAACCCTAAGCCTAACCCTAACCCTAGGCTACCCTTGACTGCTTCTGCCTCCAATAGATTTCCTAAGCACTAGTGTTTTAAGGAACAGCTTAAAAAGAGAATCCTAATGTGATTTCTTTATAATGTGTGTGTTCCTTATATTATCTTAGTGTCTAAACTCTTCTCCATGGCTGGACCCCCAAATAATATTCCTTTACGTGCTAAGGGGTATCTAGAGAGTGGGATAGGTTTAATAACTACCCTAACCCTAACGCGTACCCTAACCCCTACCCTAACCCTAACACGTACCCTAAACCTAAACTGTACCCTAAACCGAGCCCTAACCCTAACACTAACTCTAACCCTAACACTAACCCATACCCTACGCCGTACCCGAAGCCCTCCCCGAACCCGTACCCTAAGCCGTACCCTTATCCTAACCCTAAGCCTAACCCTAACACTAGGCTACTCTTGACTGTTTCTGCCCCCAATAGATTGCCTAAGCACTAGTGTTTTAAGAAACAGCTTAAAAAGAGAATCCTAATGTGATTTCTTTATAATGTGTGTCTTCCTTATCTTATCCTAGTGTGTAAAATCTTTTCCATGGCTGGATCCCCAAATAATATTCCTTTACGTGCTAAGGGGTATCTAGAGAGTGGGATAGGTTTAATAACACTAACCCTAACACATACCCTAACCCTAAACCCTACCCTAACCCTAACACGTACCCTATTCCTAAACCGTACTCTAAACCGAGCCCTAACCCTAAAACTAACCCTAACCCTAACCCTAACCCATACCCTACACCGTGCCCGAACCCCTCCCCGAACCCATAACCTAAGCCGTGCCCTAACCCTAACCCTAAGCCTAAACCTAACCCTAGGCTACCCTTGACTGCTTCTGCCTCCAATAGATTTCCTAAGCACTAGTGTTTTAAGGAACAGCTTAAAAAGAGAATCCTAATGTGATTTCATTATAATGGGTGTGTTCCTTATCTTATCCTAGTGTCTAAACTCTTCTCCATGGCTAGACCACCAAATAATATTCCTTTACGTGCTAAGGGGTATCTAGAGAGTGAGATAGGTTTAATAACTACCCTAACCCTAACGCGTACCCTAACCCTAACCCCTACCCTAACCCTAACACGTACACTAATCCTAACCCGTACCCTAAACGGAGCCCTAACCCTAACACTAACCCAAACCCTAACCCTAACCCATACCCTACGCCGTACCCGAAGCTCTCCCCGAACCCGTACCCTAAGCAGTGCCCTAAGCCTAACCCTAAGCCTAACCCTAACCCTAGGCTACCCTTGACTGCTTCTGCCTCCAATAGATTTCCTAAGCACTAGTGTTTTAAGGAACAGCTTAAAAAGAGAATCCTAATGTGATTTCTTTATAATGTGTGTGTTCCTTATATTATCTTAGTGTCTAAACTCTTCTCCATGGCTGGACCCCCAAATAATATTCCTTTACGTGCTAAGGGGTATCTAGAGAGTGGGATAGGTTTAATAACTACCCTAACCCTAATGCGTACCCTAACCCTAAGCCCTACCCTAACCCTAACACGTACCCTAAACCTAAACTGTACCCTAAACCGAGCCCTAACCCTAACACTAACTCTAACCCTAACACTAACCCATACCCTACGCCGTACCCGAAGCCCTCCCCGAACCCGTACCCTAAGCCATACCCTTATCCTAACCCTAAGCCTAACCCTAACCCTAGGCTACCCTTGACTGCTTCTGCCTCCAATAGATTTCCTAAGCACTAGTGTTTTAAGGAACAGCTTAAAAAGAGAATCCTAATGTGATTTCTTTATAATGTGTGTGTTCCTTATATTATCTTAGTGTCTAAACTCTTCTCCATGGCTGGACCCCCAAATAATATTCCTTTACGTGCTAAGGGGTATCTAGAGAGTGGGATAGGTTTAATAACTACCCTAACCCTAACGCGTACCCTAACCCCTACCCTAACCCTAACACGTACCCTAAACCTAAACTGTACCCTAAACCGAGCCCTAACCCTAACACTAACTCTAACAATAACACTAACCCATACCCTACGCCGTACCCGAAGCCCTCCCCGAACCCGTACCCTAAGCCGTACCCTTATCCTAACCCTAAGCCTAACCCTAACACTAGGCTACTCTTGACTGTTTCTGCCCCCAATAGATTGCCTAAGCACTAGTGTTTTAAGAAACAGCTTAAAAAGAGAATCCTAATGTGATTTCTTTATAATGTGTGTCTTCCTTATCTTATCCTATTTTGTAAAATCTTTTCCATGGCTGGATCCCCAAATAATATTCCTTTACGTGCTAAGGGGTATCTATAGAGTGGGATAGGTTTAATAACCCTAACCCTAACACATACCCTAACCCTAAACCCTACCCTAACCCTAACACGTACCCTATTCCTAAACCGTACTCTAAACCGAGCCCTAACCCTAAAACTAACCCTAACCCTAACCCTAACCCATACCCTACACCGTGCCCGAACCCCTCCCCGAACCCATAACCTAAGCCGTGCCCTAACCCTAACCCTAAGACTAAACCTAACCCTAGGCTACCCTTGACTGCTTCTGCCTCCAATAGATTTCCTAAGCACTAGTGTTTTAAGGAACAGCTTAAAAAGAGAATCCTAATGTGATTTCTTTATAAAGGGTGTGTTCCTTATCTTAGCCTAGTGTCTAAACTCTTCTCCATGGCTGGACCCCCAAATAATATTCCTTTACGTGCTAAGGGGTATCTAGAGAGTGAGATAGGTTTAATAACTACACTAACCTTAATGCGTACCCTAAACCTAACCCCTACCCTAACCCTAACACGTACTCTAAATCCTAACCAATACCCGAAACCGAGCCCTAACCCCAACACTCACCCTAACCCTAACCATAACCCATACCCTACGCCGCAACCGAAGCCCTCCCCGAACCCGTACCGTAAGCAGTACCCTAAGCCTAACCCTAACCCTAGGCTACCCTTGACTGCTTCTGCCTCCAATAGATTTCCTAAGCACTAGTGTTTTAAGGAACAGCTTAAAAAGAGAATCCTAATGTGATTTCATTATAATGGGTGTGTTCCTTATCTTATCCTAGTGTCTAAACTCTTCTCCATGGCTAGACCACCAAATAATATTCCTTTACGTGCTAAGGGGTACCTAGAGAGTGAGACAGGTTTAATAACTACCCTAACCCTAACGCGTACCCTAACCCTAACCCCTACCCTAACCCTAACACGTACCCTAATCCTAACCCGTACCCTAAAGGGAGCCCTAACCCAAACACTAACCCAAACCCTAACCCTAACCCATACCCTACGCCGTACCCGAAACTCTCCCCGAACCCGTACCCTAAGCAGTGCCCTAAGCCTAACCCTAAGCCTAACCCTAACCCTAGGCTACCCTTGACTGCTTCTGCCTCCAATAGATTTCCTAAGCACTAGTGTTTTAAGAAACAGCTTAAAAAGAGAATCCTAATGTGATTTCTTTATAATGTGTGTCTTCCTTATCTTATCCTAGTGTGTAAAATCTTTTCCATGGCTGGATCCCCAAATAATATTCCTTTACGTGCTAAGGGGTATCTAGAGAGTGGGATAGGTTTAATAACCCTAACCCTAACACATACCCTAACCCTAAACCCTACCCTAACCCTAACACGTACACTATTCCTAAACCGTACTCTAAACCGAGCCCTAACCCTAACACTAACCCTAACCCTAACCCTAACCCATACCCTACACCGTGCCCGAACCCCTCCCCGAACCCATAACCTAAGCCGTGCCCTAACCCTAACCCTAAGCCTAAACCTAACCCTAGGCTACCCTTGACTGCTTCTGCCTCCAATAGATTTCCTAAGCACTAGTGTTTTAAGGAACAGCTTAAAAAGAGAATCCTAATGTGATTTCTTTATAAAGGGTGTGTTCCTTATCTTAGCCTAGTGTCTAAACTCTTCTCCATGGCTGGACCCCCAAATAATATTCCTTTACGTGCTAAGGGGTATCTAGAGAGTGAGATAGGTTTAATAACTACACTAACCTTAATGCGTACCCTAACCCTAACCCCTACCCTAACCCTAACACGTACTCTAAATCCTAACCAATACCCGAAACCAAGCCCTAACCCCAACACTCACCCTAACCCTAACCATAACCCATACCCTACGCCGCAACCGAAGCCCTCCCCGAACCCGTACCGTAAGCAGTACCCTAAGCCTAACCCTAAGCCTAACCCTAACCCTAGGCTACCCTTGACTGCTTCTGCCTCCAATAGATTTCCTAAGCACTAGTGTTTTAAGGAACAGCTTAAAAAGAGAATCCTAATGTGATTTCATTATAATGGGTGTGTTCCTTATCTTATCCTAGTGTCTAAACTCTTCTCCATGGCTAGACCACCAAATAATATTCCTTTACGTGCTAAGGGGTATCTAGAGAGTGAGATAGGTTTAATAACTACCCTAACCCTAACGCGTACCCTAACCCTAACCCCTACCCTAACCCTAACACGTACCCTAATCCTAACCCGTACCCTAAACGGAGCCCTAACCCTAACACTAACCCAAACCCTAACCCTAACCCATACCCTACGCCGTACCCGAAGCTCTCCCCGAACCCGTACCCTAAGCAGTGCCCTAAGCCTAACCCTAAGCCTAACCCTAACCCTAGGCTACCCTTGACTGCTTCTGCCTCCAATAGATTTCCTAAGCACTAGTGTTTTAAGGAACAGCTTAAAAAGAGAATCCTAATGTGATTTCTTTATAATGTGTGTGTTCCTTATATTATCTTAGTGTCTAAACTCTTCTCCATGGCTGGACCCCCAAATAATATTCCTTTACGTGCTAAGGGGTATCTAGAGAGTGGGATAGGTTTAATAACTACCCTAACCCTAACGCGTACCCTAACCCCTACCCTAACCCTAACACGTACCCTAAACCTAAACTGTACCCTAAACCGAGCCCTAACCCTAACATTAACTCTAACAATAACACTAACCCATACCCTACGCCGTACCCGAAGCCCTCCCCGAACCCGTACCCTAAGCCGTACCCTTATCCTAACCCTAAGCCTAACCCTAACACTAGGCTACTCTTGACTGTTTCTGCCCCCAATAGATTGCCTAAGCACTAGTGTTTTAAGAAACAGCTTAAAAAGAGAATCCTAATGTGATTTCTTTATAATGTGTGTCTTCCTTATCTTATCCTAGTGTGTAAAATCTTTTCCATGGCTGGATCCCCAAATAATATTCCTTTACGTGCTAAGGGGTATCTAGAGAGTGGGATAGGTTTAATAACCCTAACCCTAACACATACCCTAACCCTAAACCCTACCCTAACCCTAACACGTACCCTATTCCTAAACCGTACTCTAAACCGAGCCCTAACCCTAAAACTAACCCTAACCCTAACCCTAACCCATACCCTACACCGTGCCCGAACCCCTCCCCGAACCCATAACCTAAGCCGTGCCCTAACCCTAACCCTAAGCCTAAACCTAACCCTAGGCTACCCTTCACTGATTCTGCCTCCAATAGATTTCCTAAGCACTAGTGTTTTAAGGAACAGCTTAAAAAGAGAATCCTAATGTGATTTCATTATAATGGGTGTGTTCCTTATCTTATCCTAGTGTCTAAACTCTTCTCCATGGCTAGACCACCAAATAATATTCCTTTACGTGCTAAGGGGTATCTAGAGAGTGAGATAGGTTTAATAACTACCCTAACCCTAACGCGTACCCTAACCCTAACCCCTACCCTAACCCTAACACGTACCCTAATCCTAACCCGTACCCTAAACGGAGCCCTAACCCTAACACTAACCCAAACCCTAACCCTAACCCATACCCTACGCCGTACCCGAAGCTCTCCCCGAACCCGTACCCTAAGCAGTGCCCTAAGCCTAACCCTAAGCCTAACCCTAACCCTAGGCTACCCTTGACTGCTTCTGCCTCCAATAGATTTCCTAAGCACTAGTGTTTTAAGGAACAGCTTAAAAAGAGAATCCTAATGTGATTTCTTTATAATGTGTGTGTTCCTTATATTATCTTAGTGTCTAAACTCTTCTCCATGGCTGGACCCCCAAATAATATTCCTTTACGTGCTAAGGGGTATCTAGAGAGTGGGATAGGTTTAATAACTACCCTAACCCTAACGCGTACCCTAACCCCTACCCTAACCCTAACACGTACCCTAAACCTAAACTGTACCCTAAACCGAGCCCTAACCCTAACACTAACTCTAACAATAACACTAACCCATACCCTACGCCGTACCCGAAGCCCTCCCCGAACCCGTACCCTAAGCCGTACCCTTATCCTAACCCTAAGCCTAACCCTAACACTAGGCTACTC
This sequence comes from Balaenoptera physalus, assembly GCF_965194825.1. NCBI lineage: Eukaryota > Metazoa > Chordata > Mammalia > Artiodactyla > Balaenopteridae > Balaenoptera > Balaenoptera physalus. The sequence continues at coordinate 133,898 of NW_028126404.1, forward strand.
TTGACTGTTTCTGCCCCCAATAGATTGCCTAAGCACTAGTGTTTTAAGAAACAGCTTAAAAAGAGAATCCTAATGTGATTTCTTTATAATGTGTGTCTTCCTTATCTTATCCTAGTGTGTAAAATCTTTTCCATGGCTGGATCCCCAAATAATATTCCTTTACGTGCTAAGGGGTATCTAGAGAGTGGGATAGGTTTAATAACCCTAACCCTAACACATACCCTAACCCTAAACCCTACCCTAACCCTAACACGTACCCTATTCCTAAACCGTACTCTAAACCGAGCCCTAACCCTAAAACTAACCCTAACCCTAACCCTAACCCATACCCTACACCGTGCCCGAACCCCTCCCCGAACCCATAACCTAAGCCGTGCCCTAACCCTAACCCTAAGCCTAAACCTAACCCTAGGCTACCCTTGACTGCTTCTGCCTCCAATAGATTTCCTAAGCACTAGTGTTTTAAGGAACAGCTTAAAAAGAGAATCCTAATGTGATTTCTTTATAAAGGGTGTGTTCCTTATCTTAGCCTAGTGTCTAAACTCTTCTCCATGGCTGGACCCCCAAATAATATTCCTTTACGTGCTAAGGGGTATCTAGAGAGTGAGATAGGTTTAATAACTACACTAACCTTAATGCGTACCCTAACCCTAACCCCTACCCTAACCCTAACACGTACTCTAAATCCTAACCAATACCCGAAACCGAGCCCTAACCCCAACACTCACCCTAACCCTAACCATAACCCATACCCTACGCCGCAACCGAAGCCCTCCCCGAACCCGTACCGTAAGCAGTACCCTAAGCCTAACCCTAAGCCTAACCCTAACCCTAGGCTACCCTTGACTGCTTCTGCCTCCAATAGATTTCCTAAGCACTAGTGTTTTAAGGAACAGCTTAAAAAGAGAATCCTAATGTGATTTCATTATAATGGGTGTGTTCCTTATCTTATCCTAGTGTCTAAACTCTTCTCCATGGCTAGACCACCAAATAATATTCCTTTACGTGCTAAGGGGTATCTAGAGAGTGAGATAGGTTTAATAACTACCCTAACCCTAACGCGTACCCTAACCCTAACCCCTACCCTAACCCTAACACGTACCCTAATCCTAACCCGTACCCTAAACGGAGCCCTAACCCTAACACTAACCCAAACCCTAACCCTAACCCATACCCTACGCCGTACCCGAAGCTCTCCCCGAACCCGTACCCTAAGCAGTGCCCTAAGCCTAACCCTAAGCCTAACCCTAACCCTAGGCTACCCTTGACTGCTTCTGCCTCCAATAGATTTCCTAAGCACTAGTGTTTTAAGAAACAGCTTAAAAAGAGAATCCTAATGTGATTTCTTTATAATGTGTGTCTTCCTTATCTTATCCTAGTGTGTAAAATCTTTTCCATGGCTGGATCCCCAAATAATATTCCTTTACGTGCTAAGGGGTATCTAGAGAGTGGGATAGGTTTAATAACCCTAAGCCTAACACATACCCTAACCCTAAACCCTACCCTAACCCTAACACGTACCCTATTCCTAAACCGTACTCTAAACCGAGCCCTAACCCTAAAACTAACCCTAACCCTAACCCTAACCCATACCCTACACCGTGCCCGAACCCCTCCCCGAACCCATAACCTAAGCCGTGCCCTAACCCTAACCCTAAGCCTAAACCTAACCCTAGGCTACCCTTGACTGCTTCTGCCTCCAATAGATTTCCTAAGCACTAGTGTTTTAAGGAACAGCTTAAAAAGAGAATCCTAATGTGATTTCTTTATAAAGGGTGTGTTCCTTATCTTAGCCTAGTGTCTAAACTCTTCTCCATGGCTGGACCCCCAAATAATATTCCTTTACGTGCTAAGGGGTATCTAGAGAGTGGGATAGGTTTAATAACTACCCTAACCCTAACGCGTACCCTAACCCTAACCCCTACCCTAACCCTAACACGTACCCTAAACCTAAACTGTACCCTAAACCGAGCCCTAACCCTAACACTAACTCTAACCCTAACACTAACCCATACCCTACGCCGTACCCGAAGCCCTCCCCGAACCCGTACCCTAAGCCATACCCTTATCCTAACCCTAAGCCTAACCCTAACACTAGGCTACTCTTGAGTGTTTCTGCCCCCAATAGATTGCCTAAGCACTAGTGTTTTAAGAAACAGCTTAAAAAGAGAATCCTAATGTGATTTCTTTATAATGTGTGTCTTCCTTATCTTATCCTAGTGTGTAAAATCTTTTCCATGGCTGGATCCCCAAATAATATTCCTTTACGTGCTAAGGGGTATCTAGAGAGTGGGATAGGTTTAATAACCCTAACCCTAACACATACCCTAACCCTAAACCCTACCCTAACCCTAACACGTACCCTATTCCTAAACCGTACTCTAAACCGAGCCCTAACCCTAAAACTAACCCTAAACCTAACCCTAACCCTAACCCATACCCTACACCGTGCCCGAACCCCTCCCCGAACCCATAACCTAAGCCGTGCCCTAACCCTAACCCTAAGCCTAAACCTAACCCTAGGCTACCCTTGACTGCTTCTGCCTCCAATAGATTTCCTAAGCACTAGTGTTTTAAGGAACAGCTTAAAAAGAGAATCCTAATGTGATTTCTTTATAAAGGGTGTGTTCCTTACCTTAGCCTAGTGTCTAAACTCTTCTCCATGGCTGGACCCCCAAATAATATTCCTTTACGTGCTAAGGGGTATCTAGAGAGTGAGATAGGTTTAATAACTACACTAACGTTAATGCGTACCCTAACCCTAACCCCTACCCTAACCCTAACACGTACTCTAAATCCTAACCAATACCCGAAACCGAGCCCTAACCCCAACACTCACCCTAACCCTAACCATAACCCATACCCTACGCCGCAACCGAAGCCCTCCCCGAACCCGTACCGTAAGCAGTACCCTAAGCCTAACCCTAAGCCTAACCCTAACCCTAGGCTACCCTTGACTGCTTCTGCCTCCAATAGATTTCCTAAGCACTAGTGTTTTAAGGAACAGCTTAAAAAGAGAATCCTAATGTGATTTCATTATAATGGGTGTGTTCCTTATCTTATCCTAGTGTCTAAACTCTTCTCCATGGCTAGGCCACCAAATAATATTCCTTTACGTGCTAAGGGGTATCTAGAGAGTGAGATAGGTTTAATAACTACCCTAACCCTAACGCGTACCCTAACCCTAACCCCTACCCTAACCCTAACACGTACCCTAATCCTAACCCGTACCCTAAACGGAGCCCTAACCCTACACTAACCCAAACCCTAACCCTAACCCATACCCTACGCCGTACCCGAAGCTCTCCCCGAACCCGTACCCTAAGCAGTGCCCTAAGCCTAACCCTAAGCCTAACCCTAACCCTAGGCTACCCTTGACTGCTTCTGCCTCCAATAGATTTCCTAAGCACTAGTGTTTTAAGGAACAGCTTAAAAAGAGAATCCTAATGTGATTTCTTTATAATGTGTGTGTTCCTTATATTATCTTAGTGTCTAAACTCTTCTCCATGGCTGGACCCCCAAATAATATTCCTTTACGTGCTAAGGGGTATCTAGAGAGTGGGATAGGTTTAATAACTACCCTAACCCTAACGCGTACCCTAACCCTAACCCCTACCCTAACCCTAACACGTACCCTAAACCTAAACTGTACCCTAAACAGAGCCCTAACCCTAACACTAACTCTAACCCTAACACTAACCCATACCCTACGCCGTACCCGAAGCCCTCCCCGAACCCGTACCCTAAGCCGTACCCTTATCCTAACCCTAAGCCTAACCCTAACACTAGGCTACTCTTGACTGTTTCTGCCCCCAATAGATTGCCTAAGCACTAGTGTTTTAAGAAACAGCTTAAAAAGAGAATCCTAATGTGATTTCTTTATAATGTGTGTCTTCCTTATCTTATCCTAGTGTGTAAAACCTTTTCCATGGCTGGATCCCCAAATAATATTCCTTTACGTGCTAAGGGGTATCTAGAGAGTGGGATAGGTTTAATAACCCTAACCCTAACACATACCCTAACCCTAAACCCTACCCTAACCCTAACACGTACCCTATTCCTAAACCGTACTCTAAACCGAGTCCTAACCCTAAAACTAACCCTAAACCTAACCCTAACCCTAACCCATACCCTACACCGTGCCCGAACCCCTCCCCAAACCCATAACCTAAGCCGTGCCCTAACCCTAACCCTAAGCCTAAACCTAACCCTAGGCTACCCTTGACTGCTTCTGCCTCCAATAGATTTCCTAAGCACTAGTGTTTTAAGGAACAGCTTAAAAAGAGAATCCTAATGTGATTTCTTTATAAAGGGTGTGTTCCTTATCTTAGCCTAGTGTCTAAACTCTTCTCCATGGCTGGACCCCCAAATAATATTCCTTTACGTGCTAAGGGGTATCTAGAGAGTGAGATAGGTTTAATAACTACACTAACCTTAATGCGTACCCTAACCCTAACCCCTACCCTAACCCTAACACGTACTCTAAATCCTAACCAATACCCGAAACCTAGCCCTAACCCCAACACTCACCCTAACCCTAACCATAACCCATACCCTACGCCGCAACCGAAGCCCTCCCCGAACCCGTACCGTAAGCAGTACCCTAAGCCTAACCCTAAGCCTAACCCTAACCCTAGGCTACCCTTGACTGCTTCTGCCTCCAATAGATTTCCTAAGCACTAGTGTTTTAAGGAACAGCTTAAAAAGAGAATCCTAATGTGATTTCATTATAATGGGTGTGTTCCTTATCTTATCCTAGTGTCTAAACTCTTCTCCATGGCTAGACCACCAAATAATATTCCTTTACGTGCTAAGGGGTATCTAGAGAGTGAGATAGGTTTAATAACTACCCTAACCCTAACGCATACCCTAACCCTAACCCCTACCCTAACCCTAACACGTACCCTAATCCTAACCCGTACCCTAAACGGAGCCCTAACCCTAACACTAACCCAAACCCTAACCCTAACCCATACCCTACGCCGTACCCGAAGCTCTCCCCGAACCCGTACCCTAAGCAGTGCCCTAAGCCTAACCCTAAGCCTAACCCTAACCCTAGGCTACCCTTGACTGCTTCTGCCTCCAATAGATTTCCTAAGCACTAGTGTTTTAAGGAACAGCTTAAAAAGAGAATCCTAATGTGATTTCTTTATAATGTGTGTGTTCCTTATATTATCTTAGTGTCTAAACTCTTCTCCATGGCTGGACCCCCAAATAATATTCCTTTACGTGCTAAGGGGTATCTAGAGAGTGGGATAGGTTTAATAACTACCCTAACCCTAACGCGTACCCTAACCCCTACCCTAACCCTAACACGTACCCTAAACCTAAACTGTACCCTAAACCGAGCCCTAACCCTAACACTAACTCTAACCCTAACACTAACACATACCCTACGCCGTACCCGAAGCCCTCCCCGAACCCGTACCCTAAGCCGTACCCTTATCCTAACCCTAAGCCTAACCCTAACACTAGGCTACTCTTGACTGTTTCTGCCCCCAATAGATTGCCTAAGCACTAGTGTTTTAAGAAACAGCTTAAAAAGAGAATCCTAATGTGATTTCTTTATAATGTGTGTCTTCCTTATCTTATCCTAGTGTGTAAAATCTTTTCCATGGCTGGATCCCCAAATAATATTCCTTTACGTGCTAAGGGGTATCTAGAGAGTGGGATAGGTTTAATAACACTAACCCTAACACATACCCTAACCCTAAACCCTACCCTAACCCTAACACGTACCCTATTCCTAAACCGTACTCTAAACCGAGGCCTAACCCTAAAACTAACCCTAACCCTAACCCTAACCCATACCCTACACCGTGCCCGAACCCCTCCCCGAACCCATAACCTAAGCCGTGCCCTAACCCTAACCCTAAGCCTAAACCTAACCCTAGGCTACCCTTGACTGCTTCTGCCTCCAATAGATTTCCTAAGCACTAGTGTTTTAAGGAACAGCTTAAAAAGAGAATCCTAATGTGATTTCTTTATAAAGGGTGTGTTCCTTATCTTAGCCTAGTGTCTAAACTCTTCTCCATGGCTGGACCCCCAAATAATATTCCTTTACGTGCTAAGGGGTATCTAGAGAGTGAGATAGGTTTAATAACTACACTAACCTTAATGCGTACCCTAACCCTAACCCCTACCCTAACCCTAACACGTACTCTAAATCCTAACCAATACCCGAAACCGAGCCCTAACCCCAACACTCACCCTAACCCTAACCATAACCCATACCCTACGCCGCAACCGAAGCCCTCCCCGAACCCGTACCGTAAGCAGTACCCTAAGCCTAACCCTAACCCTAGGCTACCCTTGACTGCTTCTGCCTCCAATAGATTTCCTAAGCACTAGTGTTTTAAGGAACAGCTTAAAAAGAGAATCCTAATGTGATTTCATTATAATGGGTGTGTTCCTTATCTTATCCTAGTGTCTAAACTCTTCTCCATGGCTAGACCACCAAATAATATTCCTTTACGTGCTAAGGGGTATCTAGAGAGTGAGATAGGTTTAATAACTACCCTAACCCTAACGCGTACCCTAACCCTAACCCCTACCCTAACCCTAACACGTACCCTAATCCTAACCCGTACCCTAAACGGAGCCCTAACCCTAACACTAACCCAAACCCTAACCCTAACCCATACCCTACGCCGTACCCGAAGCTCTCCCCGAACCCGTACCCTAAGCAGTGCCCTAAGCCTAACCCTAAGCCTAACCCTAACCCTAGGCTACCCTTGACTGCTTCTGCCTCCAATAGATTTCCTAAGCACTAGTGTTTTAAGGAACAGCTTAAAAAGAGAATCCTAATGTGATTTCTTTATAATGTGTGTGTTCCTTATATTATCTTAGTGTCTAAACTCTTCTCCATGGCTGGACCCCCAAATAATATTCCTTTACGTGCTAAGGGGTATCTAGAGAGTGGGATAGGTTTAATAACTACCCTAACCCTAACGCGTACCCTAACCCCTACCCTAACCCTAACACGTACCCTAAACCTAAACTGTACCCTAAACCGAGCCCTAACCCTAACACTAACTCTAACAATAACACTAACCCATACCCTACGCCGTACCCGAAGCCCTCCCCGAACCCGTACCCTAAGCCGTACCCTTATCCTAACCCTAAGCCTAACCCTAACACTAGGCTACTCTTGACTGTTTCTGCCCCCAATAGATTGCCTAAGCACTAGTGTTTTAAGAAACAGCTTAAAAAGAGAATCCTAATGTGATTTCTTTATAATGTGTGTCTTCCTTATCTTATCCTATTTTGTAAAATCTTTTCCATGGCTGGATCCCCAAATAATATTCCTTTACGTGCTAAGGGGTATCTATAGAGTGGGATAGGTTTAATAACCCTAACCCTAACACATACCCTAACCCTAAACCCTACCCTAACCCTAACACGTACCCTATTCCTAAACCGTACTCTAAACCGAGCCCTAACCCTAAAACTAACCCTAACCCTAACCCTAACCCATACCCTACACCGTGCCCGAACCCCTCCCCGAACCCATAACCTAAGCCGTGCCCTAACCCTAACCCTAAGACTAAACCTAACCCTAGGCTACCCTTGACTGCTTCTGCCTCCAATAGATTTCCTAAGCACTAGTGTTTTAAGGAACAGCTTAAAAAGAGAATCCTAATGTGATTTCTTTATAAAGGGTGTGTTCCTTATCTTAGCCTAGTGTCTAAACTCTTCTCCATGGCTGGACCCCCAAATAATATTCCTTTACGTGCTAAGGGGTATCTAGAGAGTGAGATAGGTTTAATAACTACACTAACCTTAATGCGTACCCTAAACCTAACCCCTACCCTAACCCTAACACGTACTCTAAATCCTAACCAATACCCGAAACCGAGCCCTAACCCCAACACTCACCCTAACCCTAACCATAACCCATACCCTACGCCGCAACCGAAGCCCTCCCCGAACCCGTACCGTAAGCAGTACCCTAAGCCTAACCCTAACCCTAGGCTACCCTTGACTGCTTCTGCCTCCAATAGATTTCCTAAGCACTAGTGTTTTAAGGAACAGCTTAAAAAGAGAATCCTAATGTGATTTCATTATAATGGGTGTGTTCCTTATCTTATCCTAGTGTCTAAACTCTTCTCCATGGCTAGACCACCAAATAATATTCCTTTACGTGCTAAGGGGTACCTAGAGAGTGAGACAGGTTTAATAACTACCCTAACCCTAACGCGTACCCTAACCCTAACCCCTACCCTAACCCTAACACGTACCCTAATCCTAACCCGTACCCTAAAGGGAGCCCTAACCCAAACACTAACCCAAACCCTAACCCTAACCCATACCCTACGCCGTACCCGAAACTCTCCCCGAACCCGTACCCTAAGCAGTGCCCTAAGCCTAACCCTAAGCCTAACCCTAACCCTAGGCTACCCTTGACTGCTTCTGCCTCCAATAGATTTCCTAAGCACTAGTGTTTTAAGAAACAGCTTAAAAAGAGAATCCTAATGTGATTTCTTTATAATGTGTGTCTTCCTTATCTTATCCTAGTGTGTAAAATCTTTTCCATGGCTGGATCCCCAAATAATATTCCTTTACGTGCTAAGGGGTATCTAGAGAGTGGGATAGGTTTAATAACCCTAACCCTAACACATACCCTAACCCTAAACCCTACCCTAACCCTAACACGTACACTATTCCTAAACCGTACTCTAAACCGAGCCCTAACCCTAACACTAACCCTAACCCTAACCCTAACCCATACCCTACACCGTGCCCGAACCCCTCCCCGAACCCATAACCTAAGCCGTGCCCTAACCCTAACCCTAAGCCTAAACCTAACCCTAGGCTACCCTTGACTGCTTCTGCCTCCAATAGATTTCCTAAGCACTAGTGTTTTAAGGAACAGCTTAAAAAGAGAATCCTAATGTGATTTCTTTATAAAGGGTGTGTTCCTTATCTTAGCCTAGTGTCTAAACTCTTCTCCATGGCTGGACCCCCAAATAATATTCCTTTACGTGCTAAGGGGTATCTAGAGAGTGAGATAGGTTTAATAACTACACTAACCTTAATGCGTACCCTAACCCTAACCCCTACCCTAACCCTAACACGTACTCTAAATCCTAACCAATACCCGAAACCAAGCCCTAACCCCAACACTCACCCTAACCCTAACCATAACCCATACCCTACGCCGCAACCGAAGCCCTCCCCGAACCCGTACCGTAAGCAGTACCCTAAGCCTAACCCTAAGCCTAACCCTAACCCTAGGCTACCCTTGACTGCTTCTGCCTCCAATAGATTTCCTAAGCACTAGTGTTTTAAGGAACAGCTTAAAAAGAGAATCCTAATGTGATTTCATTATAATGGGTGTGTTCCTTATCTTATCCTAGTGTCTAAACTCTTCTCCATGGCTAGACCACCAAATAATATTCCTTTACGTGCTAAGGGGTATCTAGAGAGTGAGATAGGTTTAATAACTACCCTAACCCTAACGCGTACCCTAACCCTAACCCCTACCCTAACCCTAACACGTACCCTAATCCTAACCCGTACCCTAAACGGAGCCCTAACCCTAACACTAACCCAAACCCTAACCCTAACCCATACCCTACGCCGTACCCGAAGCTCTCCCCGAACCCGTACCCTAAGCAGTGCCCTAAGCCTAACCCTAAGCCTAACCCTAACCCTAGGCTACCCTTGACTGCTTCTGCCTCCAATAGATTTCCTAAGCACTAGTGTTTTAAGGAACAGCTTAAAAAGAGAATCCTAATGTGATTTCTTTATAATGTGTGTGTTCCTTATATTATCTTAGTGTCTAAACTCTTCTCCATGGCTGGACCCCCAAATAATATTCCTTTACGTGCTAAGGGGTATCTAGAGAGTGGGATAGGTTTAATAACTACCCTAACCCTAACGCGTACCCTAACCCCTACCCTAACCCTAACACGTACCCTAAACCTAAACTGTACCCTAAACCGAGCCCTAACCCTAACATTAACTCTAACAATAACACTAACCCATACCCTACGCCGTACCCGAAGCCCTCCCCGAACCCGTACCCTAAGCCGTACCCTTATCCTAACCCTAAGCCTAACCCTAACACTAGGCTACTCTTGACTGTTTCTGCCCCCAATAGATTGCCTAAGCACTAGTGTTTTAAGAAACAGCTTAAAAAGAGAATCCTAATGTGATTTCTTTATAATGTGTGTCTTCCTTATCTTATCCTAGTGTGTAAAATCTTTTCCATGGCTGGATCCCCAAATAATATTCCTTTACGTGCTAAGGGGTATCTAGAGAGTGGGATAGGTTTAATAACCCTAACCCTAACACATACCCTAACCCTAAACCCTACCCTAACCCTAACACGTACCCTATTCCTAAACCGTACTCTAAACCGAGCCCTAACCCTAAAACTAACCCTAACCCTAACCCTAACCCATACCCTACACCGTGCCCGAACCCCTCCCCGAACCCATAACCTAAGCCGTGCCCTAACCCTAACCCTAAGCCTAAACCTAACCCTAGGCTACCCTTCACTGATTCTGCCTCCAATAGATTTCCTAAGCACTAGTGTTTTAAGGAACAGCTTAAAAAGAGAATCCTAATGTGATTTCATTATAATGGGTGTGTTCCTTATCTTATCCTAGTGTCTAAACTCTTCTCCATGGCTAGACCACCAAATAATATTCCTTTACGTGCTAAGGGGTATCTAGAGAGTGAGATAGGTTTAATAACTACCCTAACCCTAACGCGTACCCTAACCCTAACCCCTACCCTAACCCTAACACGTACCCTAATCCTAACCCGTACCCTAAACGGAGCCCTAACCCTAACACTAACCCAAACCCTAACCCTAACCCATACCCTACGCCGTACCCGAAGCTCTCCCCGAACCCGTACCCTAAGCAGTGCCCTAAGCCTAACCCTAAGCCTAACCCTAACCCTAGGCTACCCTTGACTGCTTCTGCCTCCAATAGATTTCCTAAGCACTAGTGTTTTAAGGAACAGCTTAAAAAGAGAATCCTAATGTGATTTCTTTATAATGTGTGTGTTCCTTATATTATCTTAGTGTCTAAACTCTTCTCCATGGCTGGACCCCCAAATAATATTCCTTTACGTGCTAAGGGGTATCTAGAGAGTGGGATAGGTTTAATAACTACCCTAACCCTAACGCGTACCCTAACCCCTACCCTAACCCTAACACGTACCCTAAACCTAAACTGTACCCTAAACCGAGCCCTAACCCTAACACTAACTCTAACAATAACACTAACCCATACCCTACGCCGTACCCGAAGCCCTCCCCGAACCCGTACCCTAAGCCGTACCCTTATCCTAACCCTAAGCCTAACCCTAACACTAGGCTACTCTTGACTGTTTCTGCCCCCAATAGATTGCCTAAGCACTAGTGTTTTAAGAAACAGCTTAAAAAGAGAATCCTAATGTGATTTCTTTATAATGTGTGTCTTCCTTATCTTATCCTAGTGTGTAAAATCTTTTCCATGGCTGGATCCCCAAATAATATTCCTTTACGTGCTAAGGGGTATCTAGAGAGTGGGATAGGTTTAATAACCCTAACCCTAACACATACCCTAACCCTAAACCCTACCCTAACCCTAACACGTACCCTATTCCTAAACCGTACTCTAAACCGAGCCCTAACCCTAAAACTAACCCTAACCCTAACCCTAACCCATACCCTACACCGTGCCCGAACCCCTCCCCGAACCCATAACCTAAGCCGTGCCCTAACCCTAACCCTAAGCCTAAACCTAACCCTAGGCTACCCTTGACTGCTTCTGCCTCCAATAGATTTCCTAAGCACTAGTGTTTTAAGGAACAGCTTAAAAAGAGAATCCTAATGTGATTTCTTTATAAAGGGTGTGTTCCTTATCTTAGCCTAGTGTCTAAACTCTTCTCCATGGCTGGACCCCCAAATAATATTCCTTTACGTGCTAAGGGGTATCTAGAGAGTGAGATAGGTTTAATAACTACACTAACCTTAATGCGTACCCTAACCCTAACCCCTACCCTAACCCTAACACGTACTCTAAATCCTAACCAATACCCGAAACCGAGCCCTAACCCCAACACTCACCCTAACCCTAACCATAACCCATACCCTACGCCGCAACCGAAGCCCTCCCCGAACCCGTACCGTAAGCAGTACCCTAAGCCTAACCCTAAGCCTAACCCTAACCCTAGGCTACCCTTGACTGCTTCTGCCTCCAATAGATTTCCTAAGCACTAGTGTTTTAAGGAACAGCTTAAAAAGAGAATCCTAATGTGATTTCATTATAATGGGTGTGTTCCTTATCTTATCCTAGTGTCTAAACTCTTCTCCATGGCTAGACCACCAAATAATATTCCTTTACGTGCTAAGGGGTATCTAGAGAGTGAGATAGGTTTAATAACTACCCTAACCCTAACGCGTACCCTAACCCTAACCCCTACCCTAACCCTAACACGTACCCTAATCCTAACCCGTACCCTAAACGGAGCCCTAACCCTAACACTAACCCAAACCCTAACCCTAACCCATACCCTACGCCGTACCCGAAGCTCTCCCCGAACCCGTACCCTAAGCAGTGCCCTAAGCCTAACCCTAAGCCTAACCCTAACCCTAGGCTACCCTTGACTGCTTCTGCCTCCAATAGATTTCCTAAGCACTAGTGTTTTAAGAAACAGCTTAAAAAGAGAATCCTAATGTGATTTCTTTATAATGTGTGTCTTCCTTATCTTATCCTAGTGTGTAAAATCTTTTCCATGGCTGGATCCCCAAATAATATTCCTTTACGTGCTAAGGGGTATCTAGAGAGTGGGATAGGTTTAATAACCCTAAGCCTAACACATACCCTAACCCTAAACCCTACCCTAACCCTAACACGTACCCTATTCCTAAACCGTACTCTAAACCGAGGCCTAACCCTAAAACTAACCCTAACCCTAACCCTAACCCATACCCTACACCGTGCCCGAACCCCTCCCCGAACCCATAACCTAAGCCGTGCCCTAACCCTAACCCTAAGCCTAAACCTAACCCTAGGCTACCCTTGACTGCTTCTGCCTCCAATAGATTTCCTAAGCACTAGTGTTTTAAGGAACAGCTTAAAAAGAGAATCCTAATGTGATTTCTTTATAAAGGGTGTGTTCCTTATCTTAGCCTAGTGTCTAAACTCTTCTCCATGGCTGGACCCCCAAATAATATTCCTTTACGTGCTAAGGGGTATCTAGAGAGTGAGATAGGTTTAATAACTACACTAACCTTAATGCGTACCCTAACCCTAACCCCTACCCTAACCCTAACACGTACTCTAAATCCTAACCAATACCCGAAACCGAGCCCTAACCCCAACACTCACCCTAACCCTAACCATAACCCATACCCTACGCCGCAACCGAAGCCCTCCCCGAACCCGTACCGTAAGCAGTACCCTAAGCCTAACCCTAACCCTAGGCTACCCTTGACTGCTTCTGCCTCCAATAGATTTCCTAAGCACTAGTGTTTTAAGGAACAGCTTAAAAAGAGAATCCTAATGTGATTTCATTATAATGGGTGTGTTCCTTATCTTATCCTAGTGTCTAAACTCTTCTCCATGGCTAGACCACCAAATAATATTCCTTTACGTGCTAAGGGGTATCTAGAGAGTGAGATAGGTTTAATAACTACCCTAACCCTAACGCGTACCCTAACCCTAACCCCTACCCTAACCCTAACACGTACCCTAAACCTAACCCGTACCCTAAACGGAGCCCTAACCCTAACACTAACCCAAACCCTAACCCTAACCCATACCCTACGCCGTACCCGAAGCTCTCCCCGAACCCGTACCCTAAGCAGTGCCCTAAGCCTAACCCTAAGCCTAACACTAACCCTAGGCTACCCTTGACTGCTTCTGCCTCCAATAGATTTCCTAAGCACTAGTGTTTTAAGGAACAGCTTAAAAAGAGAATCCTAATGTGATTTCTTTATAATGTGTGTCTTCCTTATCTTATCCTAGTGTGTAAAATCTTTTCCATGGCTGGACCCCCAAATAATATTCCTTTACGTGCTAAGGGGTATCTAGAGAGTGGGATAGGTTTAATAACTACCCTAACCCTAACGCGTACCCTAACCCCTACCCTAACCCTAACACGTACCCTAAACCTAAACTGTACCCTAAACCGAGCCCTAACCCTAACACTAACTCTAACAATAACACTAACCCATACCCTACGCCGTACCCGAAGCCCTCCCCGAACCCGTACCCTAAGCCGTACCCTTATCCTAACCCTAAGCCTAACCCTAACACTAGGCTACTCTTGACTGTTTCTGCCCCCAATAGATTGCCTAAGCACTAGTGTTTTAAGAAACAGCTTAAAAAGAGAATCCTAATGTGATTTCTTTATAATGTGTGTCTTCCTTATCTTATCCTAGTGTGTAAAATCTTTTCCATGGCTGGATCCCCAAATAATATTCCTTTACGTGCTAAGGGGTATCTAGAGAGTGGGATAGGTTTAATAACCCTAACCCTAACACATACCCTAACCCTAAACCCTACCCTAACCCTAACACGTACCCTATTCCTAAACCGTACTCTAAACCGAGCCCTAACCCTAAAACTAACCGTAACCCTAACCCATACCCTACACCGTGCCCGAACCCCTCCCCGAACCCATAACCTAAGCCGTGCCCTAACCATAACCCTAAGCCTAAACCTAACCCTAGGCTACCCTTGACTGCTTCTGCCTCCAATAGATTTCCTAAGCACTAGTGTTTTAAGGAACAGCTTAAAAAGAGAATCCTAATGTGATTTCTTTATAAAGGGTGTGTTCCTTATCTTAGCCTAGTGTCTAAACTCTTCTCCATGGCTGGACCCCCAAATAATATTCCTTTACGTGCTAAGGGGTATCTAGAGAGTGAGATAGGTTTAATAACTACACTAACCTTAATGCGTACCCTAACCCTAACCCCTACCCTAACCCTAACACGTACTCTAAATCCTAACCAATACCCGAAACCGAGCCCTAACCCCAACACTCACCCTAACCCTAACCATAACCCATACCCTACGCCGCAACCGAAGCCCTCCCCGAACCCGTACCGTAAGCAGTACCCTAAGCCTAACCCTAACCCTAGGCTACCCTTGACTGCTTCTGCCTCCAATAGATTTCCTAAGCACTAGTGTTTTAAGGAACAGCTTAAAAAGAGAATCCTAATGTGATTTCATTATAATGGGTGTGTTCCTTATCTTATCCTAGTGTCTAAACTCTTCTCCATGGCTAGACCACCAAATAATATTCCTTTACGTGCTAAGGGGTATCTAGAGAGTGAGATAGGTTTAATAACTACCCTAACCCTAACGCGTACCCTAACCCTAACCCCTACCCTAACCCTAACACGTACCCTAATCCTAACCCGTACCCTAAACGGAGCCCTAACCCTAACACTAACCCAAACCCTAACCCTAAACCATACCCTACGCCGTACCCGAAGCTCTCCCCGAACCCGTACCCTAAGCAGTGCCCTAAGCCTAACCCTAAGCCTAACCCTAACCCTAGGCTACCCTTGACTGCTTCTGCCTCCAATAGATTTCCTAAGCACTAGTGTTTTAAGGAACAGCTTAAAAAGAGAATCCTAATGTGATTTCTTTATAATGTGTGTGTTCCTTATATTATCTTAGTGTCTAAACTCTTCTCCATGGCTGGACCCCCAAATAATATTCCTTTACGTGCTAAGGGGTATCTAGAGAGTGGGATAGGTTTAATAACTACCCTAACCCTAACGCGTACCCTAACCCCTACCCTAACCCTAACACGTACCCTAAACCTAAACTGTACCCTAAACCGAGCCCTAACCCTAACACTAACTCTAACAATAACACTAACCCATACCCTACGCCGTACCCGAAGCCCTCCCCGAACCCGTACCCTAAGCCGTACCCTTATCCTAACCCTAAGCCTAACCCTAACACTAGGCTACTCTTGACTGTTTCTGCCCCCAATAGATTGCCTAAGCACTAGTGTTTTAAGAAACAGCTTAAAAAGAGAATCCTAATGTGATTTCTTTATAATGTGTGTCTTCCTTATCTTATCCTAGTGTGTAAAATCTTTTCCATGGCTGGATCCCCAAATAATATTCCTTTACGTGCTAAGGGGTATCTAGAGAGTGGGATAGGTTTAATAACCCTAACCCTAACACATACCCTAACCCTAAACCCTACCCTAACCCTAACACGTACCCTATTCCTAAACCGTACTCTAAACCGAGCCCTAACCCTAAAACTAACCCTAACCCTAACCCTAACCCATACCCTACACCGTGCCCGAACCCCTCCCCGAACCCATAACCTAAGCCGTGCCCTAACCCTAACCCTAAGCCTAAACCTAACCCTAGGCTACCCTTGACTGCTTCTGCCTCCAATAGATTTCCTAAGCACTAGTGTTTTAAGGAACAGCTTAAAAAGAGAATCCTAATGTGATTTCTTTATAAAGGGTGTGTTCCTTATCTTAGCCTAGTGTCTAAACTCTTCTCCATGGCTGGACCCCCAAATAATATTCCTTTACGTGCTAAGGGGTATCTAGAGAGTGAGATAGGTTTAATAACTACACTAACCTTAATGCGTACCCTAACCCTAATCCCTACCCTAACCCTAACACGTACTCTAAATCCTAACCAATACCCGAAACCGAGCCCTAACCCCAACACTCACCCTAACCCTAACCATAACCCATACCCTACGCCGCAACCGAAGCCCTCCCCGAACCCGTACCGTAAGCAGTACCCTAAGCCTAACCCTAAGCCTAACCCTAACCCTAGGCTACCCTTGACTGCTTCTGCCTCCAATAGATTTCCTAAGCACTAGTGTTTTAAGGAACAGCTTAAAAAGAGAATCCTAATGTGATTTCTTTATAAAGGGTGTGTTCCTTATCTTAGCCTAGTGTCTAAACTCTTCTCCATGGCTAGACCACCAAATAATATTCCTTTACGTGCTAAGGGGTATCTAGAGAGTGAGATAGGTTTAATAACTACCCTAACCCTAACGCGTACCCTAACCCTAACCCCTACCCTAACCCTAACACGTACCCTAATCCTAACCCGTACCCTAAACGGAGCCCTAACCCTAACACTAACCCAAACCCTAACCCTAACCCATACCCTACGCCGTACCCGAAGCTCTCCCCGAACCCGTACCCTAAGCAGTGCCCTAAGCCTAACCCGAAGCCTAACCCTAACCCTAGGCTACCCTTGACTACTTCTGCCTCCAATAGATTTCCTAAGCACTAGTGTTTTAAGGAACAGCTTAAAAAGAGAATCCTAATGTGATTTCTTTATAATGTGTGTGTTCCTTATATTATCTTAGTGTCTAAACTCTTCTCCATGGCTGGACCCCCAAATAATATTCCTTTACGTGCTAAGGGGTATCTAGAGAGTGGGATAGGTTTAATAACTACCCTAACCCTAACACATACCCTAACCCTAACCCCTACCCTAACCCTAACACGTACCCTATTCCTAAACCGTACTCTAAACCGAGCCCTAACCCTAAAACTAACCCTAACCCTAACCCTAACCCATACCCTACACCGTGCCCGAACCCCTCCCCGAACCCATAACCTAAGCCGTGCCCTAACCCTAACCATAAGCCTAAACCTAACCCTAGGCTACCCTTGACTGCTTCTGCCTCCAATAGATTTCCTAAGCACTAGTGTTTTAAGGAACAGCTTAAAAAGAGAATCCTAAAGTGATTTCTTTATAAAGGGTGTGTTCCTTATCTTATCCTAGTGTCTAAACTCTTCTCCATGGCTGGACCCCCAAATAATATTCCTTTACGTGCTAACGGGTATCTAGAGAGTGGGATAGGTTTAATAACTACCCTAACCCTAATGCGTACCCTAACCCTAACCCCTGCCCTAGCCGTAACAGGTACCCTAATCCTAAGCCGTACACTAAACCGAGCCCTAACACTAACATTAACCCTAACCCTAACCTTAACCCATACCCTACACTGTACCTGAAGCCCTCCCCGAACCCGTACCCTAAGCCGTATCCTAAGCCTAAACTTAAGCCTAACCCTAACCCTAGGCTACCCTTGACTGCTTCTGCCTCCAATAGATTTCCTAAGCACTAGTATTTTAAGGAACAGCTTAAAAAGAGAATCCTAATGTGATTTCTTTATAATGTGTGTGTTCCTTATCTTATCCTAGTGCCTAAACTCTTCTCCATGGCTGGACCTCCAAATAATATTCCTTTACGTGCTAAGGGGTATCTAGAGAGTGGGATAGGTTTAATAACTACCCTAACCCTAACGCGTACCCTAACCCTAACCCCTACCCTCACCCTAACACGTACCCTAATCCTAACCAATACCCTAAACCGAGCCCTAACCCTAACACTAACCCAAACCCTAACCCTAACCCATACCCTTCGCCGTACCCAAACCCCTCCCCGAACCCGTACCCTAAGCCGTACCCTAAGCCTAACTCTAAGCCTAACCCTAACCCTAGGCTACCCTTGACTGCTTCTGCCTCCAATAGATTTCCTAAGCACTTGTGGTTTAAGGAACAGCTTAAAAAGAGAATCCTAATGTGATTTCTTTATAAAGGGTGTGTTCCTTATCTTAGCCTAGTGTCTAAACTCTTCTCCATGGCTGGACCCCCAAATAATATTCCTTTACGTGCTAAGGGGTATCTAGAGAGTGGGATAGGTTTAATAACTACCGTAACCCTAATGCGTACCCTAACCCTAACCCCTAACCTAACCCTAACACGTAACCTAATCCTAAGCCGTTCACTAAACCGAGCCCTAACACTAACATTAACCCTAACCCTAACCCTAACCCATACCCTACACCGTAACCGAAGCCCTCCCCGAACCCGTACCCTAAGCAGTGCCCTAAGCCTAACCCTAAGCCTAACCCTAACCCTAGCCTACCCTTGACTGCTTCTGCCTCCAATAGATTTCCTAAGCACTAGTGGTTTAAGGAACAGCTTAAAAAGAGAATCCTAATGTGATTTCATTATAATGGGTGTGTTCCTTATCTTATCCTAGTGTCTAAACTCTTCTCCATGGCTAGACCACCAAATAATATTCCTTTACGTGCTAAGGGGTATCTAGAGAGTGAGATAGGTTTAATAACTACCCTAACCCTAACGCGTACCCTAACCCTAACCCCTACCCTAACCCTAACACGTACCCTAATCCTAACCCGTACCCTAAACGGAGCCCTAACCCTAACACTAACCCAAACCCTAACCCTAACCCATACCCTACGCCGTACCCGAAGCTCTCCCCGAACCCGTACCCTAAGCAGTGCCCTAAGCCTAACCCTAAGCCTAACCCTAACCCTAGGCTACCCTTGACTGCTTCTGCCTCCAATAGATTTCCTAAGCACTAGTGTTTTAAGGAACAGCTTAAAAAGAGAATCCTAATGTGATTTCTTTATAATGTGTGTGTTCCTTATATTATCTTAGTGTCTAAACTCTTCTCCATGGCTGGACCCCCAAATAATATTCCTTTACGTGCTAAGGGGTATCTAGAGAGTGGGATAGGTTTAATAACTACCCTAACCCTAACGCGTACCCTAACCCCTACCCTAACCCTAACAGGTACCCTAAACCTAAACTGTACCCTAAACCGAGCCTTAACCCTAACACTAACTCTAACCCTAACACTAACACATACCCTACGCCGTACCCGAAGCCCTCCCCGAACCCGTACCCTAAGCCGTACCCTTAGCCTAACCCTAAGCCTAACCCTAACACTAGGCTACTCTTGACTGTTTCTGCCCCCAATAGATTGCCTAAGCACTAGTGTTTTAAGAAACAGCTTAGAAAGAGAATCCTAATGTGATTTCTTTATAATGTGTGTCTTCCTTATCTTATCCTAGTGTGTAAAATCTTTTCCATGGCTGGATCACCAAATAATATTCCTTTACGTGCTAAGGGGTATCTAGAGAGTGGGATAGGTTTAAGAACTACCCTAACCCTAACGCGTACCCTAACCCTAACCCCTACCGTAACCCTAACACGTACTCTAAATCCTAACCAATACCCTAAACCGAGCCCTAACCCCAACACTAACCCTAACCCTTACCCTAACCCACACCCTACGACGTACCCGAAGCCCTCCCCGAACCCGTACCCTAAGCAGTGCCCTAAGCGTAACCCTAAGCTTAACCCTAACCCTAGGCTACCCTTGACTGCTTCTGCCTCCAATAGATTTCCTAAGCACTAGTAATTTAAAGAACAGCTTAAAAAGAGAATCCTAATGTGATTTCTTTATAATGGGTGTGTTCCTTATATTATCCTAGTGTCTAAACTCTTCTCCATGGCTGGACCCCCAAATAATATACCCTTATGTGCTAAGGGGAATCTAGAGAGTGGGATAGGTTTAATAACTACCCTAACCCTAACGCGTACCCTAACTCTAACCCCTACCCTAACCCTAACACGTACCCTAATCCTAACCAATACCCTAAACCGAGCCCTAACCCTAACCCTAACCCATACCCTACGCCGTACCGATAGCCCTCCCCGAACCCGTACCCTAAGCCGCACCCTAAGCCTAACCCTAAGCCTAACCCTAACCCTAGGCTACCCTTGACAGCTTCTGCCTCCAATAGATTTCCTAAGCACTAGTGTTTTAAGGAACAGCTTAAAAAGAGAATCCTAATGTGATTTCTTTATAATGGTTGTGTTCCTTATCTTATCGTAGTGTCTAAACTCTTCTCCATGGCTGGACCACCAAATAATATTATTTACGTGCTAAGGGGTATCTAGAGAGTGGGATAGGTTTAATAACTACCCTAACCCAAACACGTACCCTAACCCTAACTCCTACCCTAACGCTAACACGTACCCTAATCCTAAACCGTACCCTAAACCTAGCCCTAACCCTAACACTAACCCTAACCCTTACCCTAATCCATACCCTATGCCGTACCCGAAGCCCTCCCCGAACCCGTACCCTAAGCAGTGCCCTAAGCCTAACCCTAAGCCTATCCCTAACCCTAGGCTACCCTTGACTGCTTCTGCCTCCAATAGATTTCCTAAGCACTAGTGTTTTAAAGAACAGCTTAAAAAGAGAATCCTAATGTGATTTCTTTATAATGGGTGTGTTCCTTATCTTATCCTAGTGTCTAAACTCTTCTCCATGGCTGGACCCCCAAATAATATTCCTTTATGTGCAAAGGGGTATCTAGAGAGTGGGATAGGTTTAATAACTACCCTAACCCTAACGCGTACCCTAACTCTAACCCCTACCCTAACCCTAACACGTACTCTAATCCTAACCAATACCCTAAACCGAGCCCTAACCCTAACACTAACCCTAACCCTAACCCTAACCCATACCCTACGCCGTACCGATAGCCCTCCCCGAACCCGAACCCTAAGCCGCACCCTAAGCCTAACCCTAAGCCTAACCCTAACCCTAGGCTACCCTTGACTGCTTCTGCCTCCAATAGATTTCCTAAGCACTAGTGTTTTAAGGAACTGCTTAAAAAGAGAATCCTAATGTGATTTCTTTATAATGTGTGTGTTCCTTATATTATCTTAGTGTCTAAACTCTTCTCCATGGCTGGACCCCCAAATAATATTCCTTTACGTGCTAAGGGGTATCTAGAGAGTGGGATAGGTTTAATAACTACCCTAACCCTAACGCGTACCCTAAACCTAAACTGTACCCTAAACCGAGCCCTAACCCTAACACTAACTCTAACCCTAACACTAACCCATACCCTACGCCGTACCCGAAGCCCTCCCCGAACCCGTACCCTAAGCCGTACCCTTAGCATAACCCTAAGCCTAACCCTAACACTAGGCTACCCTTGACTGCTTCTGCCCCAAATAGATTTCCTAAGCACTATTGTTTTAAGGAACAGCTTAAAAAGAGAATCCTAATGTGATTTCTTTATAAAGGGTGTGTTCCTTATCTTAGCCTAGTGTCTAAACTCTTCTCCATGGCTGGACCCCCAAATAATATTCCTTTACGTGCTAAGGGGTATCTAGAGAGTGAGATAGGTTTAATAACTACACTAACCTTAATGCGTACCCTAACCTTAACCCCTACCCTAACCCTAACACGTACCCTAATCCTAACCCGTACCCTAAACGGAGCCCTAACCCTAACACTAACCCAAACCCTAACCCTAACCCATACCCTACGCCGTACCCGAAGCTCTCCCCGAACCCGTACCCTAAGCAGTGCCCTAAGCCTAACCCTAAGCCTAACCCTAACCCTAGGCTACCCTTGACTGCTTCTGCCTCCAATAGATTTCCTAAGCATTAGTGTTTTAAGGAACAGCTTAAAAAGATAATCCTAATTTGATTTCTTTATAATGTGTGTGTTCCTTATATTATCTTAGTGTCTAAACTCTTCTCCATGGCTGGACCCCCAAATAATATTCCTTTACGTGCTAAGGGTTATCTAGAGAGTGGGATAGGTTTAATAACTACCCTAACCCTAACGCCTACCCTAACCCTAACCCCTACCCTAACCCTAACACGTACCCTAAACCTAAATTGTACCCTAAACCGAGCCCTAACCCTAACACTAACTCTAACCCTAACACTAACCCATAACCTACGCCGTACCCGAAGCCCTCCCCGAACCCGTACCCTAAGCCGTACCCTTAGCCTAACCCTAAACCTAACCCTAACACTAGGCTACTCTTGACTGTTTCTGCCCCCAATAGATTGCCTAAGCACTAGTGTTTTAAGAAAGAGCTTAAAAAGAGAATCCTAATGTGATTTCTTTATAATGTGTGTCTTCCTTATCTTATCCTAGTGTCTAAAATCTTTTCCATGGCTGGATCCCCAAATAATATTCCTTTACGTGCTAAGGGGTATCTAGAGAGTGGGATAGGTTTAATAACCCTAACCCTAACACATACCCTAACCCTAACCCCTACCCTAACCCTAACACGTACCCTATTTCTAAAGTGTACTCTAAACCGAGCCCTAACCCTAAAACTAACCCTAACCCTAACCCTAACCCATACCCTACACCGTGCCCGAACCCCGCCCCGAACCCATAACCTAATCCGTGCCCTAACCCTAACCCTAAGCCTAAACCTAACCCTAGGCTACCCTTGACTGCTTCTGCCTCCAATAGATTTCCTAAGCACTAGTGGTTTAAGGAACAGCTTAAAAAGAGAATCCTAATGTGATTTCGTTATAAAGGGTGTGTTCCTTATCTTAGCCTAGTGTCTAAACTCTTCTCCATGGCTGGACCCCCAAATAATATTCCTTTACGTGCTAAGGGGTATCTAGAGAGTGGGATAGGTTTAATAACTACCGTAACCCTAATGCGTACCCTAACCCTAACCCCTACCCTAACCCTAACACGTAACCTAATCCTAAGCCGTTCACTAAACCGAGCCCTAACACTAACATTAACCCTAACCCTAACCCTAACCCATACCCTCCACTGTACCCGAAGCCCTCCCCGAACCCATACCCTAAGCCGTATCCTAAGCCTAACCTTAAGCCTAACCCTAACCCTAGCCTACCCTTGACTGCTTCTGCCTCCAATAGATTTCCTAAGCACTAGTGGTTTAAGGAACAGCTTAAAAAGAGAATCCTAATGCGGTTTCTTTATAATGTGTGTGTTCCTTATCTTATCCTAGTGTTTAAACTCTTCTCCATGGATGGACCTCCAAATAATATTCCTTTACGTGCTAAGGGGTATCTTGGGAGTGGGATAGGTTTAATAACTACCCTAACCCTAACGCGTACCCTAACCCTAACCCCTACCCTAACCCTAACACGTACCCTAATCCTAACCAATACCCTAAACCGAGCCCTAACCCCAACATTAACCCTCACCCTAACCCTAACCCATACCCTACGCCGCAACCGAAGCCCTCCCCGAACCCGTACCGTAAGCAGTACCCTAAGCCTAACCCTAAGCCTAACCCTAACCCTAGGCTACCCTTGACTGCTTCTGCCTCCAATAGATTTCCTAAGCACTAGTGTTTTAAGGAACAGCTTAAAAAGAGAATCCTAATGTGATTTCATTATAATGGGTGTGTTCCTTATCTTATCCTAGTGTCTAAACACTTCTCCATGGCTAGACCACCAAATAATATTCCTTTACGTGCAAAGGGGTATCTAGAGAGTGAGATAGGTTTAATAACTACCCTAACCCTAACGCGTACCCTAACCCTAACCCCTACCCTAACCCTAACACGGACCCTAATCCTAACCCGTACCCTAAACGGAGCCCTAACCCTAACACTAACCCAAACCCTAACCCTAACCCATACCCTACGCCGTACCCGAAGCTCTCCCCGAACCCGTACCCTAAGCAGTGCCCTCAGCCTAACCCTAAGCCTAACCCTAACCCTAGGCTACCCTTGACTGCTTCTGCCTCCAATAGATTTCCTAAGCACTAGTGTTTTAAGGAACAGCTTAAAAAGAGAATCCTAATGTGATTTCTTTATAATGTGTGTGTTCCTTATATTATCTTAGTGTCTAAACTCTTCTCCATGGCTGGACCCCCAAATAATATTCCTTTACGTGCTAAGGGGTATCTAGAGAGTGGGATAGGTTTAATAACTACCCTAACCCTAACGCGTACCCTAACCCTAACCCCTACCCTAACCCTAACACGTACCCTAAACCTAAACTGTACCCTAAACCGAGCCCTAACCCTAACACTAACTGTAACCCTAACACTAACCCATACCCTACGCTGTACCCGAAGCCCTCCCTGAACTCGTACCCTAAGCCGTACCCTTAGCCTAACCCTAAGCCTAACCCTAACACTAGGCTACTCTTGACTGTTTCTGCCCCCAATAGATTGCCTAAGCACTAGTGTTTTAAGAAACAGCTTAAAAAGAGAATCCTAATGTGATTTCTTTATAAAGGGTGTGTTCCTTATCTTAGCCTAGTGTCTAAACTCTTCTCCATGGCTGGACCCCCAAATAATATTCCTTTACGTGCTAAGGGGTATCTAGAGAGTGAGATAGGTTTAATAACTACACTAACCTTAATGCGTACCCTAACCCTAACCCCTACCCTAACCCTAACACGTACTCTAAATCCTAACCAATACCCTAAACCGAACCCTAACCCCAACACTCACCCTAACCCTAACCATAACCCATACCCTACGCCGCAACCGAAGCCCTCCCCGAACCCGTACCGTAAGCAGTACCCTAAGCCTAACCCTAAGCCTAACCCTAACCCTAGGCTACCCTTGACTGCTTCTGCCTCCAATAGATTTCCTAAGCACTAGTGTTTTAAGGAACAGCTTAAAAAGAGAATCCTAATGTGATTTCATTATAATGGGTGTGTTCCTTATCTTATCCTAGTGTCTAAACTCTTCTCCATGGCTAGACCACCAAATAATATTCCTTTACGTGCTAAGGGGTATCTAGAGAGTGAGATAGGTTTAATAACTACCCTAACCCTAACGCGTACCCTAACCCTAACCCCTACCCTAACCCTAACACGTACCCTAATCCTAACCCGTACCCTAAACGGAGCCCTAACCCTAACACTAACCCAAACCCTAACCCTAACCCATACCCTACGCCGTACCCGAAGCTCTCCCCGAACCCGTACCCTAAGCAGTGCCCTAAGCCTAACCCTAAGCCTAACCCTAACCCTAGGCTACCCTTGACTGCTTCTGCCTCCAATAGATTTCCTAAGCACTAGTGTTTTAAGGAACAGCTTAAAAAGAGAATCCTAATGTGATTTCTTTATAATGTGTGTGTTCCTTATATTATCTTAGTGTCTAAACTCTTCTCCATGGCTGGACCCCCAAATAATATTCCTTTACGTGCTAAGGGGTATCTAGAGAGTGGGATAGGTTTAATAACTAACCTAACCCTAACGCGTACCCTAACCCTAACCACTACCCTAACCCTAACACGTACCCTAAACCTAAATTGTACCCTAAACCGAGCCCTAACCCTAACACTAACTCTAACCCTAACACTAACCCATACCCTACGCCGTACCCAAAGCCCTCCCCGAACCCGTACCCTAAGCCGTACCCTTAGCCTAACCCTAAACCTAACCCTAACACTAGGCTACTCTTGACTGTTTCTGCCCCCAATAGATTGCCTAAGCACTAGTGTTTTAAGAAACAGCTTAAAAAGAGAATCCTAATGTGATTTCTTTATAATGTGTGTCTTCCTTATCTTATCCTAGTGTCTAAAATCTTTTCCATGGCTGGATCCCCACATAATATTCCTTTACGTGCTAAGGGGTATCTAGAGAGTGGGATAGGTTTAATAACCCTAACCCTAACACATACCCTAACCCTAACCCCTACCCTAACCCTAACACGTACCCTATTCCTAAACCATACTCTAAACCGAGCCCTAGCCCTAAAACTAACCCTAACCCTAACCGTAACCCATACCCTACACCGTGCCCGAACCCCTCCCCGAACCCATAACCTAAGCCGTGCCCTAACCCTAACCCTAAGCCTAAACCTAACCCTAGGCTACCCTTGACTGCTTCTGCCTCCAATAGATTTCCTAAGCACTAGTGTTTTAAGGAACAGCTTAAAAAGAGAATCCTAATGTGATTTCTTTATAAAGGGTGTGTTCCTTATCTTAGCCTAGTGTCTAAACTCTTCTCCATGGCTGGACCCCCAAATAATATTCCTTTACGTGCTAAGGGGTATCTAAAGAGTGGGATAGGTTTAATAACTACAGTAACCCTAATGCGTACCCTAACCCTAACCCCTACCCTAACCCTAACACGTAACCTAATCCTAAGCCATTCACTAAACCGAGCCCTAACACTAACATTAACCCTAACCCTAACCCTAACCCATACCCTACACCGTACCCGAAGCCCTCCCCGAACCCGTACCCTAAGACGTATCCTAAGCCTAACCTTAAGCCTAACCCTAACCCTAGCCTACCCTTGACAGCTTCTGCCTCCAATAGATTTCCTAAGCACTAGTGGTTTAAGGAACAGCTTAAAAAGAGAATCCTAATGTGGTTTCTTTATAATGTGTGTGTTCCTTATCTTATCCTAGTGTTTAAACTCTTCTCCATGGCTGGACCTCCAAATAATATTCCTTTACGTGCTAAGGGGTATCTAGGGAGTGGGATAGGTTTAATAACTACGCTAACCCTAACGCGTACCCTAACACTAAACCCTACCCTAACCCTAACACGTAACCTAATCCTAACCAATACCCTAAACCGAGCCCTAACCCCAACATTAACCCTAACCCTAACACTAACCCATACCCTACGCCGCAACCGAAGCCCTCCCCGAACCCGTACTGTAAGCAGTACCCTAAGCCTAACCCTAAGCCTAACCCTAACCCTAGGCTACCCTTGACTGCTTCTGCCTCCAATAGATTTCCTAAGCACTAGTGTTTTAAGGAACAGCTTAAAAAGAGAATCCTAATGTGATTTCATTATAATGGGTGTGTTCCTTATCTTATCCTAGTGTCTAAACTCTTCTCCATGGCTGGACCTCCAAATAATATTCCTTTACGTGCTAAGGGGTATCTAGGGAGTGGGATAGGTTTAATAACTACCCTAACCCTAACGCGTACCCTAACCCTAACCCCTACCCTAACCCTAACACGTACCCTAATCCTAACCAATACCCTAAACCGAGCCCTAACCCCAACATTAACCCTAACCCTAACCCTAACCCATACCCTACGCCGCAACCGAAGCCCTCCCCGAACCCGTACCGTAAGCAGTACCCTAAGCCTAACCCTAAGCCTAACCCTAACCCTAGGCTACCCTTGACTGCTTCTGCCTCCAATAGATTTCCTAAGCACTAGTGTTTTAAGGAACAGCTTAAAAAGAGAATCCTAATGTGATTTCATTATAATGGGTGTGTTCCTTATCTTATCCTAGTGTCTAAACTCTTCTCCATGGCTAGACCACCAAATAATATTCCTTTACGTGCTAAGGGGTATCTAGAGAGTGAGATAGGTTTAATAACTACCCTAACCCTAACGCGTACCCTAACCCTAACCCCTACCCTAACCCTAACACGTACCCTAATCCTAACCCGTACCCTAAACGGAGCCCTAACCCTAAAACTAACCCAAACCCTAACCCTAACCCATACCCTACGCCGTACCCGAACCTCTCCCCGAACCCGTACCCTAAGCAGTGCCCTAAGCGTAACCCTAAGCTTAACCCTAACCCTAGGCTACCCTTGACTGCTTCTGCCTCCAATAGATTTCCTAAGCACTAGTAATTTAAAGAACAGCTTAAAAAGAGAATCCTAATGTGATTTCTTTATAATGGGTGTGTTCCTTATATTATCCTTGTGTCTAAACTCTTCTCCATGGCTGGACCCCCAAATAATATACCCTTATGTGCTAAGGGGAATCTAGAGAGTGGGATAGGTTTAATAACTACCCTAACCCTAACGCGTACCCTAACTCTAACCCCTACCCTAACCCTAACACGTACCCTAATCCTAACCAATACCCTAAACCGAGCCCAAACCCTAACCCTAACCCATACCCTACGCCGTACCGATAGCCCTCCCCGAACCCGTACCCAAAGCCGCACCCTAAGCCTAACCCTAAGCCTAACCCTAACCCTAGGCTACCCTTGACAGCTTCTGCCTCCAATAGATTTCCTAAGCACTAGTGTTTTAAGGAACAGCTTAAAAAGAGAATCCTAATGTGATTTCTTTATAATGGTTGTGTTCCTTATCTTATCCTAGTGTCTAAACTCTTCTCCATGGCTGGACCACCAAATAATATTATTTACGTGCTAAGGGGTATCTAGAGAGTGGGATAGGTTTAATAACTACCCTAACCCAAACACGTACCCTAACCCTAACTCCTACCCTAACCCTAACACGTACCCTAATCCTAAACCGTACCCTAAACCTAGCCCTAACCCTAACAATAACCCTAACCCTTACCCTAATCCATACCCTATGCCGTACCCGAAGCCCTCCCCGAACCCGTACCCTAAGCAGTGCCCTAAGCCTAACCCTAAGCCTATCCCTAACCCTAGGCTACCCTTGACTGCTTCTGCCTCCAATAGATTTCCTAAGCACTAGTGTTTTAAAGAACAGCTTAAAAAGAGAATCCTAATGTGATTTCTTTATAATGTGTGTGTTCCTTATATTATCTTAGTGTCTAAACTCTTCTCCATGGCTGGACCCCCAAATAATATTCCTTTACGTGCTAAGGGGTATCTAGAGAGTGGGATAGGTTTAATAACTACCCTAACCCTAACGCGTACCCTAACCCTAACCCCTACCCTAACCCTAACACGTACCCTAAACCTAAACTGTACCCTAAACCGAGCCCTAACCCTAACACTAACTGTAACCCTAACACTAACCCATACCCTACGCTGTACCCGAAGCCCTCCCTGAACTCGTACCCTAAGCCGTACCCTTAGCCTAACCCTAAGCCTAACCCTAACACTAGGCTACTCTTGACTGTTTCTGCCCCCAATAGATTGCCTAAGCACTAGTGTTTTAAGAAACAGCTTAAAAAGAGAATCCTAATGTGATTTCTTTATAAAGGGTGTGTTCCTTATCTTAGCCTAGTGTCTAAACTCTTCTCCATGGCTGGACCCCCAAATAATATTCCTTTACGTGCTAAGGGGTATCTAGAGAGTGAGATAGGTTTAATAACTACACTAACCTTAATGCGTACCCTAACCCTAACCCCTACCCTAACCCTAACACGTACTCTAAATCCTAACCAATACCCTAAACCGAACCCTAACCCCAACACTCACCCTAACCCTAACCATAACCCATACCCTACGCCGCAACCGAAGCCCTCCCCGAACCCGTACCGTAAGCAGTACCCTAAGCCTAACCCTAAGCCTAACCCTAACCCTAGGCTACCCTTGACTGCTTCTGCCTCCAATAGATTTCCTAAGCACTAGTGTTTTAAGGAACAGCTTAAAAAGAGAATCCTAATGTGATTTCATTATAATGGGTGTGTTCCTTATCTTATCCTAGTGTCTAAACTCTTCTCCATGGCTAGACCACCAAATAATATTCCTTTACGTGCTAAGGGGTATCTAGAGAGTGAGATAGGTTTAATAACTACCCTAACCCTAACGCGTACCCTAACCCTAACCCCTACCCTAACCCTAACACGTACCCTAATCCTAACCCGTACCCTAAACGGAGCCCTAACCCTAACACTAACCCAAACCCTAACCCTAACCCATACCCTACGCCGTACCCGAAGCTCTCCCCGAACCCGTACCCTAAGCAGTGCCCTAAGCCTAACCCTAAGCCTAACCCTAACCCTAGGCTACCCTTGACTGCTTCTGCCTCCAATAGATTTCCTAAGCACTAGTGTTTTAAGGAACAGCTTAAAAAGAGAATCCTAATGTGATTTCTTTATAATGTGTGTGTTCCTTATATTATCTTAGTGTCTAAACTCTTCTCCATGGCTGGACCCCCAAATAATATTCCTTTACGTGCTAAGGGGTATCTAGAGAGTGGGATAGGTTTAATAACTACCCTAACCCTAACGCGTACCCTAACCCTAACCACTACCCTAACCCTAACACGTACCCTAAACCTAAATTGTACCCTAAACCGAGCCCTAACCCTAACACTAACTCTAACCCTAACACTAACCCATACCCTACGCCGTACCCGAAGCCCTCCCCGAACCCGTACCCTATGCCGTACCCTTAGCCTAACCCTAAACCTAACCCTAACACTAGGCTACTCTTGACTGTTTCTGCCCCCTATAGATTGCCTAAGCACTAGTGTTTTAAGAAACAGCTTAAAAAGAGAATCCTAATGTGATTTCTTTATAATGTGTGTCTTCCTTATCTTATCCTAGTGTCTAAAATCTTTTCCATGGCTGGATCCCCAAATAATATTCCTTTACGTGCTAAGGGGTATCTAGAGAGTGGGATAGGTTTAATAACCCTAACCCTAACACATACCCTAACCCTAACCCCTACCCTAACCCTAACACGTACCCTATTCCTAAACCATACTCTAAACCGAGCCCTAACCCTAAAACTAACCCTAACCCTAACCGTAACCCATACCCTACACCGTGCCCCAACCCCTCCCCGAACCCATAACCTAAGCCGTGCCCTAACCCTAACCCTAAGCCTAAACCTAACCCTAGGCTACCCTTGACTGCTTCTGCCTCCAATAGATTTCCTAAGCACTAGTGGTTTAAGGAACAGCTTAAAAAGAGAATCCTAATGTGATTTCGTTATAAAGGGTGTGTTCCTTATCTTAGCCTAGTGTCTAAACTCTTCTCCATGGCTGGACCCCCAAATAATATTCCTTTACGTGCTAAGGGGTATCTAGAGAGTGGGATAGGTTTAATAACTACAGTAACCCTAATGCGTACCCTAACCCTAACCCCTACCCTAACCCTAACACGTAACCTAATCCTAAGCCGTTCACTAAACCGAGCCCTAACACTAACATTAACCCTAACCCTATCCCTAACCCATACCCTACACCGTACCCGAAGCCCTCCCCGAACCCGTACCCTAAGACGTATCCTAAGCCTAACCTTAAGCCTAACCCTAACCCTAGCCTACCCTTGACAGCTTCTGCCTCCAATAGATTTCCTAAGCACTAGTGGTTTAAGGAACAGCTTAAAAAGAGAATCCTAAGGTGGTTTCTTTATAATGTGTGTGTTCCTTATCTTATCCTAGTGTTTAAACTCTTCTCCATGGCTGGACCTCCAAATAATATTCCTTTACGTGCTAAGGCGTATCTAGGGAGTGGGATAGGTTTAATAACTACGCTAACCCTAACGCGTACCCTAACACTAAACCCTACCCTAACCCTAACACGTAACCTAATCCTAACCAATACCCTAAACCGAGCCCTAACCCCAACATTAACCCTAACCCTAACACTAACCCATACCCTACGCCGCAACCGAAGCCCTCCCCGAACCCGTACTGTAAGCAGTACCCTAAGCCTAACCCTAAGCCTAACCCTAACCCTAGGCTACCCTTGACTAGTTCTGCCTCCAATAGATTTCCTAAGCACTAGTGTTTTAAGGAACAGCTTAAAAAGAGAATCCTAATGTGATTTCATTATAACGGGTGTGTTCCTTATCTTATCCTAGTGTCTAAACTCTTCTCCATGGCTGGACCTCCAAATAATATTCCTTTACGTGCTAAGGGGTATCTAGGGAGTGGGATAGGTTTAATAACTACCCTAACCCTAACGCGTACCCTAACCCTAACCCCTACCCTAACCCTAACACGTACCCTAATCCTAACCAATACCCTAAACCGAGCCCTAACCCCAACATTAACCCTAACCCTAACCCTAACCCATACCCTACGCCGCAACCGAAGCCCTCCCCGAACCCGTACCGTAAGCAGTACCCTAAGCCTAACCCTAAGCCTTACCCTAACCCTAGGCTACCCTTGACTGCTTCTGCCTCCAATAGATTTCCTAAGCACTAGTGTTTTAAGGAACAGCTTAAAAAGAGAATCCTAATGTGATTTCATTATAATGGGTGTGTTCCTTATCTTATCCTAGTGTCTAAACTCTTCTCCATGGCTAGACCACCAAATAATATTCCTTTACGTGCTAAGGGGTATCTAGAGAGTGAGATAGGTTTAATTACTACCCTATCCCTAACGCGTACCCTAACCCTAACCCCTACCCTAACCCTAACACGTACCCTAATCTTAACCCGTACCCTAAACGGAGCCCTAACCCTAAAACTAACCCAAACCCTAACCCTAACCCATACTCTACGCCGTACCCGAAGCTCTCCCCGAACCCGTACCCTAAGCAGTGCCCTAAGCGTAACCCTAAGCTTAACCCTAACCCTAGGCTACCCTTGACTGCTTCTGCCTCCAATAGATTTCCTAAGCACTAGTAATTTAAAGAACAGCTTAAAAAGAGAATCCTAATGTGATTTCTTTATAATGGGTGTGTTCCTTATATTATCCTAGTGTCTAAACTCTTCTCCATGGCTGGACCCCCAAATAATATACCCTTATGTGCTAAGGGGAATCTAGAGAGTGGGATAGGTTTAATAACTACCCTAACCCTAACGCGTACCCTAACTCTAACCCCTACCCTAACCCTAACACGTACCCTAATCCTAACCAATACCCTAAACCGATCCCAAACCCTAACCCTAACCCATACCCTACGCCGTACCGATAGCCCTCCCCGAACCCGTACCCTAAGCCGCACCCTAAGCCTAACCCTAAGCCTAACCCTAACCCTAGGCTACCCTTGACAGCTTCTGCCTCCAATAGATTTCCTAAGCACTAGTGTTTTAAGGAACAGCTTAAAAAGAGAATCCTAATGTGATTTCTTTATAATGGTTGTGTTCCTTATCTTATCCTAGTGTCTAAACTCTTCTCCATGGCTGGACCACCAAATAATATTATTTACGTGCTAAGGGGTATCTAGAGAGTGGGATAGGTTTAATAACTACCCTAACCCAAACACGTACCCTAACCCTAACTCCTACCCTAACCCTAACACGTACCCTAATCCTAAACCGTACCCTAAACCTAGCCCTAACCCTAACAATAACCCTAACCCTTACCCTAATCCATACCCTACGCCGTACCCGAAGCCCTCCCCGAACCCGTACCCTAAGCAGTGCCCTAAGCCTAACCCTAAGCCTATCCCTAACCCTAGGCTACCCTTGACTGCTTCTGCCTCCAATAGATTTCCTAAGCACTAGTGTTTTAAAGAACAGCTTAAAAAGAGAATCCTAATGTGATTTCTTTATAATGGGTGTGTTCCTTATCTTATCCTAGTGTCTAAACTCTTCTCCATGGCTGGAACCCCAAATAATATTCCTTTATGTGCAAAGGGGTATCTAGAGAGTGGGATAGGTTTAATAACTACCCTAACCATAACGCGTACCCTAACTCTAACCCCTACCCTAACCCTAACACGTACCCTAATCCTAACCAATACCCTAAACCGAGCCCTAACCCTAACACTAACCCTAACCCTAACCCTAACCCATACCCTACGCCGTACCGATAGCCCTCCCCGAACCCGAACCCTAAGCCGCACCCTAAGCCTAACCCTAAGCCTAACCCTAACCCTAGGCTACCCTTGACTGCTTCTGCCTCCAATAGATTTCCTAAGCACTAGTGTTTTAAGGAACAGCTTAAAAAGAGAATCCTAATGTGATTTCATTATAATGGGTGTGTTCCTTATCTTATCCTAGTGTCTAAACTCTTCTCCATGGCTAGACCACCAAATAATATTCCTTTACGTGCTAAGGGGTATCTAGAGAGTGAGATAGGTTTAATAACTACCCTAACCCTAACGCGTACCCTAACCCTAACCCCTACCCTAACCCTAACACGTACCCTAATCCTAACCCGTACCCTAAACGGAGCCCTAACCCTAACACTAACCCAAACCCTAACCCTAACCCATACCCTACGCCGTACCCGAAGCTCTCCCCGAACCCGTACCCTAAGCAGTGCCCTAAGCCTAACCCTAAGCCTAACCCTAACCCTAGGCTACCCTTGACTGCTTCTGCCTCCAATAGATTTCCTAAGCACTAGTGTTTTAAGGAACAGCTTAAAAACAGAATCCTAATGTGATTTCTTTATAATGTGTGTGTTCCTTATATTATCTTAGTGTCTAAACTCTTCTCCATGGCTGGACCCCCAAATAATATTCCTTTACGTGCTAAGGGGTATCTAGAGAGTGGGATAGGTTTAATAACTACCCTAACCCTAACGCGTACCCTAACCCTAACCACTACCCTAACCCTAACACGTACCCTAAACCTAAATTGTACCCTAAACCGAGCCCTAACCCTAACACTAACTCTAACCCTAACACTAACCCATACCCTACGCCGTACCCGAAGCCCTCCCCGAACCCGTACCCTAAGCCGTACCCTTAGCCTAACCCTAAACCTAACCCTAACACTAGGCTACTCTTGACTGTTTCTGCCCCCAATAGATTGCCTAAGCACTAGTGTTTTAAGAAACAGCTTAAAAAGAGAATCCTAATGTGATTTCTTTATAATGTGTGTCTTCCTTATCTTATCCTAGTGTCTAAAATCTTTTCCATGGCTGGATCCCCAAATAATATTCCTTTACGTGCTAAGGGGTATCTAGAGAGTGGGATAGGTTTAATAACCCTAACCCTAACACATACCCTAACCCTAACCCCTACCCTAACCCTAACACGTACCCTATTCCTAAACCATACTCTAAACCGAGCCCTAACCCTAAAACTAACCCTAACCCTAACCGTAACCCATACCCTACACCGTGCCCGAACCCCTCCCCGAACCCATAACCTAAGCCGTGCCCTAACCCTAACCCTAAGCCTAAACCTAACCCTAGGCTACCCTTGACTGCTTCTGCCTCCAATAGATTTCCTAAGCACTAGTGGTTTAAGGAACAGCTTAAAAAGAGAATCCTAATGTGATTTCGTTATAAAGGGTGTGTTCCTTATCTTAGCCTAGTGTCTAAACTCTTCTCCATGGCTGGACCCCCAAATAATATTCCTTTACGTGCTAAGGGGTATCTAGAGAGTGGGATAGGTTTAATAACTACAGTAACCCTAATGCGTACCCTAACCCTAACCCCTACCCTAACCCTAACACGTAACCTAATCCTAAGCCGTTCACTAAACCGAGCCCTAACACTAACATTAACCCTAACCCTATCCCTAACCCATACCCTACACCGTACCCGAAGCCCTCCCCGAACCCGTACCCTAAGACGTATCCTAAGCCTAACCTTAAGCCTAACCCTAACCCTAGCCTACCCTTGACAGCTTCTGCCTCCAATAGATTTCCTAAGCACTAGTGGTTTAAGGAACAGCTTAAAAAGAGAATCCTAATGTGGTTTCTTTATAATGTGTGTGTTCCTTATCTTATCCTAGTGTTTAAACTCTTCTCCATGGCTGGACCTCCAAATAATATTCCTTTACGTGCTAAGGGGTATCTAGGGAGTGGGATAGGTTTAATAACTACGCTAACCCTAACGCGTACCCTAACACTAAACCCTACCCTAACCCTAACACGTAACCTAATCCTAACCAATACCCTAAACCGAGCCCTAACCCCAACATTAACCCTAACCCTAACACTAACCCATACCCTACGCCGCAACCGAAGCCCTCCCCGAACCCGTACTGTAAGCAGTACCCTAAGCCTAACCCTAAGCCTAACCCTAACCCTAGGCTACCCTTGACTGCTTCTGCCTCCAATAGATTTCCTAAGCACTAGTGTTTTAAGGAACAGCTTAAAAAGAGAATCCTAATGTGATTTCATTATAATGGGTGTGTTCCTTATCTTATCCTAGTGTCTAAACTCTTCTCCATGGCTGGACCTCCAAATAATATTCCTTTACGTGCTAAGGGGTATCTAGGGAGTGGGATAGGTTTAATAACTACCCTAACCCTAACGCGTACCCTAACCCTAACCCCTACCCTAACCCTAACACGTACCCTAATCCTAACCAATACCCTAAACCGAGCCCTAACCCCAACATTAACCCTAACCCTAACCCTAACCCATACCCTACGCCGCAACCGAAGCCCTCCCCGAACCCGTACCGTAAGCAGTACCCTAAGCCTAACCCTAAGCCTAACCCTAACCCTAGGCTACCCTTGACTGCTTCTGCCTCCAATAGATTTCCTAAGCACTAGTGTTTTAAGGAACAGCTTAAAAAGAGAATCCTAATGTGATTTCATTATAATGGGTGTGTTCCTTAACTTATCCTAGTGTCTAAACTCTTCTCCATGGCTAGACCACCAAATAATATTCCTTTACGTGCTAAGGGGTATCTAGAGAGTGAGATAGGTTTAATTACTACCCTATCCCTAACGCGTACCCTAACCCTAACCCCTACCCTAACCCTAACACGTACCCTAATCCTAACCCGTACCCTAAACGGAGCCCTAACCCTAAAACTAACCCAAACCCTAACCCTAACCCATACCCTACGCCGTACCGGAAGCTCTCCCCGAACCCGTACCCTAAGCAGTGCCCTAAGCGTAACCCTAAGCTTAACCCTAACCCTAGGCTACCCTTGACTGCTTCTGCCTCCAATAGATTTCCTAAGCACTAGTAATTTAAAGAACAGCTTAAAAAGAGAATCCTAATGTGATTTCTTTATAATGGGTGTGTTCCTTATATTATCCTAGTGTCTAAACTCTTCTCCATGGCTGGACCCCCAAATAATATACCCTTATGTGCTAAGGGGAATCTAGAGAGTGGGATAGGTTTAATAACTACCCTAACCCTAACGCGTACCCTAACTCTAACCCCTACCCTAACCCTAACACGTACCCTAATCCTAACCAATACCCTAAACCGATCCCAAACCCTAACACTAACTCTAACCCTAACACTAACCCATACCCTACGCCGTACCCGAAGCCCTCCCCGAACCCGTACCCTAAGCCGTACCCTTAGCATAACCCTAAGCCTAACCGTAACACTAGGCTACCCTTGACTGCTTCTGCCCCCAATAGATTTCTTAAGCACTATTGTTTTAAGGAACAGCTTAAAAAGAGAATCCTAATGTGATTTCTTTATAAAGGGTGTGTTCCTTATCTTAGCCTAGTGTCTAAACTCTTCTCCATGGCTGGACCCCCAAATAATATTCCTTTACGTGCTAAGGGGTATCTAGAGAGTGAGATAGGTTTAATAACTACACTAACCTTAATGCGTACCCTAACCTTAACCCCTACCCTAACCCTAACACGTACCCTAATCCTAACCCGTACCCTAAACGGAGCCCTAACCCTAACACTAACCCAAACCCTAACCTTAACCCATACCCTACGCCGTACCCGAAGCTCTCCCCGAACCCGTACCCTAAGCAGTGCCCTAAGCCTAACCCTAAGCCTAACCCTAACCCTAGGCTACCCTTGACTGCTTCTGCCTCCAATAGATTTCCTAAGCACTAGTGTTTTAAGGAACAGCTTAAAAAGAGAATCCTAATGTGATTTCATTATAATGGGTGTGTTCCTTATCTTATCCTAGTGTCTAAACTCTTCTCCATGGCTAGACCACCAAATAATATTCCTTTACGTGCTAAGGGGTATCTAGAGAGTGAGATAGGTTTAATAACTACCCTAACCCTAACGCGTACCCTAACCCTAACCCCTACCCTAACCCTAACACGTACCCTAATCCTAACCCGTACCCTAAACGGAGCCCTAACCCTAAAACTAACCCAAACCCTAACCCTAACCCATACCCTACACCGTACCCGAAGCTCTCCCCGAACCCGTACCCTAAGCAGTGCCCTAAGCCTAACCCTAAGCCTAACCCTAACCCTAGGCTACCCTTGACTGCTTCTGCCTCCAATAGATTTCCTAAGCACTAGTGTTTTAAGGAACAGCTTAAAAAGAGAATCCTAATGTGATTTCTTTATAATGTGTGTGTTCCTTATATTATCTTAGTGTCTAAACTCTTCTCCATGGCTGGACCCCCAAATAATATTCCTTTACGTGCTAAGGGGTATCTAGAGAGTGGGATAGGTTTAATAACTACCCTAACCCTAACGCGAACCCTAACCCCTACCCTAACCCTAACACGTACCCTAAACCTAAACTGTACCCTAAACCGAGCCCTAACCCTAACACTAACTCTAACCCTAACACTAACCCATACCCTACGCCGTACCCGAAGCCCTCCCCGAACCCGTACCCTAAGCCGTACCCTTAGCCTAACCCTAAGCCTAACCCTAACACTAGGCTACTCTTGACTGTTTCTGCCCCCAATAGATTGCCTAAGCACTAGTGTTTTAAGAAACAGCTTAAAAAGAGAATCCTAATGTGATTTCTTTATAATGTGTGTCTTCCTTATCTTATCCTAGTGTGTAAAATCTTTTCCATGGCTGGATCCCCAAATAATATTCCTTTACGTGCTAAGGGGTATCTAGAGAGTGGGATAGGTTTAAGAACTACCCTAACCCTAACGCGTACCCTAACCCTAACCCCTACCCTAACCCTAACACGTACTCTAAATCCTAACCAATACCCTAAACCGAGCCCTAACCCCAACACTAACCCTAACCCTTACCCTAACCCATACCCTACGACGTACCCGAAGCCCTCCCCGAACCCGTACCCTAAGCAGTGCCCTAAGCGTAACCCTAAGCTTAACCCTAACCCTAGGCTACCCTTGACTGCTTCTGCCTCCAATAGATTTCCTAAGCACCAGTAATTTAAAGAACAGCTTAAAAAGAGAATCCTAATGTGATTTCTTTATAATGGGTGTGTTCCTTATATTATCCTAGTGTCTAAACTCTTCTCCATGGCTGGACCCCCAAATAATATACCCTTATGTGCTAAGGGGAATCTAGAGAGTGGGATAGGTTTAATAACTACCCTAACCCTAACGCGTACCCTAACTCTAACCCCTACCCTAACCCTAACACGTACCCTAATCCTAACCAATACCCTAAACCGAGCCCTAACCCTAACCCTAACCCATACCCTACGCCGTACCGATAGCCCTCCCCGAACCCGTACCCTAAGCCGCACCCTAAGCCTAACCCTAAGCCTAACCCTAACCCTAGGCTACCCTTGACAGCTTCTGCCTCCAATAGATTTCCTAAGCACTAGTGTTTTAAGGAACAGCTTAAAAAGAGAATCCTAATGTGATTTCTTTATAATGGTTGTGTTCCTTATCTTATCCTAGTGTCTAAACTCTTCTCCATGGCTGGACCACCAAATAATATTATTTACGTGCTAAGGGGTATCTAGAGAGTGGGATAGGTTTAATAACTACCCTAACCCAAACACGTACCCTAACCCTCACTCCTACCCTAACCCTAACACGTACCCTAATCCTAAACCGTACCCTAAACCTAGCCCTAACCCTAACACTAACCCTAACCCTTACCCTAATCCATACCCTATGCCGTACCCGAAGCCCTCCCCGAACCCGTACCCTAAGAAGTGCCCTAAGCCTAACCCTAAGCCTATCCCTAACCCTAGGCTACCCTTGACTGCTTCTGCCTCCAATAGATTTCCTAAGCACTAGTGTTTTAAAGAACAGCTTAAAAAGAGAATCCTAATGTGATTTCTTTATAATGGGTGTGTTCCTTATCTTATCCTAGTGTCTAAACTCTTCTCCATGGCTGGACCCCCAAATAATATTCCTTTATGTGCAAAGGGGTATCTAGAGAGTGGGATAGGTTTAATAACTACCCTAACTCTAACCCCTACCCTAACCCTAACACGTACCCTAATCCTAACCAATACCCTAAACCGAGCCCTAACCCTAACACTAACCCTAACCCTAACCCTAACCCATACCCTACGCCGTACCGATAGCCCTCCCCGAACCCGAACCCTAAGCCGCACCCTAAGCCTAACCGTAAGCCTAACCCTAACCCTAGGCTACCCTTGACTGCTTCTGCCTCCAATAGATTTCCTAAGCACTAGTGTTTTAAGGAACAGCTTAAAAAGAGAATCCTAATGTGATTTCTCTATAATGTGTGTGTTCCTTATATTATCTTAGTGTCTAAACTCTTCTCCATGGCTGGACCCCCAAATAATATTCCTTTACGTGCTAAGGGGTATCTAGAGAGTGGGATAGGTTTAATAACTACCCTAACCCTAACGCGTACCCTAAACCTAAACTGTACCCTAAACCGAGCCCTAACCCTAACACTAACTCTAACCCTAACACTAACCCATACCCTACGCCGTACCCGAAGCCCTCCCCGAACCCGTACCCTAAGCCGTACCCTTAGCATAACCCTAAGCCTAACCCTAACACTAGGCTACCCTTGACTGCTTCTGCCCCCAATAGATTTCCTAAGCACTATTGTTTTAAGGAACAGCTTAAAAAGAGAATCCTAATGTGATTTCTTTATAAAGGGTGTGTTCCTTATCTTAGCCTAGTGTCTAAACTCTTCTCCATGGCTGGACCCCCAAATAATATTCCTTTACGTGCTAAGGGGTATCTAGAGAGTGAGATAGGTTTAATAACTACACTAACCTTAATGCGTACCCTAACCTTAACCCCTACCCTAACCCTAACACGTACCCTAATCCTAACCCGTACCCTAAACGGAGCCCTAACCCTAACACTAACCCAAACCCTAACCCTAACCGATACCCTACGCCGTACCCGAAGCTCTCCCCGAACCCGTACCCTAAGCAGTGCCCTAAGCCTAACCCTAAGCCTAACCCTAACCCTAGGCTACCCTTGACTGCTTCTGCCTCCAATAGATTTCCTAAGCACTAGTGTTTTAAGGAACAGCTTAAAAAGATAATCCTAATTTGATTTCTTTATAATGTGGGTGTTCCTTATATTATCTTAGTGTCTAAACTCTTCTCCATGGCTGGACCCCCAAATAATATTCCTTTACGTGCTAAGGGGTATCTAGAGAGTGGGATAGGTTTAATAACTACCGTAACCCTAACGCGTACCCTAACCCTAACTCCTACCCTAACCCTAACACGTACCCTAAACCTAAACTGTACCCTAAACCGAGCCCTAACCCTAACACTAACTGTAACCCTAACACTAACCCATACCCTACGCTGTACCCGAAGCCCTCCCTGAACTCGTACCCTAAGCCGTACCCTTAGCCTAACCCTAAGCCTAACCCTAACACTAGGCTACTCTTGACTGTTTCTGCCCCCAATAGATTGCCTAAGCACTAGTGTTTTAAGAAACAGCTTAAAAAGAGAATCCTAATGTGATTTCTTTATAAAGGGTGTGTTCCTTATCTTAGCCTAGTGTCTAAACTCTTCTCCATGGCTGGACCCCCAAATAATATTCCTTTACGTGCTAAGGGGTATCTAGAGAGTGAGATAGGTTTAATAACTACACTAACCTTAATGCGTACCCTAACCCTAACCCCTACCCTAACCCTAACACGTACTCTAAATCCTAACCAATACCCTAAACCGAACCCTAACCCCAACACTCACCCTAACCCTAACCATAACCCATACCCTACGCCGCAACCGAAGCCCTCCCCGAACCCGTACCGTAAGCAGTACCCTAAGCCTAACCCTAAGCCTAACCCTAACCCTAGGCTACCCTTGACTGCTTCTGCCTCCAATAGATTTCCTAAGCACTAGTGTTTTAAGGAACAGCTTAAAAAGAGAATCCTAATGTGATTTCATTATAATGGGTGTGTTCCTTATCTTATCCTAGTGTCTAAACTCTTCTCCATGGCTAGACCACCAAATAATATTCCTTTACGTGCTAAGGGGCATCTAGAGAGTGAGATAGGTTTAATAACTACCCTAACCCTAACGCGTACCCTAACCCTAACCCCTACCCTAACCCTAACACGTACCCTAATCCTAACCCGTACCCTAAACGGAGCCCTAACCCTAACACTAACCCAAACCCTAACCCTAACCCATACCCTACGCCGTACCCGAAGCTCTCCCCGAACCCGTACCCTAAGCAGTGCCCTAAGCCTAACCCTAAGCCTAACCCTAACCCTAGGCTACCCTTGACTGCTTCTGCCTCCAATAGATTTCCTAAGCACTAGTGTTTTAAGGAACAGCTTAAAAAGAGAATCCTAATGTGATTTCTTTATAATGTGTGTGTTCCTTATATTATCTTAGTGTCTAAACTCTTCTCCATGGCTGGACCCCCAAATAATATTCCTTTACGTGCTAAGGGGTATCTAGAGAGTGGGATAGGTTTAATAACTACCCTAACCCTAACGCGTACCCTAACCCTAACCACTACCCTAACCCTAACACGTACCCTAAACCTAAATTGTACCCTAAACCGAGCCCTAACCCTAACACTAACTCTAACCCTAACACTAACCCATACCCTACGCCGTACCCGAAGCCCTCCCCGAACCCGTACCCTAAGCCGTACCCTTAGCCTAACCCTAAACCTAACCCTAACACTAGGCTACTCTTGACTGTTTCTGCCCCCAATAGATTGCCTAAGCACTAGTGTTTTAAGAAACAGCTTAAAAAGAGAATCCTAATGTGATTTCTTTATAATGTGTGTCTTCCTTATCTTATCCTAGTGTCTAAAATCTTTTCCATGGCTGGATCCCCAAATAATATTCCTTTACGTGCTAAGGGGTATCTAGAGAGTGGGATAGGTTTAATAACCCTAACCCTAACACATACCCTAACCCTAACCCCTACCCTAACCCTAACACGTACCCTATTCCTAAACCATACTCTAAACCGAGCCCTAACCCTAAAACTAACCCTAACCCTAACCGTAACCCATACCCTACACCGTGCCCGAACCCCTCCCCGAACCCATAACCTAAGCCGTGCCCTAACCCTAACCCTAAGCCTAAACCTAACCCTAGGCTACCCTTGACTGCTTCTGCCTCCAATAGATTTCCTAAGCACTAGTGGTTTAAGGAACAGCTTAAAAAGAGAATCCTAATGTGATTTCGTTATAAAGGGTGTGTTCCTTATCTTAGCCTAGTGTCTAAACTCTTCTCCATGGCTGGACCCCCAAATAATATTCCTTTACGTGCTAAGGGGTATCTAGAGAGTGGGATAGGTTTAATAACTACAGTAACCCTAATGCGTACCCTAACCCTAACCCCTACCCTAACCCTAACACGTAACCTAATCCTAAGCCGTTCACTAAACCGAGCCCTAACACTAACATTAACCCTAACCCTATCCCTAACCCATACCCTACACCGTACCCGAAGCCCTCCCCGAACCCGTACCCTAAGACGTATCCTAAGCCTAACCTTAAGCCTAACCCTAACCCTAGCCTACCCTTGACAGCTTCTGCCTCCAATAGATTTCCTAAGCACTAGTGGTTTAAGGAACAGCTTAAAAAGAGAATCCTAATGTGGTTTCTTTATAATGTGTGTGTTCCTTATCTTATCCTAGTGTTTAAACTCTTCTCCATGGCTGGACCTCCAAATAATATTCCTTTACGTGCTAAGGGGTATCTAGGGTGTGGGATAGGTTTAATAACTACGCTAACCCTAACGCGTACCCTAACACTAAACCCTACCCTAACCCTAACACGTAACCTAATCCTAACCAATACCCTAAACCGAGCCCTAACCCCAACATTAACCCTAACCCTAACACTAACCCATACCCTACGCCGCAACCGAAGCCCTCCCCGAACCCGTACTGTAAGCAGTACCCTAAGCCTAACCCTAAGCCTAACCCTAACCCTAGGCTACCCTTGACTGCTTCTGCCTCCAATAGATTTCCTAAGCACTAGTGTTTTAAGGAACAGCTTAAAAAGAGAATCCTAATGTGATTTCATTATAATGGGTGTGTTCCTTATCTTATCCTAGTGTCTAAACTCTTCTCCATGGCTGGACCTCCAAATAATATTCCTTTACGTGCTAAGGGGTATCTAGGGAGTGGGATAGGTTTAATAACTACCCTAACCCTAACGCGTACCCTAACCCTAACCCCTACCCTAACCCTAACACGTACCCTAATCCTAACCAATACCCTAAACCGAGCCCTAACCCCAACATTAACCCTAACCCTAACCCTAACCCATACCCTACGCCGCAACCGAAGCCCTCCCCGAACCCGTACCGTAAGCAGTACCCTAAGCCTAACCCTAAGCCTAACCCTAACCCTAGGCTACCCTTGACTGCTTCTGCCTCCAATAGATTTCCTAAGCACTAGTGTTTTAAGGAACAGCTTAAAAAGAGAATCCTAATGTGATTTCATTATAATGGGTGTGTTCCTTATCTTATCCTAGTGTCTAAACTCTTCTCCATGGCTAGACCACCAAATAATATTCCTTTACGTGCTAAGGGGTATCTAGA
Organism: Balaenoptera physalus; assembly: GCF_965194825.1. Lineage (NCBI taxonomy): Eukaryota > Metazoa > Chordata > Mammalia > Artiodactyla > Balaenopteridae > Balaenoptera > Balaenoptera physalus. The sequence goes on from NW_028126404.1 coordinate 178,519, forward strand.
GAGTGAGATAGGTTTAATTACTACCCTATCCCTAACGCGTACCCTAACCCTAACCCCTACCCTAACCCTAACACGTACCCTAATCCTAACCCGTACCCTAAACGGAGCCCTAACCCTAAAATTAACCCAAACCCTAACCCTAACCCATACCCTACCCCGTACCCGAAGCTCTCCCCGAACCCGTACCCTAAGCAGTGCCCTAAGCGTAACCCTAAGCTTAACCCTAACCCTAGGCTACCCTTGACTGCTTCTGCCTCCAATAGATTTCCTAAGCACTAGTAATTTAAAGAACAGCTTAAAAAGAGAATCCTAATGTGATTTCTTTATAATGGTTGTGTTCCTTATCTTATCCTAGTGTCTAAACTCTTCTCCATGGCTGGACCCCCAAATAATATTCCTTTACGTGCTAAGGGGTATCTAGAGAGTGGGATAGGTTTAATAACTACCCTAACCCTAACGCGTACCCTAAACCTAAACTGTACCCTAAACCGAGCCCTAACCCTAACACTAACTCTAACCCTAACACTAACCCATACCCTACGCCGTACCCGAAGCCCTCCCCGAACCCGTACCCTAAGCCGTACCCTTAGCATAACCCTAAGCCTAACCCTAACACTAGGCTACCCTTGACTGCTTCTGCCCCCAATAGATTTCTTAAGCACTATTGTTTTAAGGAACAGCTTAAAAAGAGAATCCTAATGTGATTTCTTTATAAAGGGTGTGTTCCTTATCTTAGCCTAGTGTCTAAACTCTTCTCCATGGCTGGACCCCCAAATAATATTCCTTTACGTGCTAAGGGGTATCTAGAGAGTGAGATAGGTTTAATAACTACACTAACCTTAATGCGTACCCTAACCTTAACCCCTACCCTAACCCTAACACGTACCCTAATCCTAACCCGTACCCTAAACGGAGCCCTAACCCTAACACTAACCCAAACCCTAACCTTAACCCATACCCTACGCCATACCCGAAGCTCTCCCCGAACCCGTACCCTAAGCAGTGCCCTAAGCCTAACCCTAAGCCTAACCCTAACCCTAGGCTACCCTTGACTGCTTCTGCCTCCAATAGATTTCCTAAGCACTAGTGTTTTAAGGAACAGCTTAAAAAGAGAATCCTAATGTGATTTCATTATAATGGGTGTGTTCCTTATCTTATCCTAGTGTCTAAACTCTTCTCCATGGCTGGACCTCCAAATAATATTCCTTTACGTGCTAAGGGGTATCTAGGGAGTGGGATAGGTTTAATAACTACCCTAACCCTAACGCGTACCCTAACCCTAACCCCTACCCTAACCCTAACACGTACCCTAATCCTAACCAATACCCTAAACCGAGCCCTAACCCCACCATTAACCCTAACCCTAACCCTAACCCATACCCTACGCCGCAACCGAAGCCCTCCCCGAACCCGTACCGTAAGCAGTACCCTAAGCCTAACCCTAAGACTAACCCTAACCCTAGGCTACCCTTGACTGCTTCTGCCTCCAATAGATTTCCTAAGCACTAGTGTTTTAAGGAATAGCTTAAAAAGAGAATCCTAATGTGATTTCATTATAATGTGTGTGTTCCTTATATTATCTTAGTGTCTAAACTCTTCTCCATGGCTGGACCCCCAAATAATATTCCTTTACGTGCTAAGGGGTATCTAGAGAGTGGGATAGGTTTAATAACTACCCTAACCCTAACGCGTACCCTAACCCCTACCCTAACCCTAACACGTACCCTAAACCTAAACTGTACCCTAAACCGAGCCCTAACCCTAACACTAACTCTAACCCTAACACTAACCCATACCCTACGCCGTACCCGAAGCCCTCCCCGAACCCGTACCCTAAGCCGTACCCTTAGCCTAACCCTAAGCCTAACCCTAACACTAGGCTACTCTTGACTGTTTCTGCCCCCAATAGATTGCCTAAGCACTAGTGTTTTAAGAAACAGCTTAAAAAGAGAATCCTAATGTGATTTCTTTATAATGTGTGTCTTCCTTATCTTATCCTAGTGTGTAAAATCTTTTCCATGGCTGGATCCCCAAATAATATTCCTTTACGTGCTAAGGGGTATCTAGAGAGTGGGATAGGTTTAAGAACTACCCTAACCCTAACGCGTACCCTAACCCTAACCCCTACCCTAACCCTAACACGTACTCTAAATCCTAACCAATACCCTAAACCGAGCCCTAACCCCAACACTAACCCTAACCCTTACCCTAACCCATACCCTACGACGTACCCGAAGCCCTCCCCGAACCCGTACCCTAAGCAGTGCCCTAAGCGTAACCCTAAGCTTAACCCTAACCCTAGGCTACCCTTGACTGCTTCTGCCTTCAATAGATTTCCTAAGCACCAGTAATTTAAAGAACAGCTTAAAAAGAGAATCCTAATGTGATTTCTTTATAATGGGTGTGTTCCTTATATTATCCTAGTGTCTAAACTCTTCTCCATGGCTGGACCCCCAAATAATATACCCTTATGTGCTAAGGGGAATCTAGAGAGTGGGATAGGTTTAATAACTACCCTAACCCTAACGCGTACCCTAACTCTAACCCCTACCCTAACCCTAACACGTACCCTAATCCTAACCAATACCCTAAACCGAGCCCTAACCCTAACCCTAACCCATACCCTACGCCGTACCGATAGCCCTCCCCGAACCCGTACCCTAAGCCGCACCCTAAGCCTAACCCTAAGCCTAACCCTAACCCTAGGCTACCCTTGACAGCTTCTGCCTCCAATAGATTTCCTAAGCACTAGTGTTTTAAGGAACAGCTTAAAAAGAGAATCCTAATGTGATTTCTTTATAATGGTTGTGTTCCTTATCTTATCCTAGTGTCTAAACTCTTCTCCATGGCTGGACCACCAAATAATATTATTTACGTGCTAAGGGGTATCTAGAGAGTGGGATAGGTTTAATAACTACCCTAACCCAAACACGTACCCTAACCCTAACTCCTACCCTAACCCTAACACGTACCCTAATCCTAAACCGTACCCTAAACCTAGCCCTAACCCTAACACTAACCCTAACCCTTACCCTAATCCATACCCTATGCCGTACCCGAAGCCCTCCCCGAACCCGTACCCTAAGAAGTGCCCTAAGCCTAACCCTAAGCCTATCCCTAACCCTAGGCTACCCTTGACTGCTTCTGCCTCCAATAGATTTCCTAAGCACTAGTGTTTTAAAGAACAGCTTAAAAAGAGAATCCTAATGTGATTTCTTTATAATGGGTGTGTTCCTTATCTTATCCTAGTGTCTAAACTCTTCTCCATGGCTGGACCCCCAAATAATATTCCTTTATGTGCAAAGGGGTATCTAGAGAGTGGGATAGGTTTAATAACTACCCTAACTCTAACCCCTACCCTAACCCTAACACGTACCCTAATCCTAACCAATACCCTAAACCGAGCCCTAACCCTAACACTAACCCTAACCCTAACCCTAATCCATACCCTACGCCGTACCGATAGCCCTCCCCGAACCCGAACCCTAAGCCGCACCCTAAGCCTAACCGTAAGCCTAACCCTAACCCTAGGCTACCCTTGACTGCTTCTGCCTCCAATAGATTTCCTAAGCACTAGTGTTTTAAGGAACAGCTTAAAAAGAGAATCCTAATGTGATTTCTTTATAATGTGTGTGTTCCTTATATTATCTTAGTGTCTAAACTCTTCTCCATGGCTGGACCCCCAAATAATATTCCTTTACGTGCTAAGGGGTATCTAGAGAGTGGGATAGGTTTAATAACTACCCTAACCCTAACGCGTACCCTAACCCTAACCCCTACCCTAACCCTAACACGTACCCTAAACCTAAATTGTACCCTAAACCGAGCCCTAACCCTAACACTAACTCTAACCCTAACACTAACCCATAACCTACGCCGTACCCGAAGCCCTCCCCAAACCCGTACCCTAAGCCGTACCCTTAGCCTAACCCTAAACCTAACCCTAACACTAGGCTACTCTTGACTGTTTCTGCCCCCAATAGATTGCCTAAGCACTAGTGTTTTAAGAAACAGCTTAAAAAGAGAATCCTAATGTGATTTCTTTATAATGTGTGTCTTCCTTATCTTATCCTAGTGTCTAAAATCTTTTCCATGGCTGGATCCCCAAATAATATTCCTTTACGTGCTAAGGGGTATCTAGAGAGTGGGATAGGTTTAATAACCCTAACCCTAACACATACCCTAACCCTAACCCCTACCCTAACCCTAACACGTACCCTATTCCTAAACCGTACTCTAAACCGAGCCCTAACCCTAAAACTAACCCTAACCCTAACCCTAACCCATACCCTACACCGTGCCCGAACCCCTCCCCGAACCCATAACCTAATCCGTGCCCTAACCCTAACCCTAAGCCTAAACCTAACCCTAGGCTACCCTTGACTGCTTCTGCCTCCAATAGATTTCCTAAGCACTAGTGGTTTAAGGAACAGCTTAAAAAGAGAATCCTAATGTGATTTCGTTATAAAGGGTGTGTTCCTTATCTTAGCCTAGTGTCTAAACTCTTCTCCATGGCTGGACCCCCAAATAATATTCCTTTACGTGCTAAGGGGTATCTAGAGAGTGGGATAGGTTTAATAACTACCGTAACCCTAATGCGTACCCTAACCCTAACCCCTACCCTAACCCTAACACGTAACCTAATCCTAAGCCGTTCACTAAACCGAGCCCTAACACTAACATTAACCCTAACCCTAACCCTAACCCATACCCTACACCGTACCCGAAGCCCTCCCCAAACCCATACCCTAAGCCGTATCCTAAGCCTAACCTTAAGCCTAACCCTAACCCTAGCCTACCCTTGACTGCTTCTGCCTCCAATAGATTTCCTAAGCACTAGTGGTTTAAGGAACAGCTTAAAAAGAGAATCCTAATGTGGTTTCTTTATAATGTGTGTGTTCCTTATCTTATCCTAGTGTTTAAACTCTTCTCCATGGCTGGACCTCCAAATAATATTCCTTTACGTGCTAAGGGGTATCTAGGGAGTGGGATAGGTTTAATAACTACCCTAACCCTAACGCGTACCCTAACCCTAACCCCTACCCTAACCCTAACACGTACCCTAATCCTAACCAATACCCTAAACCGAGCCCTAACCCCAACATTAACCCTAACCCTAACCCTAACCCATACCCTACGCCGCAACCGAAGCCCTCCCCGAACCCGTACCGTAAGCAGTACCCTAAGCCTAACCCTAAGCCTAACCCTAACCCTAGGCTACCCTTGACTGCTTCTGCCTCCAATAGATTTCCTAAGCACTAGTGTTTTAAGGAACAGCTTAAAAAGAGAATCCTAATGTGATTTCATTATAATGGGTGTGTTCCTTTTCTTATCCTAGTGTCTAAACTCTTCTCCATGGCTAGACCACCAAATAATATTCCTTTACGTGCTAAGGGGTATCTAGAGAGTGAGATAGGTTTAATAACTACCCTAACCCTAATGCGTACCCTAACCCTAACCCCTACCCAAACCCTAACACGTACCCTAATCCTAACCCGTACCCTAAACGGAGCCCTAACCCTAACACTAACCCAAACCCTAACCCTAACCCATACCCTACGCCGTACCCGAAGCTCTCCCCGAACCCGTACCCTAAGCAGTGCCCTAAGCCTAACCCTAAGCCTAACCCTAACCCTAGGCTACCCTTGACTGCTTCTGCCTCCAATAGATTTCCTAAGCACTAGTGTTTTAAGGAACAGCTTAAAAAGAGAATCCTAATGTGATTTCTTTATAATGTGTGTGTTCCTTATATTATCTTAGTGTCTAAACTCTTCTCCATGGCTGGACCCCCAAATAATATTCCTTTACGTGCTAAGGGGTATCTAGAGAGTGGGATAGGTTTAATAACTACCCTAACCCTAACGCGTACCCTAACCCTAACCCCTACCCTAACCCTAACACGTACCCTAAACCTAAACTGTACCCTAAACCGAGCCCTAACCCTAACACTAACTGTAACCCTAACACTAACCCATACCCTACGCCGTACCCGAAGCCCTCCCCGAACTCGTACCCTAAGCCGTACCCTTAGCCTAACCCTAAGCCTAACCCTAACACTAGGCTACTCTTGACTGTTTCTGCCCCCAATAGATTGCCTAAGCACTAGTGTTTTAAGAAACAGCTTAAAAAGAGAATCCTAATGTGATTTCTTTATAAAGGGTGTGTTCCTTATCTTAGCCTAGTGTCTAAACTCTTCTCCATGGCTGGACCCCCAAATAATATTCCTTTACGTGCTAAGGGGTATCTAGAGAGTGGGATAGGTTTAATAACCCTAACCCTAACACATACCCTAACCCTAACCCCTACCCTAACCCTAACACGTAACCTATTCCTAAACCGTACTCTAAACCGAGCCCTAACCCTAAAACTAACCCTAACCCTAACCGTAACCCATACCCTACACCGTGCCCGAACCACTCCCCGAACCCATAACCTCAGCCGTGCCCTAACCCTAACCCTAAGCCTAAACCTAACCCTAGGCTACCCTTGACTGCTTCTGCCTCCAATAGATTTCCTAAGCACTAGTGGTTTAAGGAACAGCTTAAAAAGAGAATCCTAAAGTGATTTCGTTATAAAGGGTGTGTTCCTTATCTTAGCCTAGTGTCTAAACTCTTCTCCATGGCTGGACCCCCAAATAATATTCCTTTACGTGCTAAGGGGTATCTAGAGAGTGGGATAGGTTTAATAACTACAGTAACCCTAATGCGTACCCTAACCCTAACCCCTACCCTAACCCTAACACGTAACCTAATCCTAAGCCGTTCACTAAACCGAGCCCTAACACTAACATTAACCCTAACTCTAACCCTAACCCATACCCTACACCGTACCCGAAGCCCTCCCCGAACCCGTACCCTAAGACGTATCCTAAGCCTAACCTTAAGCCTAACCCTAACCCTAGCCTACCCTTGACTGCTTCTGCCTCCAATAGATTTCCTAAGCACTAGTGGTTTAAGGAACAGCTTAAAAAGAGAATCCTAATGTGGTTTTTTTATAATGTGTGTGTTCCTTATCTTATCCTAGTGTTTAAACTCTTCTCCATGGCTGGACCTCCAAATAATATTCCTTTACGTCCTAAGGGGTATCTAGGGAGTGGGATAGGTTTAATAACTACCCTAACCCTAACGCGTACCCTAACCCTAAACCCTACCCTAACACTAACACGTACCCTAATCCTAACCAATACCCTAAACCGAGCCCTAACCCCAACATTAACCCTAAACCTAACCCTAACCCATACTCTACGCCGCAACCGAAGCCCTCCCCGAACCCGTACCGTAAGCAGTACCCTAAGCCTAACCCTAAGCCTAACCCTAACCCTAGGCTACCCTTGACTGCTTCTGCCTCCAATAGATTTCCTAAGCACTAGTGTTTTAAGGAACAGCTTAAAAAGAGAATCCTAATGTGATTTCATTATAATGGGTGTGTTCCTTATCTTATCCTAGTGTCTAAACTCTTCTCCATGGCTGGACCTCCAAATAATATTCCTTTACGTGCTAAGGGGTATCTAGGGAGTGGGATAGGTTTAATAACTACCCTAACCCTAACGCGTACCCTAACCCTAACCCCTACCCTAACCCTAACACGTACCCTAATCCTAACCAATACCCTAAACCGAGCCCTAACCCCACCATTAACCCTAACCCTAACCCTAACCCATACCCTACGCCGCAACCGAAGCCCTCCCCGAACCCGTACCGTAAGCAGTACCCTAAGCCTAACCCTAAGCCTAACCCTAACCCTAGGCTACCCTTGACTGCTTCTGCCTCCAATAGATTTCCTAAGCACTAGTGTTTTAAGGAACAGCTTAAAAAGAGAATCCTAATGTGATTTCATTATAATGTGTGTGTTCCTTATATTATCTTAGTATCTAAACTCTTCTCCATGGCTGGACCCCCAAATAATATTCCTTTACGTGCTAAGGGGTATCTAGAGAGTGGGATAGGTTTAATAACTACCCTAACCCTAACGCGTACCCTAACCCCTACCCTAACCCTAACACGTACCCTAAACCTAAACTGTACCCTAAACCGAGCCCTAACCCCAACACTAACTCTAACCCTAACCCTAACCCATACCCTACGCCGTACCCGAAGCCCTCCCCGAACCCGTACCCTAAGCCGTACCCTTAGCCTAACCCTAAGCCTAACCCTAACACTAGGCTACTCTTGACTGTTTCTGCCCCCAATAGATTGCCTAAGCACTAGTGTTTTAAGAAACAGCTTAAAAAGAGAATCCTAATGTGATTTCTTTATAATGTGTGTCTTCCTTATCTTATCCTAGTGTGTAAAATCTTTTCCATGGCTGGATCCCCAAATAATATTCCTTTACGTGCTAAGGGGTATCTAGAGAGTGGGATAGGTTTAAGAACTACCCTAACCCTAACGCGTACCCTAACCCTAACCCCTACCCTAACCCTAACACGTACTCTAAATCCTAACCAATACCCTAAACCGAGCCCTAACCCCAACACTAACCCTAACCCTTACCCTAACCCATACCCTACGACGTACCCGAAGCCCTCCCCGAACCCGTACCCTAAGCCGTACCCTTAGCCTAACCCTAAGCCTAACCCTAACACTAGGCTACCCTTGACCGCTTCTTCCCCCAATAGATTTCCTAAGCACTAGTGTTTTAAGGAACAGCTTAAAAAGAGAATCCTAATGTGATTTCTTTATAAAGGGTGTGTTCCTTATCTTAGCCTAGTGTCTAAACTCTTCTCCATGGCTGGACCCCCAAATAATATTCCTTTACGTGCTAAGGGGTATCTAGAGAGTGAGATAGGTTTAATAACTACACTAACCTTAATGCGTACCCTAACCCTAACCCCTACCCTAACCCTAACACGTACCCTAATCCTATACCGTACCCTAAACCGAGCCCCATCCCTAACACTAATCCAAACCCTAACACTAACCCATACCCTACGCCGTCCCCGAAGCCTTCCCCGAACCCTTACCCTAAGCCGTACCCTAAGCCTAACCCTAAGCCTAACCCTAACCCTAGGCTACCCTTGACTGCTTCTGCCTCCAATAGATTTCCTACGCACTAGTGTGTTAAGGAACAGCTTAAAAAGAGAATCCTAATGTGATTTCTTTATAATGTGTGTGTTCCTTATCTTATCCTAGTGTCTAAACTCTTCTCCATGGCTGGACATCCAAATAATATTCCTTTACGTGCTAAGGGGTATCTAGAGAGTGGGATAGGTTTGATAACTACCCTAACCCTAACGAGTACCCTAACCCTAATCCGTACCCTAACCCTAACACGTACCCTAATCCTATACCGTACCCTAAACCGAGCCCCATCCCTAACACTAATTCAAACCCTAACACTAACCCATACCCTACGCCGTCCCCGAAGCCTTCCCCGAACCCTTACCCTAAGCCGTACCCTAAGCCTAACCCTAAGCCTAACCCTAACCCTAGGCTACCCTTGACTGCTTCTGCCTCCAATAGATTTCCTAAGCACTAGTGTTTTAAGGAACAGCTTAAAAAGAGAATCCTAATGTGATTTCTTTATAATGGGTGTGTTCCTTATCTTATCCTAGTGTCTAAACTCTTCTCCATGGCTGGAACCCCAAATAATATTCCTTTACGTGCTAAGGTGTATCTAGAGAGTGGGATAGGTTTAATAACTACCTTAACTCTAACGCCTACCCTAACCCTAACCCCTACCCTAAAACTAACACGTACACTAAACCGAGCCCTAACCCTAACACTAACCCTAACCCTAACCCTAACCCATAGCCTACGCCGTACCCGAACCCCTCCCCGAACCCGTACCCTAAGCCGTACCCTAACCCTAACCTTAAGCCTAACCCTAACCCTAGGCTACCCGTGACTGCTTCTGCCTCCAATAGATTTCCTAAGCACTAGTGTGTTAAGGAACAGCTTAAAAAGCGAATCCTAATGTGATTGCTTTATAATGGGTGTGTTCCTTATCTTATCCTAGTGTCTAATCTCTTCTCCATGGCTAGACCTCCAAATAATATTCCTTTACGTGCTAAGGGGTATCTAGAGAGTGGGAAAGGTTTAATAACTAACCTAACACTAATGCGTACCCTAACCCTAACCCCTACCCTAACCCTAAGACGTACACTAATCCTAACCCGTACCCTAAACCGAGCCCTAACCCTAACACTAACCCTAACCCTAACCCTAACCCATACCCTACGCCGTACCCGAACCCCTCCCCGAACCCGTACCCTAAGCCGTACCCTAAGCCTAATCCTAAGCCTAACCCTAACCCTAGGCTACCCTTGACTGCTTCTGCCTCCAATAGATTTCCTAAGCACTAGTGTTTTAAGGAACAGCTTAAAAAGAGAATCCTAATGTGATTTCTTTATAATGGGTGTGTTCCTTATCTTATCCTAGTGTCTAAACTCTTCTCCATGGCTGGACCCCCAAATAATATTCCTTTACGTGCTAAGGGGTATCTAGAGAGTGGGATAGGTTTAATAACTACCCTAACCCTAATGCGTACCCTAACCCTAACCCCTACCCTAACCCTAACACGTAACCTAATCCTAACCCGTACCCTAAACGGAGCCCTAACCCTAACACTAACCCAAACCCTAAACCTAACACATACCCTCCGCCGTACACAAACCCCTCCCCGAACCCGTACCCTAAGCCGTACCGTAAGCCGTACCCTAAGCCTAATCCTAACCCTAGGCTACCCTTGACTGCTTCTGCCTCCAATAGATTTCCTAAGCACTAGAGTTTTAAGGAACAGCTTAAAAAGTGAATCCTAATGTGATTTCTTTATAATGGGTGTGTTCCTTATATTATCTTAGTGTCTAAGATCTTCTCCATGGATGGACCCCCAAATAATATGGCTTTACGTGCTACGGGGTATCTAGAGAGTGGGATAGGTTTAATAACTACCCTAACCCTAACGCGTACCCTAACCCTAACCCCTAACCTAACCCTAACACGTACACTAATCCTAACCCGTACCCTAAACCGAGCCCTAACCCTAACACTAACCCTAACCCTAACCCTAACCCATACCCTACGCCGTACCCGAAGCCCTCCCCGAACCCGTAACCTAAGCCGTACCCTAAGCCGTACCCTAAGCCTAACCCTAACCCTACGCTACCCTTGACTGCTTTTGGCTCCAATAGATTTCCTAAGCACTAGTGTTTTAAGGAACAGCTTAAAAAGAGAATCCTAATGTGATTTCTTTATAATGGGTGTGTTCCTTATCTTATCCTAGTGTCTAAACTCTTCTCCATGGCTGGACCTCCATATAATATTCCTTTACGTGCTAAGGGGTATCTAGAGAGTGGGATAGGTTTAATAACTACCCTAACACTAACGCGTACCCTAACCCTAACCCCTACCCTAACACTAACACGTACCCTAATCCTAACCAATACCCTAAACCGAGCCCTAACCCTAACACTAACCCGAAACCTAACCCTAACCCATACCCTACGCCGTACCCGAAGCCCTCCCCGAACCCGTACACTAAGCCGTACCCTAAGCCGTACCCTAAGCCTAACCCTAACCCTAGGCTACCCTTGACTGCTTCTGCCTCCAATAGATTTCCTAAGCACTAGTGTTTTAAGGAACAGCTTAAAAAGAGAATCCTAATGTGATTTCTTTATAATGGGTGTGTTCCTTATATTATCTTAGTGTCTAAGATCTTCTCCATGGATGGACCCCCAAATAATATTCCTTTACGTGCTAAGGGGTATCTAGAGAGTGGGATAGGTTTAATAACTACCCTAACCCTAACGCGTACCCTAACCCTAACCCCTACCCTAACCCTAACACGTACCCTAAACCGAGCCCTAACCCTAACACTAAACCTAACCCTAACCCTAACCCATACCCTACGCCATACCCGAAGCCCTCACCGAACCCGTACCCTAAGCCGTACCCTAAGCCTAACCCTAAGCCTAACCCTAACCCTAAGCTACCCTTGACTGCTTCTGCCTCCAATAGATTTCCTAAGCACTAGTGTTTTAAGGAACAGCTTAAAAAGAGAATCCTAATGTGATTTCCTTATAATGGGTGTGTTCCTTATCTTATCCTAGTGTCTAAACTCTTCTCCATGGCTGGACCCCCAAATAATATTCCTTTACGTGCTAAGGGGTATCTAGAGAGTGGGATAGGTTTAATAACTACCCTAACCCTAACGCGTACCCTAACCCTAACCCCTACCCTAACCCTAACACGTACCCTAATCCTAAGCCGTACCCTAAACCAAGCCCTAACCCTAACACTAACCCTAACCCTAACCCTAACCAATACCCTACGCCGTACCCGAAGCCCTCACCGAACCCGTACCCTAAGCCGAACCCTAAGCCTAACCCTAAGCCTAACCCTAACCCTAGGCTACCCTTGACTGCTTCTGACTCCAATAGATTTCCTAAGCACTAGTGTTTTAAGGAACAGCTTAAAAAGAGAATCCTAATGTGATTTCTTTATAATGGGTGTGTTCCTTATCTTATCCTAGTGTCTAAACTCTTCTCCATGGCTGGACCTCCAAATAATATTCCTTTACCTGCTAAGGGGTATCTAGAGAGTGGGTTAGGTTTAATAACTACCCTAACACTAATGCGTACCCTAACCCTAACCCCTACCCTAACCCTAACACGTACCCTAATCCTAACCAATAACCTAAACCGAGCCCTAACCCTAACACTAACCCTAACCCTAACCCTAACCCATACACTACGCCGTACCCGAAGCCCTCCCCGAACCCGTACCCTAAGCCGTACCCTAAGCCGTACCCTAAGCCTAACACTAACCCTAAGCTACCCTTGACTGCTTCTGCCTCCAATAGATTTCCTAAGCACTAGTGTTTTAATGAACAGCTTAAAAAGAGAATCCTAATGTGATTTCTTTATAATGGGTGTGTTCCTTATCTTATCCTAGTGTCTAAACCCTTCTCCATGGCTGGACCTCCAAATAATATTCATTTACGTGCTAAGGGGTATCTAGAGAGTGGGATAGGTTTAATAACTACCCTAACACTAACGCATACCCTAACCATAACCCTTACCCTAACACTAACACGTACCCTAATCCTAACCAATACCCTAAACCGAGCCCTAACCCTAACACTAACCCTAACCCTAACCCTAACCCATACCCTACGCTGGACCCGAAGCCCTCCCCAAACCCGTACCCTAAGCCGTACCCTAAGCCGTACCCTAAGCCTAACCCTAACCCTAGGCTACCCTTGACTGCTTCTGCCTCCAATAGATTTCCTAAGCACTAGTGTTTTAAGGAACAGCTTAAAAAGAGAATCCTAACGTGATTTCTTTATAATGTGTGTGTTCCTTATCTTATCCTAGTGTCTAAACCCTTCTCCATGACTGGACCCCCAAATAAAATTCCTTTACGTGCTAAGGTGTATCTAGAGAGTGGGATAGGTTTAATAACTACCCTAACCCTAACGCGTACCCTAACCCTAACCCCTACCCTAACCCTAACACGTACCCTAATCCTAACCCGTACCCTAAACCGAGCCCTAACCCTAACACTAATCCTAACCCTAACCCTAACCCATACCCTACGCCGTACCCGAAGCCCTCCCCAAACCCGTACCCTAAGCCGTACCCTAAGCCTAACCCTAAGCCTAACCCTAGCCCTAGGCTACCTTTGACTGCTTCTGCTTCCAATAGATTTCCTAAGCACTAGGGTTTTAAGGAACAGCTTAAAAAGAGAATCCTAATGTGATTTCTTTATAATGGGTGTGTTCCTTATCTTATCCTAGTGTCTAAACTCTTCTCCATGGCTGGACCCCCAAATAATAAACCTTTCCGTGCTAAGGGGTATCTAGAGAGTGGGATAGGTTTAATAACTACACTAACCCTAACGAGTAACCTAACCCTAACCCCTACCCTAACCCTAACATGTACCCTAATACTAACCCGTACCCTAAACCGAGCCCTAACCCTAACACTAACCCTAACCCTAACCCTAACCCATACCCTACGCCGTACCTGAACCCCTCCCCGAACCCGTACCCTAAGCCCTACCCTAAGCCTAACCCTAAGCCTAACCCTAACCCTAGGCTACCCTTGACTGATTCTGCCTCCAATAGATTTCCTAAGCACTAGTGTTTTAAGGAACAGCTTAAAAAGAGAATCCTAATGTGATATCTTTATAATGGGTGTGTTCCTTATATTATCTTAGTGTCTAAGCTCTTCTCCATGGATGGACCCCCAAATAATATTCCTTTACGTGCTAAGGGGTATCTAGAGAGTGGGATAGGTTTAATAACTACCCTAACCCTAACGCGTACCCTAACCCTAACCCCTACCCTAACCCTAACACGTACCCTAATCCTACCCCGTACCCTAAACGGAGCCCTAACCCTAACACTAACCCTAACCCTAACCCTAACCCATACCCTACGTCGTACCCGAACCCCTCACCGAACCCGTACCCTAAGCTGTACCCTAAGCCTAATCCTAAGCCTAACCCTAGCCCTAGGCTACCTTTGACTGCTTCTGCCTCCAATAGATTTCCTAAGCACTAGGGTTTTAAGGAACAGCTTAAAAAGAGAATCCTAATGTGATTTCTTTATAATGGGTGTGTTCCTTATCTTATCCTAATGTCTAAACTCTTCTTCATGGCTGGACCCCCAAATAATATTCCTTTACGTGCTAAGGGGTATCTAGAGAGTGGGATAGTTTTAATAACTACCCTAACCCTAACGCGTACCCTAACCCTAACCCTTACTCTAACCCTAATACGTAACCTAATCCTAACCCGTACCCTAAACGGAGCCCTAACCCTAACACTAACCCTAACCCTAACCCTAACCCATACCCTACTCCGTACCCGAACCCCTCCCCGAACCCGTACCCTAAGCCGTACCCTAATCCTAACCCTAAGCCTAACCCTAGCCCTAGGCTACCCTTGACTGCTTCTGCCTCCAATAGATTTCCTAAGCACTAGTGTTTTAAGGAACAGCTTAAAAAGAGAATCCTAATGTGATTTCTTTATAATGGGTGTGTTCCTTATATTATCTTAGTGTCTAAGATCTTCTCCATGGATGGACCCCCAAATAATATGGCTTTACGTGCTACGGGGTATCTAGAGAGTGGGATAGGTTTAATAACTACCCTAACCCTAACGCGTACCTTAACCCTAACCCCTACCCTAACCCTAACATGTACCCTAATCCTAACCCGTACCCTAAACCGAGCCCTAACACTAACACTAACCCTAACCCTAACCCTAACCCATACCCTACGCCGTACCTGAACCCCTCCCCGAACCCGTACCCTAAGCCCTACCCTAAGCCTAACCCTAAGACTAACCCTAGCCCTAGGCTACCCTTGACTGCTTCTGCCTCCAATAGATTTCCTAAGCACAACTGTTTTAAGGAACAGCTTCAAAAGAGAATCCTAATGTGATTTCTTTATAATGGGTGTGTTCCTTATCTTATCCTAGTGTCTAAACTCTTCTCCATGGTTGGACCCCCAAATAATATTCCTTTACGTGCTAAGGGGTATCTAGAGAGTGGGATAGGTTTAATAACTACCCTAACCCTAACGCGTACCCTAACCCTAACCCCTACCCTAACCCTAACACGTACCCTAATCCTAAGCCGTACCCTAAACCAAGCCCTAACCCTAAGACTAACCCTAACCCTAACCCTAACCGATACCCTACGCCGTACCCGAAGCCCTCCCCGAAACCGTACCCTAAGCCGAACCCTAAGCCTAACCCTAAGCGTAACCCTAACCCTAGGCTACCCTTGACTGCTTCTGACTCCAATAGATTTCCTAAGCACTAGTGTTTTAAGGAACAGCTTAAAAAGAGAATCCTAATGTGATTTCTTTATAATGGGTGTGTTCCTTATCTTATCCTAGTGTCTAAACTCTTCTCCATGGCTGGACCTCCAAATAATATTCCTTTACCTGCTAAGGGGTATCTAGAGAGTGGGATAGGTTTAATAACTACCCTAACACTAACGCGTACCCTAACCCTAACCCTACCCTAACACTAACACGTACCCTAATCCTAACCAATACCCTAAACCGAGCCCTAACCCTAACACTAACCCTAACCCTAACCCTAACCCATACCCTACGCTGTACCCGAAGCCCTCCCCAAACCCGTACCCTAAGCCGTACCCTAAGCCGTACCCTAAGCCTAACCCTAACCCTAGGCTACCCTTGACTGCTTCTGCCTCCAATAGATTTCCTAAGCACTAGTGTTTTAAGGAACAGCTTAAAAAGAGAATCCTAATGTGATTTCTTTATAATGTGTGTGTTCCTTATCTTATCCTAGTGTCTAAACCCTTCTCCATGGCTGGACCCCCAAATACAATTCCTTTACGTGCTAAGGTGTATCTAGAGAGTGGGATAGGTTTAATAACTACCCTAACCCTAACGCGTAACCTAACCCTAACCCCTACCCTAACCCTAACACGTACCCTAATCCTAACCCGTACCCTAAACCGAGCCCTAACCCTAACACTAATCCTAACCCTAACCCTAACCCATACCCTACGCCGTACCCGAAGCCCTCCCCAAACCCGTACCCTAAGCCGTACCCTAAGCCTAACCCTAAGCCTAACCCTAACCCTAGGCTACCCTTGACTGCTCTGCCTCCAATAGATTTCCTAAGCACTAGTGTTTTAAGGAACAGCTTAAAAAGAGAATCCTAATGTGATTTGTTTATAATGGGTGTGTTCCTTATCTTATCCTAGTGTCTAAACACTTCTCCATGGCTGGACCCCCAAATAATAATCCTTTATGTGCTAAGGGGTATCTAGAGAGTGGATAGGTTTAATAACTACCCTAACCCTAATGCGTACCCTAACCCTAACCCCTACCCTAACCCTAACACGTATCCTAATCCTAACCCGTACCCTAAACGGAGCCCTAACCCTAACACTAACCCTAAACCTAACCCTAACCCATACCCTACGTCGTACCCGAACCCCTCCCCGAACCCGTACCCTAAGCCGTACCCTAAGCCTTACCCCAAGCCTAACCCTAACCCTAGGCTACCCTTAACTGATTCTGCCTCCAATAGATTTCCTAAGCACTAGTGTTTTAAGGAACAGCTTAAAAGAGAATCCTAATGTGATATCTTTATAATGGGTGTGTTCCTTATATTATCTTAGTGTCTAAGCTCTTCTCCATGGATGGACCCCCAAATAATATTCCTTTACGTGCTAAGGGGTATCTAGAGAGTGGGATAGGTTTAATAACTACCCTAACCCTAACGCGTACCCTAACCCTAACCCCTACCCTAACCCTAACACGTACCCTAATCCTACCCCGTACCCTAAACGGAGCCCTAACCCTAACACTAACCCTAACCCTAACCCTAACCCATACCCTACGTCGTACCCGAACCCCTCACCGAACCCGTACCCTAAGCTGTACCCTAAGCCTAATCCTAAGCCTAACCCTAGCCCTAGGCTACCTTTGACTGCTTCTGCCTCCAATAGATTTCCTAAGCACTAGGGTTTTAAGGAACAGCTTAAAAAGAGAATCCTAATGTGATTTCTTTATAATGGGTGTGTTCCTTATCTTATCCTAATGTCTAAACTCTTCTTCATGGCTGGACCCCCAAATAATATTCCTTTACGTGCTAAGGGGTATCTAGAGAGTGGGATAGTTTTAATAACTACCCTAACCCTAACGCGTACCCAAACCCTAACCCCTACCCTAACCCTAACACGTACCCTAATCCTAAGCCGTACCCTAAACCAAGCCCTAACCCTAACACTAACCCTAACCCTAACCCTAACCGATACCCTACGCCGTACCCGAAGCCCTCCCCGAACCCGTACCCTAAGCCGAACCCTAAGCCTAACCCTAAGCGTAACACTAACCCTAGGCTACCCTTGACTGCTTCTGACTCCAATAGATTTCCTAAGCACTAGTGTTTTAAGGAACAGCCTTAAAAAGAGAATCCTAATGTGATTTCTTTATAATGGGTGTGTTCCTTATCTTATCCTAGTGTCTAAACTCTTCTCCATGGCTGGACCTCCAAATAATATTCCTTTACCTGCTAAGGGTATCTAGAGAGTGGGATAGGTTTAATAACTACCCTAACACTAACGCGTACCCTAACCCTAACCCCTACCCTAACACTAACACGTACCCTAATCCTAACCAATACCCTAAACCGAGCCCTAACCCTAACACTAACCCTAACCCTAACCCTAACCCATACCCTACGCTGTACCCGAAGCCCTCCCCAAACCCGTACCCTAAGCCGTACCCTAAGCCGTACCCTAAGCCTAACCCTAACCCTAGGCTACCCTTGACTGCTTCTGCCTCCAATAGATTTCCTAAGCACTAGTGTTTTAAGGAACAGCTTAAAAAGAGAATCCTAATGTGATTTCTTTATAATGTGTGTGTTCCTTACCTTATCCTAGTGTCTAAACCCTTCTCCATGGCTGGACCCCCAAATACAATTCCTTTACGTGCTAAGGTGTATCTAGAGAGTGGGATAGGTTTAATAACTACCCTAACCCTAACGCGTACCCTAACCCTAACCCCTACCCTAACCCTAACACGTACCCTAATCCTAACCCGTACCCTAAACCGAGCCCTAACCCTAACACTAATCCTAACCCTAACCCTAACCCATACCCTACGCCGTACCCGAAGCCCTCCCCAAACCCGTACCCTAAGCCGTACCCTAAGCCTAACCCTAAGCCTAACCCTAACCCTAGGCTACCCTTGACTGCTCTGCCTCCAATAGATTTCCTAAGCACTAGTGTTTTAAGGAACAGCTTAAAAAGAGAATCCTAATGTGATTTGTTTATAATGGGTGTGTTCCTTATCTTATCCTAGTGTCTAAACACTTCTCCATGGCTGGACCCCCAAATAATAATCCTTTATGTGCTAAGGGGTATCTAGAGAGTGGGATAGGTTTAATAACTACCCTAACCCTAATGCGTACCCTAACCCTAACCCCTACCCTAACCCTAACACGTATCCTAATCCTAACCCGTACCCTAAACGGAGCCCTAACCCTAACACTAACCCTAACCCTAACCCTAACCCATACCCTACGTCGTACCCGAACCCCTCCCCGAACCCGTACCCTAATCCGTACCCTAAGCCTTACCCCAAGCCTAACCCTAACCCTAGGCTACCCTTGACTGATTCTGCCTCCAATAGATTTCCTAAGCACTAGTGTTTTAAGGAACAGCTTAAAAAGAGAATCCTAATGTGATATCTTTATAATGGGTGTGTTCCTTATATTATCTTAGTGTCTAAGCTCTTCTCCATGGATGGACCCCCAAATAATATTCCTTTACGTGCTAAGGGGTATCTAGAGAGTGGGATAGGTTTAATAACTACCCTAACCCTAACGCGTACCCTAACCCTAACCCCTACCCTAACCCTAACACGTACCCTAATCCTACCCCGTACCCTAAACGGAGCCCTAACCCTAACACTAACCCTAACCCTAACCCTAACCCATACCCTACGTCGTACCCGAACCCCTCACCGAACCCGTACCCTAAGCTGTACCCTAAGCCTAATCCTAAGCCTAACCCTAGCCCTAGGCTACCTTTGACTGCTTCTGCCTCCAATAGATTTCCTAAGCACTAGGGTTTTAAGGAACAGCTTAAAAAGAGAATCCTAATGTGATTTCTTTATAATGTGTGTGTTCCTTATCTTATCCTAGTGTCTAAACCCTTCTCCATGGCTGGACCCCCAAATACAATTCCTTTACGTGCTAAGGTGTATCTAGAGAGTGGGATAGGTTTAATAACTACCCTAACCCTAACGCGTACCCTAACCCTAACCCCTACCCTAACCCTAATACGTAACCTGATCCTAAACCGTACCCTAAACGGAGCCCTAACCCTAACCCTAACCCATACCCTACGCCGTACCCGAACCCCTCCCCGAACCCGTACCCTAAGCCGTACCCTAAGCCTAACCCTAAGCCTAACCCTAGCCCTAGGCTACCCTTGACTGCTTCTGCCTCCAATAGATTTCCTAAGCACTAGTGTTTTAAGGAACAGCTTAAAAAGTGAATCCTAATGTGATTTCTTTATAATGGGTGTGTTCCTTATCTTATCCTAGTGTCTAAACTCTTCTCCATGGCTGGACCCCCAAATAATATTCCTTTACGTGATAAGGGGTATCTAGAGAGTGGGATAGGTTTAATAACTACCCTAACCCTAATGCATACCCTAACCCTGAACCCTACCTTAACCCTAATAGGTAACCTAATCCTAACCCGTACCCTAAACGGAGCCTTAACCCTAACACTAACCCTAACACTAACCCTAATCCATACCCTACGCCGTACCCGAACCCCTCCCCGAACCCGTACCCTAAGCCGTACCCTAAGCCTAACCCTAAGCCTAACCCTAACCCTAGGCTACCCTTGACTGCTTCTGCCTCCAATAGATTTCCTAAGCACTAGTGTTTTAAGGAACAGCTTAAAAAGAGAATCCTAATGTGATTTCTTTATAATGGGTGTGTTCCTTATATTATCTTAGTGTCTAAGATCTTCTCCATGGATGGACCCCCAAATAATATGGCTTTACGTGCTACGGGGTATCTAGAGAGTGGGATAGGTTTAATAACTAACCTAACCCTAACGCGTACCCTAACCCTAACCCCTACCCTAACCCTAAGACGTACACTAATCCTAACCCGTACCCTAAACCGAGCCCTAACCCTAACACTAACTCTAACCCTAACCCTAACCCATACCCTACGCTGTACCCGAAGCCCTCCCCGAACCCGTACCCGAAGCCGTACCCTAAGCCTAACCCCAAGCCTAACCCTAACCCTAGGCTACCCTTGACTGCTTCTGCCTCCAATAGATTTCCTCAGCACTAGTGTTTTAAGGAACAGCTTAAAAAGAGAATCCTAATGTGATTTCTTTATAATGGGTGTGTTCCTTATCTTATCCTAGTGTCTAAACTCTTCTCCATGGCTGGACCTCCAAATAATATTCCTTTACATGCTAAGGGGTATCTAGAGAGTGGGATAGGTTTAATAACTACCCTAACACTAACGCGTACCCTAACCCTAACCCCTACCCTAACCCTAACACGTACCCTAATCCTAACCCGTACCCTAAACCAAGCCCTAACCCTAACACTAACCCTAACCCTAACCCTAACCGATACCCTACGCCGTACCCGAAGCCCTCACCGAACCCGTACCCTAAGCCGAACCCTAAGCCTAACCCTAAGCGTAACCCTAACCCTAGGCTACCCTTGACTGCTTCTGACTCCAATAGATTTCCTAAGCACTAGTGTTTTAAGGAACAGCTTAAAAAGAGAATCCTAATGTGATTTCTTTATAATGGGTGTGTTCCTTATCTTATCCTAGTGTCTAAACTCTTCTCCATGGCTGGAACCCCAAATAATATTCCTTTACGTGCTAAGGTGTATCTAGAGAGTGGGATAGGTTTAATAACTACCTTAACTCTAACGCCTACCCTAACCCTAACCCCTACCCTAAAACTAACACGTACACTAAACCGAGCCCTAACCCTAACACTAACCCTAACCCTAACCCTAACCCATACCCTACGCCGTACCCGAACCCCTCCCCGAACCCGTACCCTAAGCCGTACCCTAACCCTAACCCTAAGCCTAACCCTAACCCTAGGCTACCCGTGACTGCTTCTGCCTCCAATAGATTTCCTAAGCACTAGTGTGTTAAGGAACAGCTTAAAAAGCGAATCCTAATGTGATTGCTTTATAATGGGTGTGTTCCTTATCTTATCCTAGTGTCTAAACTCTTCTCCATGGCTAGACCTCCAAATAATATTCCTTTACGTGCTAAGGGGTATCTAGAGAGTGGGAAAGGTTTAATAACTAACCTAACACTAATGCGTACCCTAACCCTAACCCCTACCCTAACCCTAAGACGTACACTAATCCTAACCCGTACCCTAAACCGAGCCCTAACCCTAACACTAACCCTAACCCTAACCCTAACCCATACCCTACGCCGTACCCGAACCCCTCCCCGAACCCGTACCCTAAGCCGTACCCTAAGCCTAATCCTAAGCCTAACACTAACCCTAGGCTACCCTTGACTGCTTCTGCCTCCAATATATTTCCTAAGCACTAGTGTTTTAAGGAACAGCTTAAAAAGAGAATCCTAATGTGATTTCTTTATAATGGGTGTGTTCCTTATCTTATCCTAGTGTCTAAACTCTTCTCCATGGCTGGACCCCCAAATAATATTACTTTACGTGCTAAGGGGTATCTAGAGAGTGGGATAGTTTTAATAACTACCCTAACCCTAATGCGTACCCTAACCCTAACCCCTACCCTAACCCTAACACGTAACCTAATCCTAACCCGTACCCTAAACTGAGCCCTAACCCTAACACTAACCCAAACCCTAAACCTAACACATACCCTCCGCCGTACACAAACCCCTCCCCGAACCCGTACCCTAAGCCGTACCGTAAGCCGTACCCTAAGCCTAATCCTAACCCTAGGCTACCCTTGACTGCTTCTGCCTCCAATAGATTTCCTAAGCACTAGAGTTTTAAGGAACAGCTTAAAAAGTGAATCCTAATGTGATTTCTTTATAATGGGTGTGTTCCTTATATTATCTTAGTGTCTAAGATCTTCTCCATGGATGGATCCCCAAATAATATGGCTTTACGTGCTACGGGGTATCTAGAGAGTGGGATAGGTTTAATAACTACCCTAACCCTAATGCGTACCCTAACCCTAACCCCTACCCTAACCCTAATACGTAACCTGATCCTAAACCGTACCCTAAACGGAGCCCTAACCCTAACCCTAACCCATACCCTACGCCGTACCCGAACCCCTCCCCGAACCCGTACCCTAAGCCGTATCCTAAGCCTAACCCTAAGCCTAACCCTAGCCCTAGGCTACCCTTGACTGCTTCTGCCTCCAATAGATTTCCTAAGCACTAGTGTTTTAAGGAACAGCTTAAAAAGAGAATCCTAATGTGATTTCTTTATAATGGGTGTGTTCCTTATCTTATCCTAGTGTCTAAACTCTTCTCCATGGCTGGACCCCCAAATAATATTCCTTTACGTGATAAGGGGTATCTAGAGAGTGGGATAGGTTTAATAACTACCCTAACCCTAATGCATACCCTAACCCTGAACCCTACCTCAACCCTAATAGGTAACCTAATCCTAACCCGTACCCTAAACGGAGCCTTAACCCTAACACTAACCCTAACACTAACCCTAACCCATACCCTACGCCGTACCCGAACCCCTCACCGAACCCGTACCCTAAGTCATACCCTAAGCCTAACCTCAAGCCTAACCCTAACCCTAGGCTACCCTTGACTGCTTCTGCCTCCAATAGATTTCCTAAGCACTAGTGTTTTAAGGAACAGCTTAAAAAGAGAATCCTAATGTGTTTTCTTTATAATGGGTGTGTTCCTTATATTATCTTAGTGTCTAAGATCTTCTCCATGGATGGACCCCCAAATAATATGGCTTTACGTGCTACGGGGTATCTAGAGAGTGGGATAGGTTTAATAACTAACCTAACCCTAACGCGTACCCTAACCCTAACCCCTACCCTAACCCTAAGACGTACACTAATCCTAACCCGTACCCTAAACCGAGCCCTAAACCTAACACTAACCCTAACCCTAACCCTAACCCATACCCTACGCTGTACCCGAAGCCCTCCCCGAACCCGTACCCAAAGCCGTACCCTAAGCCTAACCCCAAGCCTAACCCTAACCCTAGGCTACCCTTGACTGCTTCTGCCTCCAATAGATTTCCTAAGCACTAGTGTTTTAAGGAACAGCTTAAAAAGAGAATCCTAATGTGATATCTTTATAATGGGTGTGTTCCTTATATTATCTTAGTGTCTAAGATCTTCTCCATGGATGGACCCCCAAATAATATGGGTTTACGTGCTACGGGGTATCTAGAGAGTGGGATAGGTTTAATTACTACCCTAACCCTAACGCGTACCCTAACCCTAACCCCTACCCTAACCCTAAGACGTACACTAATCCTAACCCGTACCCTAAACCGAGCCCTAACCCTAACACTAACCCTAACCCTAACCCTAACCCATACACTACGCTGTACCCGAAGCCCTCCCCGAACCCGTACCCTAAGCCGTACCCTAAGCCTAACCCTAACCCTACGCTACCCTTGACTGCTTCTGCCTCCAATAGATTTCCTCAGCACTAGTGTTTTAAGGAACAGCTTAAAAAGAGAATCCTAATGTGATTTCTTTATAATGGGTGTGTTCCTTATCTTATCCTAGTGTCTAAACTCTTCTCCATGGCTGGACCTCCAAATAATATTCCTTTACGTGCTAAGGGGTATCTAGAGAGTGGGATAGGTTTAATAACTACCCTAACACTAACGCGTACCCTAACGCTAACCCCTACCCTAACCCTAACACGTACCCTAATCCTAACCCGTACCCTAAACCGAGCCCTAACCCTAACACTAACCCTAACCCTAACCCTAACCGATACCCTACGCAGTACCCGAAGCCCTCACCGAACCCGTACCCTAAGCCGAACCCTAAGCCTAACCCTAAGCGTAACCCTAACCCTAGGCTACCCTTGACTGCTTCTGACTCCAATAGATTTCCTAAGCACTAGTGTTTTAAGGAACAGCTTAAAAAGAGAATCCTAATGTGATTTCTTTATAATGGGTGTGTTCCTTATCTTATCCTAGTGTCTAAACTCTTCTCCATGGCTGGAACCCCAAATAATATTCCTTTACGTGCTAAGGTGTATCTAGAGAGTGGGATAGGTTTAATAACTACCTTAACTCTAACGCCTACCCTAACCCTAATCCCTACCCTAAAACTAACACGTACACTAAACCGAGCCCTAACCCTAACACTAACCCTAACCCTAACCCTAACCCATACCCTACGCCGTACCCGAACCCCTCCCCGAACCCGTACCCTAAGCCGTACCCTAACCCTAACCCTAAGCCTAACCCTAACCCTAGGCTACCCGTGACTGCTTCTGCCTCCAATAGATTTCCTAAGCACTAGTGTGTTAAGGAACAGCTTAAAAAGCGAATCCTAATGTGATTGCTTTATAATGGGTGTGTTCCTTATCTTATCCTAGTGTCTAAACTCTTCTCCATGGCTAGACCTCCAAATAATATTCCTTTACGTGCTAAGGGGTATCTAGAGAGTGGGAAAGGTTTAATAACTAACCTAACACTAATGCGTACCCTAACACTAACCCCTACCCTAACCCTAAGACGTACACTAATCCTAACCCGTACCCTAAACCGAGCCCTAACCCTAACACTAACCCTAACCCTAACCCTAACCCATACCCTACGCCGTACCCGAACCCCTCCCCGAACCCGTACCCTAAGCCGTACCCTAAGCCTAATCCTAAGCCTAACCCTAACCCTAGGCTACCCTTGACTGCTTCTGCCTCCAATAGATTTCCTAAGCACTAGTGTTTTAAGGAACAGCTTAAAAAGAGAATCCTAACGTGATTTCTTTATAATGTGTGTGTTCCTTATCTTATCCTAGTGTCTAAACCCTTCTCCATGGCTGGACCCCAAAAAAATTCCTTTACGTGCTAAGGTGTATCTACAGAGTGGGATAGGTTTAATAACTACCCTAACCCTAACGCGTACCCTAACCCTAACCCCTACCCTAACCCTAACACGTACCCTAATCCTAACCCGTACCCTAAACCGAGCCCTAACCCTAACACTAATCCTAACCCTAACCCTAACCCATACCCTACGCCGTACCCGAAGCCCTCCCCAAACCCGTACCCTAAGCCGTACCCTAAGCCTAACCCTAAGCCTAACCCTAACCCTAGGCTACCCTTGACTGCTCTGCCTCCAATAGATTTCCTAAGCACTAGTGTTTTAAGGAACAGCTTAAAAAGGGAATCCTAATGTGATTTCTTTATAATGGGTGTGTTCCTTATCTTATCCTAGTGTCTAAACACTTCTCCATGGCTGGACCCCCAAATAATAATCCTTTATGTGCTAAGGGGTATCTAGAGAGTGGGATAGGTTTAATAAGTACCCTAACCCTAATGCGTACCCTAACCCTAACACCTACCCTAACCCTAACACGTATCCTAATCCTAACCCGTACCCTAAACGGAGCCCTAACCCTAACACTAACCCTAACCCTAACCCTAACCCATACCCTACGTCGTACCCGAACCCCTCCCCGAACCCGTACCCTAAGCCGTACCCTAAGCCTTACCCCAAGCCTAACCCTAACCCTAGGCTACCCTTGACTGATTCTGCCTCCAATAGATTTCCTAAGCACTAGTGTTTTAAGGAACAGCTTAAAAAGAGAATCCTAATGTGATATCTTTATAATGGGTGTGTTCCTTATATTATCTTAGTGTCTAAGCTCTTCTCCATGGATGGACCCCCAAATAATATTCCTTTACGTGCTAAGGGGTATCTAGAGAGTGGGATAGGTTTAATAACTACCCTAACCCTAACGCGTACACTAACCCTAACCCCTACCCTAACCCTAACACGTACCCTAATCCTAACCCGTACCCTAAACGGAGACCTAACCCTAACACTAACCCTAACCCTAACCCTAACCCATACCCTACGTCGTACCCGAACCCCTCCCCGAACCCGTACCCTAAGCCGTACCCTAAGCCTAACCCTAAGCCTAACCCTAGCCCTAGGCTACCTTTGACTGCTTCTGCTTCCAATAGATTTCCTAAGCACTAGGGTTTTAAGGAACAGCTTAAAAAGAGAATCCTAATGTGATTTCTTTATAATGGGTGTGTTCCTTATCTTATCCTAATGTCTAAACTCTTCTCCATGGCTGGACCCCCAAATAATATTCCTTTACGTGCTAAGGGGTATCTAGAGAGTGGGATAGTTTTAATATCTACCCTAACCCTAACGCGTACCCTAACCCTAACCCTTACTCTAACCCTAACACGTACCCTAATCCTATCCTGTACCCTAAGAGGAGCCCTAACCCTAACACTACCCCAAACCCTAACCCTAACCCATACCCTCCGCCGTACACGAAACCCTCCCCGAACCCGTATCCTAAGCCGTACCCTAAGCCGTACCTTAAGCCTAACCCTAACCCTAGGCTACCCTTGACTGCTTCTGCCTCCAATAGATTTCCGAAACACTAGTGTTTTAAGGAACAGCTTAAAAAGAGAATCCTAATGTGATTTCTTTATAATGGGTGTGTTCCTTATCTTATCCTAGTGTCTAAACTCTTCTCCATGGCTGGACCCCCAAATAATAAACCTTTCCGTGCTAAGGGGTATCTAGAGAGTGGGATAGGTTTAATAACTACACTAACCCTAACGAGTAACCTAACCCTAACCCCTACCCCAACCCTAACATGTACCCTAATACTAACCCGTACCCTAAACCGAGCCCTAACCCTAACACTAACCCTAAACCTTACCCTAACCCATACCCTACGCCGTACCTGAAGCCCTCCCCGAACCCGTACCCTAAGCCGTACCCTAAGACTAACCCTAAGCCTAACCCTAACCCTAGGCTACCCTTGACTGCTTCTGCCTCCAATAGATTTCCTAAGCACTAGTGTTTTAAGGAACAGCTTTAAAAGAGAATCCTAATGTGATTTCTTTATAATGGGTGTGTTCCTTATCTTATCCTAGTGTCTAAACTCTTCTCCATGGCTGGACCCCCAAATAATATTCCTTTACGTGCTAAGGTGTATCTAGAGAGTGGGATAGGTTTAATAACTACCCTAACCCTAACGCGTACCCTAACCCTAACCCCTACCCTAACCCTAACATGTACCCTAATCCTAACCCGTACCCTAAACCGAGGCCTAACCCTAACACTAACCCTAACCCTAACCCTAACCCATACCCTACGCCGTACCTGAACCCCTCCCCGAACCCGTACCCTAAGCCCTACCCTAAGCCTAACCCTAAGACTAACCCTAGCCCTAGGCTACCCTTGACTGCTTCTGCCTCCAATAGATTTCCTAAGCATAAGTGTTTTAAGGAACAGCTTCAAAAGAGAATCCTAATGTGATTTCTTTATAATGGGTGTGTTCCTTATCTTATCCTAGTGTCTAAACTCTTCTCCATGGTTGGCCCCCAAATAATATTCCTTTACGTGCTAAGGGGTATCTAGAGAGTGGGATAGGTTTAATAACTACCCTAACCCTAACGCGTACCCTAACCCTAACCCCTACCCTAACCCTAACACGTACCCTAATCCTAAGCCGTACCCTAAACCAAGCCCTAACCCTAACACTAACACTAACACTAACCCTAACCGATACCATACGCCGTACCCGAAGCCCTCCCCGAACCCATATCCTAAGCCGAACCCTAAGCCTAACCCTAAGCGTAACCCTAACCCTAGGCTACCCTTGACTGCTTCTGCCTCCAATAGATTTCCTAAGCACTAGTGTTTTAAGGAACAGCTTAAAAAGAGAATCCTAATGTGATTTCTTTATAATGTGTGTGTTCCTTATCTTATCCTAGTGTCTAAACCCTTCTCCATGGCTGGACCCCCAAATAAAATTCCTTTACGTGCTAAGGTGTATCTAGAGAGTGGGATAGGTTTAATAACTACCCTAACCCTAACGCGTACCCTAACCCTAACCCCTACCCTAACCCTAACACGTACCCTAAAACTAACCCGTACCCTAAACCGAGCCCTAACCCTAACACTAATCCTAACCCTAACCCTAACCCATACCCTACGCCGTACCCGAAGCCCTCCCCAAACCCGTACCCTAAGCCGTACCCTAAGCCTAACCCTAAGCCTAACCCTAACCCTAGGCTACCCTTGACTGCTCTGCCTCCAATAGATTTCCTAAGCACTAGTGTTTTAAGGAACAGCTTAAAAAGAGAATCCTAATGTGATTTGTTTATAATGGGTGTGTTCCTTATCTTATCCTAGTGTCTAAACACTTCTCCATGGCTGGACCCCCAAATAATATTCCTTTACGTGCTAAGGGGTATCTAGAGAGTGGGATAGGTTTAATAACTACCCTAACCCTAACGCGTACCCTAACCCTAACCCCTACCCTAACCCTAACACGTACCCTAATCCTAACCCGTACCCTAAACGGAGCCCTAACCCTAACACTAACCCTAACCCTAACCCTAACCCATACCCTACGTCGTACCCGAACCCCTCCCCGAACCCGTACCCTAAGCCGTACCCTAAGCCTTACCCCAAGCCTAACCCTAACCCTAGGCTACCCTTGACTGATTCTGCCTCCAATAGATTTCCTAAGCACTAGTGTTTTAAGGAACAGCTTAAAAAGAGAATCCTAATGTGATATCTTTATAATGGGTGTGTTCCTTATATTATCTTAGTGTCTAAGCTCTTCTCCATGGATGGACCCCCAAATAATATTCCTTTACGTGCTAAGGGGTATCTAGAGAGTGGGATAGGTTTAATAACTACCCTAACCCTAACGCGTACCCTAACCCTAACCCCTACCCTAACCCTAACACGTACCCTAATCCTAACCCGTACCCTAAACGGAGCCCTAACCCTAACACTAACCCTAACCCTAACCCTAACCCATACCCTACGTCGTACCCGAACCCCTCCCCGAACCCGTACCCTGAGCCGTACCCTAAGCCTAACCCTAAGCCTAACCCTAGCCCTAGGCTACCTTTGACTGCTTCTGCCTCCAATAGATTTCCTAAGCACTAGGGTTTTAAGGAACAGCTTAAAAAGAGAATCCTAATGTGATTTCTTTATAATGGGTGTGTTCCTTATCTTATCCTAATGTCTAAACTCTTCTCCATGGCTGGACCCCCAAATAATATTCCTTTACGTGCTAAGGGGTATCTAGAGAGTGGGATAGTTTTAATAACTACCCTAACCCTAACGCGTACCCTAACCCTAACCCTTACTCTAACCCTAATACGTAACCTAATCCTAACCCGTACCCTAAACGGAGCCCTAACCCTAACACTAACCCTAACCCTAACCCTAACCCATACCCTACGCCGTACCCGAACCCCTCCCCGAACCCGTACCCTAAGCCGTACCCTAATCCTAACCCTAAGCCTAACCCTAGCCCTAGGCTACCCTTGACTGCTTCTGCCTCCAATAGATTTCCTAAGCACTAGTGTTTTAAGGAACAGCTTAAAAAGAGAATCCTAATGTGATTTCTTTATAATGGGTGTGTTCCTTATTTTATCTTAGTGTCTAAGATCTTCTCCATGGATGGACCCCCAAATAATATGGCTTTACTTGCTACGGGGTATCTAGAGAGTGGGATAGGTTTAATAACTACCCTAACCCTAACGCGTACCCTAACCCTAACCCCTACCCTAACCCTAAGACGTACACTAATCCTAACTCGTACCCTAAACCGATCCCTAACCCTAACACTAACCCTAACCCTAACCCTAACCCATACCCTACGCTGTACCCGAAGCCCTCCACGAACCCGTACCCTAAGCCGTACCCTAAGCCTAACCCTAACCCTACGCTACCCTTGACTGCTTCTGCCTCCAATAGATTTCCTCAGCACTAGTGTTTTAAGGAACAGCTTAAAAAGAGAATCCTAATGTGATTTCTTTATAATGGGTGTGTTCCTTATCTTATCCTAGTGTCTAAACTCTTCTCCATGGCTGGACCTCCAAATAATATTCCTTTACGTGCTAAGGGGTATCTAGAGAGTGGGATAGGTTTAATAACTACCCTAACACTAACGCGTACCCTAACCCTAACCCCTACCCTAACCCTAACATGTACCCTAATCCTAACACGTACCCTAAACCGAGCCCTAACCCTAACAATAACCCTAACCCTAACCCTAACCCATACCCTACGCCGTACCCCAACCCCTCCCCGAACCCGTACCCTAAGCCGTACCCTAAGCCTAACCCTAAGCCTAACCCTAGCCCTAGGCTACCCTTGACTGCTTCTGCCTCCAATAGATTTCCTAAGCACTAGTGTTTTAAGGAACAGGTTAAAAGAGAATCCTAATGTGATTTCTTTATAATGGGTGTGTTCCTTATCTTATCCTAGTGTCTAAACTCTTCTCCATGGCTAGACCTCCAAATAATATTCCTTTACGTGCTAAGGGGTATCTAGAGAGTGGGAAAGGTTTAATAACTAACCTAACACTAATGCGTACCCTAACCCTAACCCCTACCCTAACCCTAATTCATACCCTAATCCTAACCAATATCCTAAACCGAGCCCTAACCCTAACACTAACCCTAACCCTAACCCTAACCCATACCCTACGCCGTACCCGAACCCCTCCCCAAACCCGTACCATAAGCCGTACCCTAAGCCTAATCCTAAGCCTAACCCTAACCCTAGGCTACCCTTGACTGCTTCTGCCTCCAATAGATTTCCTAAGCACTAGTGTTTTAAGGAA
This sequence comes from Balaenoptera physalus, assembly GCF_965194825.1. Taxonomy (NCBI): domain Eukaryota; kingdom Metazoa; phylum Chordata; class Mammalia; order Artiodactyla; family Balaenopteridae; genus Balaenoptera; species Balaenoptera physalus. Next base: position 209,806 of record NW_028126404.1, read on the forward strand.
CAGCTTAAAAAGTGAATCCTAATGTGATTTCTTTATAATGGGTGTGTTCCTTATCTTATCCTAGTGTCTAAACTCTTCTCCATGGCTGGACCCCCAAATAATATTACTTTACGTGCTAAGGGGTATCTAGAGAGTGGGATAGGTTTAATAACTACCCTAACCCTAATGCGTACCCCAACCCTAACCCCTACCCTAACCCTAACACGTAACCTAATCCTAACCCGTACCCTAAACGGAGCCCTAACCCTAACACTAACCCAAACCCTAAACCTAACACATACCCTCCGCCGTACACAAACCCCTCCCCGAACCCGTACCCTAAGCCGTACCGTAAGCCGTACCATAAGCCTAATCCTAACCCTAGGCTACCCTTGACTGCTTCTGCCTCCAATAGATTTCCTAAGCACTAGTGTTTTAAGGAACAGCTTAAAAAGAGAATCCTAATGTGATTTCTTTATAATGGGTGTGTTCCTTATCTTATCCTAGTGTCTAAACTCTTCTCCATGGCTGGACCTCCATATAATATTCCTTTACGTGCTAAGGGGTATCTAGAGAGTGGGATAGGTTTAATAACTACCCTAACACTAACGCGTACCCTAACCCTAACCCCTACCCTAACCCTAACACGTACCCTAAACCGAGCCCTAACCCTAACACTAAACCTAACCCTAACCCTAACCAATACCCTACGCCGTACCCGAAGCCCTCCCCGAACCCATACCCTAAGCCGAACCCTAAGCCTATCCCTAAGCGTAACTCTAACCCTAGGCTACCCTTGACTGCTTCTGACTCCAATAGATTTCCTAAGCACTAGTGTTTTAAGGAACAGCTTAAAAAGAGAATCCTAATGTGATTTGTTTATAATGGGTGTGTTCCTTATCTTATCCTAGTGTCTAAACTCTTCTCCATGGCTGGACCTCCAAATAATATTCCTTTACCTGCTAAGGGGTATCTAGAGAGTGGGATAGGTTTAATAACTACCCTAACACTAACGCGTACCCTAACCCTAACCCCTACCCTAACACTAACACGTACCCTAATCCTAACCAATACCCTAAACCGAGCCCTAAACCTAACACTAACCCTAACCCTAACCCTAACCCATACCCTACGCTGTACCCGAAGCCCTCCCCAAACCCGTACCCTAAGCCGTACCCTAAGCCGTACCCTAAGCCTAACCCTAACCCTAGGCTACCCTTGACTGCTTCTGCCTCCAATAGATTTCCTAAGCACTAGTGTTTTAAGGAACAGCTTAAAAAGAGAATCCTAATGTGATTTCTTTATAATGTGTGTGTTCCTTATCTTATCCTAGTGTCTAAACCCTTCTCCATGGCTGGACCCCCAAATAAAATTCCTTTACGTGCTAAGGTGTATCTAGAGAGTGGGATAGGTTTAATAACTACCCTAACCCTAGCGCGTACCCTAACCCTAACCCCTACCCTAACCCTAACACGTACCCTAATCCTAACCCGTACCCTAAACCGAGCCCTAACCCTAACACTAATCCTAACCCTAACCCTAACCCATACCCTACGCCGTACCCGAAGCCCTCCCCAAACCCGTACCCTAAGCCGTACCCTAAGCCTAACCCTAAGCCTAACCCTAACCCTAGGCTACCCTTGACTGCTCTGCCTCCAATAGATTTCCTAAGCACTAGTGTTTTAAGGAACAGCTTAAAAAGAGAATCCTAATGTGATTTGTTTATAATGAGTGTGTTCCTTATCTTATCCTAGTGTCTAAACACTTCTCCATGGCTGGACCCCGAAATAATAATCCTTTATGTGCTAAGGGGTATCTAGAGAGTGGGATAGGTTTAATAACTACCCTAACCCTAACGCGTACCCTAACCCTAACACCTACCCTAACCCTAACACGTATCCTAATCCTAACCCGTACCCTAAACGGAGCCCTAACCCAAACACTAACCCTAACCCTAACCCTAACCCATACCCTACGTCGTACCCGAACCCCTCCCCAAACCCGTACCCTAAGCCGTACCCTAAGCCTTACCCCAAGCCTAACCCTAACCCTAGGCTACCCTTGACTGATTCTGCCTCCAATAGATTTCCTAAGCACTAGTGTTTTAAGGAACAGCTTAAAAAGAGAATCCTAATGTGATATCTTTATAATGGGTGTGTTCCTTATATTATCTTAGTGTCTAAGCTCTTCTCCATGGATGGACCCCCAAATAATATTCCTTTACGTGCTAAGGGGTATCTAGAGAGTGGGATAGGTTTAATAACTACCCTAACCCTAACGCGTACCCTAACCCTAACCCCTACCCTAACCCTAACACGTACCCTAATCCTAACCCGTACCCTAAACGGAGCCCTAACCCTAACACTAACCCTAACCCTAACCCTAACCCATACCCTACGTCGTACCCGAACCCCTCCCCGAACCCGTACCCTAAGCCGTACCCTAAGCCTAACCCTAAGCCTAACCCTAGCCCTAGGCTACCTTTGACTGCTTCTGCTTCCAATAGATTTCCTAAGCACTAGGGTTTTAAGGAACAGCTTAAAAAGAGAATCCTAATGTGATTTCTTTATAATGGGTGTGTTCCTTATCTTATCCTAATGTCTAAACTCTTCTCCATGGCTGGACCCCCAAATAATATTCCTTTACGTGCTAAGGGGTATCTAGAGAGTGGGATAGTTTTAATATCTACCCTAACCCTAACGCGTACCCTAACCCTAACCCTTACTCTAACCCTAACACGTACCCTAATCCTATCCTGTACCCTAAGAGGAGCCCTAACCCTAACACTACCCCAAACCCTAACCCTAACCCATACCCTCCGCCGTACACGAAACCCTCCCCGAACCCGTACCCTAAGCCCTACCCTAAGCCTAACCCTAAGACTAACCCTAGCCCTAGGCTACCCTTGACTGCTTCTGCCTCCAATAGATTTCCTAATCATAAGTGTTTTAAGGAACAGCTTCAAAAGAGAATCCTAATGTGATTTCTTTATAATGGGTGTGTTCCTTATCTTATCCTAGTGTCTAAACTCTTCTCCATGGTTGGACCCCCAAATAATATTCCTTTACGTGCTAAGGGGTATCTAGAGAGTGGGATAGGTTTAATAACTACCCTAACCCTAACGCGTACCCTAACCCTAACCCCTACCCTAACCCTAACACGTACCCTAATCCTAAGCCGTACCCTAAACCAAGCCCTAACCCTAACACTAACACTAACCCTAACCCTAACCGATACCCTACGCCGTACCCGAAGCCCTCCCCGAACCCATACCCTAAGCCGAACCCTAAGCCTAAACCTAAGCGTAACCCTAACCCTAGGCTACCCTTGACTGCTTCTGCCTCCAATAGATTTCCTAAGCACTAGTGTTTTAAGGAACAGCTTAAAAAGAGAATCCTAATGTGATTTCTTTATAATGTGTGTGTTCCTTATCTTATCCTAGTGTCTAAACCCTTCTCCATGGCTGGACCCCCAAATAAAATTCCTTTACGTGCTAAGGTGTATCTAGAGAGTGGGATAGGTTTAATAACTACCCTAACCCTAGCGCGTACCCTAACCCTAACCCCTACCCTAACCCTAACACGTACCCTAATCCTAACCCGTACCCTAAACCGAGCCCTAACCCTAACACTAATCCTAACCCTAACCCTAACCCATACCCTACGCCGTACCCGAAGCCCTCCCCAAACCCGTACCCTAAGCCGTACCCTAAGCCTAACCCTAAGCCTAACCCTAACCCTAGGCTACCCTTGACTGCTCTGCCTCCAATAGATTTCCTAAGCACTAGTGTTTTAAGGAACAGCTTAAAAAGAGAATCCTAATGTGATTTGTTTATAATGAGTGTGTTCCTTATCTTATCCTAGTGTCTAAACACTTCTCCATGGCTGGACCCCGAAATAATAATCCTTTATGTGCTAAGGGGTATCTAGAGAGTGGGATAGGTTTAATAACTACCCTAACCCTAACGCGTACCCTAACCCTAACACCTACCCTAACCCTAACACGTATCCTAATCCTAACCCGTACCCTAAACGGAGCCCTAACCCAAACACTAACCCTAACCCTAACCCTAACCCATACCCTACGTCGTACCCGAACCCCTCCCCAAACCCGTACCCTAAGCCGTACCCTAAGCCTTACCCCAAGCCTAACCCTAACCCTAGGCTACCCTTGACTGATTCTGCCTCCAATAGATTTCCTAAGCACTAGTGTTTTAAGGAACAGCTTAAAAAGAGAATCCTAATGTGATATCTTTATAATGGGTGTGTTCCTTATATTATCTTAGTGTCTAAGCTCTTCTCCATGGATGGACCCCCAAATAATATTCCTTTACGTGCTAAGGGGTATCTAGAGAGTGGGATAGGTTTAATAACTACCCTAACCCTAACGCGTACCCTAACCCTAACCCCTACCCTAACCCTAACACGTACCCTAATCCTAACCCGTACCCTAAACGGAGCCCTAACCCTAACACTAACCCTAACCCTAACCCTAACCCATACCCTACGTCGTACCCGAACCCCTCCCCGAACCCGTACCCTAAGCCGTACCCTAAGCCTAACCCTAAGCCTAACCCTAGCCCTAGGCTACCTTTGACTGCTTCTGCTTCCAATAGATTTCCTAAGCACTAGGGTTTTAAGGAACAGCTTAAAAAGAGAATCCTAATGTGATTTCTTTATAATGGGTGTGTTCCTTATCTTATCCTAATGTCTAAACTCTTCTCCATGGCTGGACCCCCAAATAATATTCCTTTACGTGCTAAGGGGTATCTAGAGAGTGGGATAGTTTTAATATCTACCCTAACCCTAACGCGTACCCTAACCCTAACCCTTACTCTAACCCTAACACGTACCCTAATCCTATCCTGTACCCTAAGAGGAGCCCTAACCCTAACACTACCCCAAACCCTAACCCTAACCCATACCCTCCGCCGTACACGAAACCCTCCCCGAACCCGTACCCTAAGCCCTACCCTAAGCCTAACCCTAAGACTAACCCTAGCCCTAGGCTACCCTTGACTGCTTCTGCCTCCAATAGATTTCCTAATCATAAGTGTTTTAAGGAACAGCTTCAAAAGAGAATCCTAATGTGATTTCTTTATAATGGGTGTGTTCCTTATCTTATCCTAGTGTCTAAACTCTTCTCCATGGTTGGACCCCCAAATAATATTCCTTTACGTGCTAAGGGGTATCTAGAGAGTGGGATAGGTTTAATAACTACCCTAACCCTAACGCGTACCCTAACCCTAACCCCTACCCTAACCCTAACACGTACCCTAATCCTAAGCCGTACCCTAAACCAAGCCCTAACCCTAACACTAACACTAACCCTAACCCTAACCGATACCCTACGCCGTACCCGAAGCCCTCCCCGAACCCATACCCTAAGCCGAACCCTAAGCCTAAACCTAAGCGTAACCCTAACCCTAGGCTACCCTTGACTGCTTCTGCCTCCAATAGATTTCCTAAGCACTAGTGTTTTAAGGAACAGCTTAAAAAGAGAATCCTAATGTGATTTCTTTATAATGTGTGTGTTCCTTATCTTATCCTAGTGTCTAAACCCTTCTCCATGGCTGGACCCCCAAATAAAATTCCTTTACGTGCTAAGGTGTATCTAGAGAGTGGGATAGGTTTAATAACTACCCTAACCCTAACGCGTACCCTAACCCTAACCCCTACCCTAACCCTAACACGTACCCTAATCCTAACCCGTACCCTAAACCGAGCCCTAACCCTAACACTAATCCTAACCCTAACCCTAACCCATACCCTACGCCGTACCCGAAGCCCTCCCCAAACCCGTACCCTAAGCCGTACCCTAAGCCTAACCCTAAGCCTAACCCTAACCCTAGGCTACCCTTGACTGCTCTGCCTCCAATAGATTTCCTAAGCACTAGTGTTTTAAGGAACAGCTTAAAAAGAGAATCCTAATGTGATTTGTTTATAATGGGTGTGTTCCTTATCTTATCCTAGTGTCTAAACACTTCTCCATGGCTGGACCCCCAAATAATAATCCTTTATGTGCTAAGGGGTATCTAGAGAGTGGGATAGGTTTAATAACTACCCTAACCCTAATGCGTACCCTAACCCTAACCCCTACCCTAACCCTAACACGTATCCTAATCCTAACCCGTACCCTAAACGGAGCCCTAACCCTAACACTAACCCTAACCCTAACCCTAACCCATACCCTACGTCGTACCCGAACCCCTCCCCGAACCCGTACCCTAAGCCGTACCCTAAGCCTTACCCCAAGCCTAACCCTAACCCTAGGCTACCCTTGACTGATTCTGCCTCCAATAGATTTCCTAAGCACTAGTGTTTTAAGGAACAGCTTAAAAAGAGAATCCTAATGTGATATCTTTATAATGGGTGTGTTCCTTATATTATCTTAGTGTCTAAGCTCTTCTCCATGGATGGACCCCCAAATAATATTCCTTTACGTGCTAAGGGGTATCTAGAGAGTGGGATAGGTTTAATAACTACCCTATCCCTAACGCGTACCCTAACCCTAACCCCTACCCTAACCCTAACACGTACCCTAATCCTAACCCGTACCCTAAACGGAGCCCTAACCCTAACACTAACCCTAACCCTAACCCTAACCCATACCCTACGTCGTACCCGAACCCCTCCCCGAACCCGTACCCTGAGCCGTACCCTAAGCCTAACCCTAAGCCTAACCCTAGCCCTAGGCTACCTTTGACTGCTTCTGCCTCCAATAGATTTCCTAAGCACTAGGGTTTTAAGGAACAGCTTAAAAAGAGAATCCTAATGTGATTTCTTTATAATGGGTGTGTTCCTTATCTTATCCTAATGTCTAAACTCTTCTCCATGGCTGGACCCCCAAATAATATTCCTTTACGTGCTAAGGGGTATCTAGAGAGTGGGATAGTTTTAATAACTACCCTAACCCTAACGCGTACCCTAACCCTAACCCTTACTCTAACCCTAATACGTAACCTAATCCTAACCCGTACCCTAAACGGAGCCCTAACCCTAACACTAACCCTAACCCTAACACTAACCCATACCCTACGCCGTACCCGAACCCCTCCCCGAACCCGTACCCTAAGCCGTACCCTAATCCTAACCCTAAGCCTAACCCTAGCCCTAGGCTACACTTGACTGCTTCTGCCTCCAATAGATTTCCTAAGCACTAGTGTTTTAAGGAACAGCTTAAAAAGAGAATCCTAATGTGATTTCTTTATAATGGGTGTGTTCCTTATATTATCTTAGTGTCTAAGATCTTCTCCATGGATGGACCCCCAAATAATATGGCTTTACTTGCTACGGGGTATCTAGAGAGTGGGATAGGTTTAATAACTACCCTAACCCTAACGCGTACCCTAACCCTAACCCCTACCCTAACCCTAAGACGTACACTAATCCTAACTCGTACCCTAAACCGATCCCTAACCCTAACACTAACCCTAACCCTAACCCTAACCCATACCCTACGCTGTACCCGAAGCCCTCCCCGAACCCGTACCCTAAGCCGTACCCTAAGCCTAACCCTAACCCTACGCTACCCTTGACTGCTTCTGCCTCCAATAGATTTCCTCAGCACTAGTGTTTTAAGGAACAGCTTAAAAAGAGAATCCTAATGTGATTTCTTTATAATGGGTGTGTTCCTTATCTTATCCTAGTGTCTAAACTCTTCTCCATGGCTGGACCTCCAAATAATATTCCTTTACGTGCTAAGGGGTATCTAGAGAGTGGGATAGGTTTAATAACTACCCTAACACTAACGCGTACCCTAACCCTAACCCCTACCCTAACCCTAACATGTACCCTAATCCTAACACGTACCCTAAACCGAGCCCTAACCCTAACAATAACCCTAACCCTAACCCTAACCCATACCCTACGCCGTACCCCAACCCCTCCCCGAACCCGTACCCTAAGCCGTACCCTAAGCCTAACCCTAAGCCTAACCCTAGCCCTAGGCTACCCTTGACTGCTTCTGCCTCCAATAGATTTCCTAAGCACTAGTGTTTTAAGGAACAGGTTAAAAAGAGAATCCTAATGTGATTTCTTTATAATGGGTGTGTTCCTTATCTTATCCTAGTGTCTAAACTCTTCTCCATGGCTAGACCTCCAAATAATATTCCTTTACGTGCTAAGGGGTATCTAGAGAGTGGGAAAGGTTTAATAACTAACCTAACACTAATGCGTACCCTAACCCTAACCCCTACCCTAACCCTAATTCATACCCTAATCCTAACCAATATCCTAAACCGAGCCCTAACCCTAACACTAACCCTAACCCTAACCCTAACCCATACCCTACGCCGTACCCGAACCCCTCCCCAAACCCGTACCATAAGCCGTACCCTAAGCCTAATCCTAAGCCTAACCCTAACCCTAGGCTACCCTTGACTGCTTCTGCCTCCAATAGATTTCCTAAGCACTAGTGTTTTAAGGAACAGCTTAAAAAGTGAATCCTAATGTGATTTCTTTATAATGGGTGTGTTCCTTATCTTATCCTAGTGTCTAAACTCTTCTCCATGGCTGGACCCCCAAATAATATTACTTTACGTGCTAAAGGGTATCTAGAGAGTGGGATAGGTTTAGTAACTACCCTAACCCTAATGCGTACCCTAACCCTAACCCCTACCCTAACCCTAACACGTAACCTAATCCTAACCCGTACCCTAAACGGAGCCCTAACCCTAACACTAACCCAAACCCTAAACCTAACACATACCCTCCGCCGTACACAAACCCCTCCCCGAACCCGTACCCTAAGCCGTACCGTAAGCCGTACCATAAGCCTAATCCTAACCCTAGGCTACCCTTGACTGCTTCTGCCTCCAATAGATTTCCTAAGCACTAGAGTTTTAAGGAACAGCTTAAAAAGTGAATCCTAATGTGATTTCTTTATAATGGGTGTGTTCCTTATATTATCTTAGTGTCTAAGATCTTCTCCATGGATGGACCCCCAAATAATATGGCTTTACGTGCTACGGGGTATCTAGAGAGTGGGATAGGTTTAATAACTACCCTAACCCTAACGCGTACCCTAACCCTAACCCCTACCCTAACCCTAAAACGTACACTAATCCTAACCCGTACCCTAAACCGAGCCCTAACCCTAACACTAACCCTAACCCTAACCCTAACCCATACCCTACGCCGTACCCGAAGCCCTCCCCGAACCCGTAACCTAAGCCGTACCCTAAGCCGTACCCTAAGCCTAACCCTAACCCTACGCTACCCTTGACTGCTTCTGGCTCCAATAGATTTCCTAAGCACTAGTGTTTTAAGGAACAGCTTAAAAAGAGAATCCTAATGTGATTTCTTTATAATGGGTGTGTTCCTTATCTTATCCTAGTGTCTAAACTCTTCTCCATGGCTGGACCTCCATATAATATTCCTTTACGTGCTAAGGGGTATCTAGAGAGTGGGATAGGTTTAATAACTACCCTAACACTAAGGCATACCCTAAACCTAACCCCTACCCTAACCATAACATGTACCCTAATCCTAACCAATACCCTAAACCGAGCCCTAACCCTAACACTAACCCTAACCCTAACCCTAACCCATACCCTACGCCGTGCCCGAAGCCCTCCCCGAACCCGTACCCTAAGCAGTACCCTAAGCCTAACTCTAAGCCTAACCCTAACCCTAGGCTACCCTTGACTGCTTCTGCCTCCAATAGATTTCCTAAGCACTAGTGTTTTAAGGAACAGCTTAAAAAGAGAATCCTAATGTGATTTCTTTATAATGAGTGTGTTCCTTATATTATCTTAGTGTCTAAGATCTTCTCCATGGATGGACCCCCAAATAATATTCCTTTACGTGCTAAGGGGTATCTAGAGAGTGGGATAGGTTTAATAACTACCCTAACCCTAACGCGTACCCTAACCCCAACCCCTACCCTAACCCTAACACGTACCCTAAACCGAGCCCTAACCCTAACACTAAACCTAACCCTAACCCTCACCAATACCCTACGCCGTACCCGAAGCCCTCACCGAACCCGTACCCTAAGCCGTACCCTAAGCCTAACCCTAAGCCTAACCCTAACCCTAAGCTACCCTTGACTGCTTCTGCCTCCAATAGATTTCCTAAGCACTAGTGTTTTAAGGAACAGCTTAAAAAGAGAATCCTAATGTGATTTCTTTATAATGGGTGTGTTCCTTATATTATCTTAGTGTCTAAGATCTTCTCCATGGATGGACCCCCAAATAATATGGCTTTACTTGCTACGGGGTATCTAGAGAGTGGGATAGGTTTAATAACTACCCTAACCCTAACGCGTACCCTAACCCTAACCCCTACCCTAACCCTAAGACGTACACTAATCCTAACTCGTACCCTAAACCGATCCCTAACCCTAACACTAACCCTAACCCTAACCCTAACCCATACCCTACGCTGTACCCGAAGCCCTCCCCGAACCCGTACCCTAAGCCGTACCCTAAGCCTAACCCTAACCCTACGCTACCCTTGACTGCTTCTGCCTCCAATAGATTTCCTCAGCACTAGTGTTTTAAGGAACAGCTTAAAAAGAGAATCCTAATGTGATTTCTTTATAATGGGTGTGTTCCTTATCTTATCCTAGTGTCTAAACTCTTCTCCATGGCTGGACCTCCAAATAATATTCCTTTACGTGCTAAGGGGTATCTAGAGAGTGGGATAGGTTTAATAACTACCCTAACACTAACGCGTACCCTAACCCTAACCCCTACCCTAACCCTAACATGTACCCTAATCCTAACACGTACCCTAAACCGAGCCCTAACCCTAACAATAACCCTAACCCTAACCCTAACCCATACCCTACGCCGTACCCCAACCCCTCCCCGAACCCGTACCCTAAGCCGTACCCTAAGCCTAACCCTAAGCCTAACCCTAGCCCTAGGCTACCCTTGACTGCTTCTGCCTCCAATAGATTTCCTAAGCACTAGTGTTTTAAGGAACAGGTTAAAAAGAGAATCCTAATGTGATTTCTTTATAATGGGTGTGTTCCTTATCTTATCCTAGTGTCTAAACTCTTCTCCATGGCTAGACCTCCAAATAATATTCCTTTACGTGCTAAGGGGTATCTAGAGAGTGGGAAAGGTTTAATAACTAACCTAACACTAATGCGTACCCTAACCCTAACCCCTACCCTAACCCTAATTCATACCCTAATCCTAACCAATATCCTAAACCGAGCCCTAACCCTAACACTAACCCTAACCCTAACCCTAACCCATACCCTACGCCGTACCCGAACCCCTCCCCAAACCCGTACCATAAGCCGTACCCTAAGCCTAATCCTAAGCCTAACCCTAACCCTAGGCTACCCTTGACTGCTTCTGCCTCCAATAGATTTCCTAAGCACTAGTGTTTTAAGGAACAGCTTAAAAAGTGAATCCTAATGTGATTTCTTTATAATGGGTGTGTTCCTTATCTTATCCTAGTGTCTAAACTCTTCTCCATGGCTGGACCCCCAAATAATATTACTTTACGTGCTAAAGGGTATCTAGAGAGTGGGATAGGTTTAGTAACTACCCTAACCCTAATGCGTACCCTAACCCTAACCCCTACCCTAACCCTAACACGTAACCTAATCCTAACCCGTACCCTAAACGGAGCCCTAACCCTAACACTAACCCAAACCCTAAACCTAACACATACCCTCCGCCGTACACAAACCCCTCCCCGAACCCGTACCCTAAGCCGTACCGTAAGCCGTACCATAAGCCTAATCCTAACCCTAGGCTACCCTTGACTGCTTCTGCCTCCAATAGATTTCCTAAGCACTAGAGTTTTAAGGAACAGCTTAAAAAGTGAATCCTAATGTGATTTCTTTATAATGGGTGTGTTCCTTATATTATCTTAGTGTCTAAGATCTTCTCCATGGATGGACCCCCAAATAATATGGCTTTACGTGCTACGGGGTATCTAGAGAGTGGGATAGGTTTAATAACTACCCTAACCCTAACGCGTACCCTAACCCTAACCCCTACCCTAACCCTAACACGTACACTAATCCTAACCCGTACCCTAAACCGAGCCCTAACCCTAACACTAACCCTAACCCTAACCCTAACCCATACCCTACGCCGTACCCGAAGCCCTCCCCGAACCCGTAACCTAAGCCGTACCCTAAGCCGTACCCTAAGCCTAACCCTAACCCTACGCTACCCTTGACTGCTTCTGGCTCCAATAGATTTCCTAAGCACTAGTGTTTTAAGGAACAGCTTAAAAAGAGAATCCTAATGTGATTTCTTTATAATGGGTGTGTTCCTTATCTTATCCTAGTGTCTAAACTCTTCTCCATGGCTGGACCTCCATATAATATTCCTTTACGTGCTAAGGGGTATCTAGAGAGTGGGATAGGTTTAATAACTACCCTAACACTAAGGCATACCCTAAACCTAACCCCTACCCTAACCATAACATGTACCCTAATCCTAACCAATAACCTAAACCGAGCCCTAACCCTAACACTAACCCTAACCCTAACCCTAACCCATACCCTACGCCGTGCCCGAAGCCCTCCCCGAACCCGTACCCTAAGCAGTACCCTAAGCCTAACTCTAAGCCTAACCCTAACCCTAGGCTACCCTTGACTGCTTCTGCCTCCAATAGATTTCCTAAGCACTAGTGTTTTAAGGAACAGCTTAAAAAGAGAATCCTAATGTGATTTCTTTATAATGAGTGTGTTCCTTATATTATCTTAGTGTCTAAGATCTTCTCCATGGATGGACCCCCAAATAATATTCCTTTACGTGCTAAGGGGTATCTAGAGAGTGGGATAGGTTTAATAACTACCCTAACCCTAACGCGTACCCTAACCCCAACCCCTACCCTAACCCTAACACGTACCCTAAACCGAGCCCTAACCCTAACACTAAACCTAACCCTAACCCTCACCAATACCCTACGCCGTACCCGAAGCCCTCACCGAACCCGTACCCTAAGCCGTACCCTAAGCCTAACCCTAAGCCTAACCCTAACCCTAAGCTACCCTTCACTGCTTCTGCCTCCAATAGATTTCCTAAGCACTAGTGTTTTAAGGAACAGCTTAAAAAGAGAATCCTAATGTGATTTCCTTATAATGGGTGTGTTCCTTATCTTATCCTAGTGTCTAAACTCTTCTCCATGGCTGGACCCCCAAATAATATTCCTTTACGTGCTAAGGTGTATCTAGAGAGTGGGATAGGTTTAATAACTACCCTAACCCTAACGCGTACCCTAACCCTAACCCCTACCCTAACCCTAACATGTACCCTAATCCTAACCCGTACCCTAAACCGAGCCCTAACACTAACACTAACCCTAACCCTAACCCTAACCCATACCCTACGCCGTACCTGAACCCCTCCCCGAACCCGTACCCTAAGCCCTACCCTAAGCCTAACCCTAAGACTAACCCTAGCCCTAGGCTACCCTTGACTGCTTCTGCCTCCAATAGATTTCCTAAGCACAAGTGTTTTAAGGAACAGCTTCAAAAGAGAATCCTAATGTGATTTCTTTATAATGGGTGTGTTCCTTATCTTATCCTAGTGTCTAAACTCTTCTCCATGGTTGGACCCCCAAATGATATTCCTTTACGTGCTAAGGGGTATCTAGAGAGTGGGATAGGTTTAATAACTACCCTAACCCTAACGCGTACCCTAACCCTAACCCCTACCCTAACCCTAACACGTACCCTAATCCTAAGCCGTACCCTAAACCAAGCCCTAACCCTAACACTAACCCTAACCCTAACCCTAACCGATACCCTACGCCGTACCCGAAGCCCTCCCCGAACCCATACCCTAAGCCGAACCCTAAGCCTATCCCTAAGCGTAACCCTAACCCTAGGCTACCCTTGACTGCTTCTGACTCCAATAGATTTCCTAAGCACTAGTGTTTTAAGGAACAGCTTAAAAAGAGAATCCTAATGTGATTTGTTTATAATGGGTGTGTTCCTTATCTTATCCTAGTGTCTAAACTCTTCTCCATGGCTGGACCTCCAAATAATATTCCTTTACCTGCTAAGGGGTATCTAAAGAGTGGGATAGGTTTAATAACTACCCTAACACTAACGCGTACCCTAACCCTAACCCCTACCCTAACACTAACACGTACCCTAATCCTAAACAATACCCTAAACCGAGCCCTAACCCTAACACTAACCCTAACCCTAACCCTAACCCATACCCTACGCTGTACCCGAAGCCCTCCCCAAACCCGTACCCTAAGCCGTACCGTAAGCCGTACCCTAAGCCTAACCCTAACCCTAGGCTACCCTTGACTGCTTCTGCCTCCAATAGATTTCCTAAGCACTAGAGTTTTAAGGAACAGCTTAAAAAGTGAATCCTAATGTGATTTCTTTATAATGGGTGTGTTCCTTATATTATCTTAGGGTCTAAGATCTTCTCCATGGATGGACCCCCAAATAATATGGCTTTACGTGCTACGGGGTATCTAGAGAGTGGGATAGGTTTAATAACTACCCTAACCCTAACGCGTACCCTAACCCTAACCCCTACCCTAACCCTAACACGTACACTAATCCTAACCCGTACCCTAAACCGAGCCCTAACCCTAACACTAACCCTAACCCTAACCCTAACCCATACCCTACGCCGTACCCGAAGCCCTCCCCGAACCCGTAACCTAAGCCGTACCCTAAGCCGTACCCTAAGCCTAACCCTAACCCTACGCTACCCTTGACTGCTTCTGGCTCCAATAGATTTCCTAAGCACTAGTGTTTTAAGGAACAGCTTAAAAAGAGAATCCTAATGTGATTTCTTTATAATGGGTGTGTTCCTTATCTTATCCTAGTGTCTAAACTCTTCTCCATGGCTGGACCTCCATATAATATTCCTTTACGTGCTAAGGGGTATCTAGAGAGTGGGATAGGTTTAATAACTACCCTAACACTAAGGCATACCCTAAACCTAACCCCTACCCTAACCATAACATGTACCCTAATCCTAACCAATACCCTAAACCGAGCCCTAACCCTAACACTAACCCTAACCCTAACCCTAACCCATACCCTACGCCGTGCCCGAAGCCCTCCCCGAACCCGTACCCTAAGCAGTACCCTAAGCCTAACTCTAAGCCTAACCCTAACCCTAGGCTACCCTTGACTGCTTCTGCCTCCAATAGATTTCCTAAGCACTAGTGTTTTAAGGAACAGCTTAAAAAGAGAATCCTAATGTGATTTCTTTATAATGAGTGTGTTCCTTATATTATCTTAGTGTCTAAGATCTTCTCCATGGATGGACCCCCAAATAATATTCCTTTACGTGCTAAGGGGTATCTAGAGAGTGGGATAGGTTTAATAACTACCCTAACCCTAACGCGTACCCTAACCCCAACCCCTACCCTAACCCTAACACGTACCCTAAACCGAGCCCTAACCCTAACACTAAACCTAACCCTAACCCTCACCAATACCCTACGCCGTACCCGAAGCCCTCACCGAACCCGTACCCTAAGCCGTACCCTAAGCCTAACCCTAAGCCTAACCCTAACCCTAAGCTACCCTTGACTGCTTCTGCCTCCAATAGATTTCCTAAGCACTAGTGTTTTAAGGAACAGCTTAAAAAGAGAATCCTAATGTGATTTCCTTATAATGGGTGTGTTCCTTATCTTATCCTAGTGTCTAAACTCTTCTCCATGGCTGGACCCCCAAATAATATTCCTTTACGTGCTAAGGTGTATCTAGAGAGTGGGATAGGTTTAATAACTACCCTAACCCTAACGCGTACCCTAACCCTAACCCCTACCCTAACCCTAACATGTACCCTAATCCTAACCCGTACCCTAAACCGAGCCCTAACACTAACACTAACCCTAACCCTAACCCTAACCCATACCCTACGCCGTACCTGAACCCCTCCCCGAACCCGTACCCTAAGCCCTACCCTAAGCCTAACCCTAAGACTAACCCTAGCCCTAGGCTACCCTTGACTGCTTCTGCCTCCAATAGATTTCCTAAGCACAAGTGTTTTAAGGAACAGCTTCAAAAGAGAATCCTAATGTGATTTCTTTATAATGGGTGTGTTCCTTATCTTATCCTAGTGTCTAAACTCTTCTCCATGGTTGGACCCCCAAATGATATTCCTTTACGTGCTAAGGGGTATCTAGAGAGTGGGATAGGTTTAATAACTACCCTAACCCTAACGCGTACCCTAACCCTAACCCCTACCCTAACCCTAACACGTACCCTAATCCTAAGCCGTACCCTAAACCAAGCCCTAACCCTAACACTAACCCTAACCCTAACCCTAACCGATACCCTACGCCGTACCCGAAGCCCTCCCCGAACCCATACCCTAAGCCGAACCCTAAGCCTATCCCTAAGCGTAACCCTAACCCTAGGCTACCCTTGACTGCTTCTGACTCCAATAGATTTCCTAAGCACTAGTGTTTTAAGGAACAGCTTAAAAAGAGAATCCTAATGTGATTTGTTTATAATGGGTGTGTTCCTTATCTTATCCTAGTGTCTAAACTCTTCTCCATGGCTGGACCTCCAAATAATATTCCTTTACCTGCTAAGGGGTATCTAAAGAGTGGGATAGGTTTAATAACTACCCTAACACTAACGCGTACCCTAACCCTAACCCCTACCCTAACACTAACACGTACCCTAATCCTAAACAATACCCTAAACCGAGCCCTAACCCTAACACTAACCCTAACCCTAACCCTAACCCATACCCTACGCTGTACCCGAAGCCCTCCCCAAACCCGTACCCTAAGCCGTACCCTAAGCCGTACCCTAAGCCTAACCCTAACCCTAGGCTACCCTTGACTGCTTCTGCCTCCAATAGATTTCCTAAGCACTAGTGTTTTAAGGAACAGCTTAAAAAGAGAATCCTAATGTGATTTCTTTATAATGTGTGTGTTCCTTATCTTATCCTAGTGTCTAAACCCTTCTCCATGGCTGGACCCCCAAATAAAATTCCTTTACGTGCTAAGGTGTATCTAGAGAGTGGGATAGGTTTAATAACTACCCTAACCCTAACGCGTACCCTAACCCTAACCCCTACCCTAACCCTAACACGTACCCTAATCCTAACCCGTACCCTAAACCGAGCCCTAACCCTAACACTAATCCTAACCCTAACCCTAACCCATACCCTACGCCGTACCCGAAGCCCTCCCCAAACCCGTACCCTAAGCCGTACCCTAAGCCTAACCCTAAGCCTAACCCTAACCCTAGGCTACCCTTGACTGCTCTGCCTCCAATAGATTTCCTAAGCACTAGTGTTTTAAGGAACAGCTTAAAAAGAGAATCCTAATGTGATTTGTTTATAATGGGTGTGTTCCTTATCTTATCCTAGTGTCTAAACACTTCTCCATGGCTGGACCCCGAAATAATAAT
Source organism: Balaenoptera physalus (assembly GCF_965194825.1). Lineage (NCBI taxonomy): Eukaryota > Metazoa > Chordata > Mammalia > Artiodactyla > Balaenopteridae > Balaenoptera > Balaenoptera physalus. Next base: position 227,113 of record NW_028126404.1, read on the forward strand.
CCTTTATGTGCTAAGGGGTATCTAGAGAGTGGGATAGGTTTAATAACTACCCTAACCCTAATGCGTACCCTAACCCTAACCCCTACCCTAACCCTAACACGTATCCTAATCCTAACCCGTACCCTAAACGGAGCCCTAACCCTAACCCTAACCCTAACCCTAACCCTAACCCATACCCTACGTCGTACCCGAACCCCTCCCCGAACCCGTACCCTAAGCCGTATCCTAAGCCTTACCCCAAGCCTAACCCTAACCCTAGGCTACCCTTGACTGATTCTGCCTCCAATAGATTTCCTAAGCACTAGTGTTTTAAGGAACAGCTTAAAAAGAGAATCCTAATGTGATATCTTTATAATGGGTGTGTTCCTTATATTATCTTAGTGTCTAAGCTCTTCTCCATGGATGGACCCCCAAATAATATTCCTTTACGTGCTAAGGGGAATCTAGAGAGTGGGATAGGTTTAATAACTACCCTAACCCTAACGCGTACCCTAACCCTAACCCCTACCCTAACCCTAACACGTACCCTAATCCTAACCCGTACCCTAAACGGAGCCCTAACCCTAACACTAACCCTAACCCTAACCCTAACCCATACCCTACGTCGTACCCGAACCCCTCCCCGAACCCGTACCCTGAGCCGTACCCTAAGCCTAACCCTAAGCCTAACCCTAGCCCTAGGCTACCTTTGACTGCTTCTGCCTCCAATAGATTTCCTAAGCACTAGGGTTTTAAGGAACAGCTTAAAAAGAGAATCCTAATGTGATTTCTTTATAATGGGTGTGTTCCTTATCTTATCCTAATGTCTAAACTCTTCTCCATGGCTGGACCCCCAAATAATATTCCTTTACGTGCTAAGGGGTATCTAGAGTGTGGGATAGTTTTAATAACTACCCTAACCCTAACGCGTACCCTAACCCTAACCCTTACTCTAACCCTAATACGTAACCTAATCCTAACCCGTACCCTAAACGGAGCCCTAACCCTAACCCTAACCCTAACCCATACCCTACGCCGTACCCGAACCCCTCCCCGAACCCGTACCCTAAGCCGTACCCTAATCCTAACCCTAAGCCTAACCCTAGCCCTAGGCTACCCTTGACTGCTTCTGCCTCCAATAGATTTCCTAAGCACTAGTGTTTTAAGGAACAGCTTAAAAAGAGAATCCTAATGTGATTTCTTTATAATGGGTGTGTTCCTTATATTATCTTACTGTCTAAGATCTTCTCCATGGATGGACCCCCAAATAATATGGCTTTACTTGCTACGGGGTATCTAGAGAGTGGGATAGGTTTAATAACTACCCTAACCCTAACGCGTACCCTAACCCTAACCCCTACCCTAACCCTAACATGTACCCTAGTCCTAACCCGTACCCTAAACCGAGCCCTAACACTAACACTAACCCTAACCCTAACCCTAACCCATACCCTACACCGTACCTGAACCCCTCCCCGAACCCGTACCCTAAGCCCTACCCTAAGCCTAACCCTAAGACTCACCCTAGCCCTAGGCTACCCTTGACTGCTTCTGCCTCCAATAGATTTCCTAAGCACAAGTGTTTTAAGGAACAGCTTCAAAAGAGAATCCTAATGTGATTTCTTTATAATGGGTGTGTTCCTTATCTTATCCTAGTGTCTAAACTCTTCTCCATGGTTGGACCCCCAAATAATATTCCTTTACGTGCTAAGGGGTATCTAGAGAGTGGGATAGGTTTAATAACTACCCTAACCCTAACGCGTACCCTAACCCTAACCCCTACCCTAACCCTAACACGTACCCTAATCCTAAGCCGTACCCTAAACCAAGCCCTAACCCTAACACTAACCCTAACCCTAACCCTAACCGATACCCTACGCCGTACCCGAAGCCCTCCCCGAACCCATACCCTAAGCCGAACCCTAAGCCTATCCCTAAGCGTAACCCTAACCCTAGGCTACCCTTGACTGCTTCTGATTCCAATAGATTTCCTAAGCACTAGTGTTTTAAGGAACAGCTTAAAAAGAGAATCCTAATGTGATTTGTTTATAATGGGTGTGTTCCTTATCTTATCCTAGTGTCTAAACTCTTCTCCATGGCTGGACCTCCAAATAATATTCCTTTACCTGCTAAGGGGTATCTAGAGAGTGGGATAGGTTTAATAACTACCCTAACACTAACGCGTACCCTAACCCTAACCCCTACCCTAACACTAACACGTACCCTAATCCTAACCAATACCCTAAACCGAGCCCTAACCCTAACACTAACCCTAACCCTAACCCTAACCCATACCCTACGCTGTACCCGAAGCCCTCCCCAAACCCGTACCCTAAGCCGTACCCTAAGCCGTACCCTAAGCCTAACCCTAACCCTAGGCTACCCTTGACTGCTTCTGCCTCCAATAGATTTCCTAAGCACTAGTGTTTTAAGGAACAGCTTAAAAAGAGAATCCTAATGTGATTTCTTTATAATGTGTGTGTTCCTTATCTTATCCTAGTGTCTAAACCCTTCTCCATGGCTGGACCCCCAAATAAAATTCCTTTACGTGCTAAGGTGTATCTAGAGAGTGGGATAGGTTTAATAACTACCCTAACCCTAACGCGTACCCTAACCCTAACGCCTACCCTAACCCTAACCCCTACCCTAAAACTAACACGTACACTAAACCGAGCCCTAACCCTAACACTAACCCTAACCCTAACCCTAACCCATACCCTACGCCGTACCCGAACCCCACCCCGAACCCGTACCCTAAGCCGTACCCTAACCCTAACCCTAAGCCTAACCCTAACCCTAGGCTACCCGTGACTGCTTCTGCCTCCAATAGATTTCCTAAGCACTAGTGTGTTAAGGAACAGCTTAAAAAGCGAATCCTAATGTGATTGCTTTATAATGGGTGTGTTCCCTATCTTATCCTAGTGTCTAAACTCTTCTCCATGGCTAGACCTCCAAATAATATTCCTTTACGTGCTAAGGGGTATCTAGAGAGTGGGAAAGGTTTAATAACTAACCTAACACTAATGCGTACCCTAACCCTAACCCCTACCCTAACCCTAAGACGTACACTAATCCTAACCCGTACCCTAAACCGAGCCCTAACCCTAACACTAACCCTAACCCTAACCCTAACCCATACCCTACGCCGTACCCGAACCCCTCCCCGAACCCGTACCCTAAGCCGTACCCTAAGCCTAATCCTAAGCCTAACCCTAACCCTAGGCTACCCTTGACTGCTTCTGCCTCCAATAGATTTCCTAAGCACTAGTGTTTTAAGGAACAGCTTAAAAAGAGAATCCTAATGTGATTTGTTTATAATGGGTGTGTTCCTTATCTTATCCTAGTGTCTAAACACTTCTCCATGGCTGGACCCCCAAATAATAATCCTTTATGTGCTAAGGGGTATCTAGAGAGTGGGATAGGTTTAATAACTACCCTAAACCTAATGCGTACCCTAACCCTAACCCCTACCCTAACCCTAACACGTATCCTAATCCTAACCCGTACCCTAAACGGAGCCCTAACCCTAACACTAACCCTAACCCTAACCCTAACCCATACCCTACGTCGTACCCGAACCCCTCCCCGAACCCGTACCCTAAGCCGTACCCTAAGCCTTACCCCAAGCCTAACCCTAACCCTAGGCTACCCTTGACTGATTCTGCCTCCAATATATTTCCTAAGCACTAGTGTTTTAAGGAACAGCTTAAAAAGAGAATCCTAATGTGATATCTTTATAATGGGTGTGTTCCTTATATTATCTTAGTGTCTAAGCTCTTCTCCATGTATGGACCCCCAAATAATATTCCTTTACGTGCTAAGGGGAATCTAGAGAGTGGGATAGGTTTAATAACTACCCTAACCCTAACGCGTACCCTAACCCTAACCCCTACCCTAACCCTAACACGTACCCTAATCCTACCCCGTACCCTAAACGGAGCCCTAACCCTAACCCTAACCCATACCCTACGCCGTACCCGAACCCCTCCCCGAACCCGTACCCTAAGCCGTACCCTAACCCTAACCCTAAGCCTAACCCTAACCCTAGGCTACCCGTGACTGCTTCTGCCTCCAATAGATTTCCTAAGCACTAGTGTGTTAAGGAACAGCTTAAAAAGCGAATCCTAATGTGATTGCTTTATAATGGGTGTGTTCCTTATCTTATCCTAGTGTCTAAACTCTTCTCCATGGCTAGACCTCCAAATAATATTCCTTTACGTGCTAAGGGGTATCTAGAGAGTGGGAAAGGTTTAATAACTAACCTAACACTAATGCGTACCCTAACCCTAACCCCTACCCTAACCCTAAGACGTACACTAATCCTAACCCGTACCCTAAACCGAGCCCTAACCCTAACACTAACCCTAACCCTAACCCTAACCCATACCCTACGCCGTACCCGAACCCCTCCCCGAACCCGTACCCTAAGCCGTACCCTAAGCCTAATCCTAAGCCTAACCCTAACCCTAGGCTACCCTTGACTGCTTCTGCCTCCAATAGATTTCCTAAGCACTAGTGTTTTAAGGAACAGCTTAAAAAGAGAATCCTAATGTGATTTCTTTATAATGGGTGTGTTCCTTATCTTATCCTAGTGTCTAAACTCTTCTCCATGGCTGGACCCCCAAATAATATTACTTTACGTGCTAAGGGGTATCTAGAGAGTGGGATAGGTTTAATAACTACCCTAACCCTAATGCGTACCCTAACCCTAACCCCTACCCTAACCCTAACACGTAACCTAATCCTAACCCGTACCCTAAACGGAGCCCTAACCCTAACACTAACCCAAACCCTAAACCTAACACATACCCTCCGCCGTACACAAACCCCTCCCCGAACCCGTACCCTAAGCCGTACCGTAAGCCGTACCCTAAGCCTAATCCTAACCCTAGGCTACCCTTGACTGCTTCTGCCTCCAATAGATTTCCTAAGCACTAGAGTTTTAAGGAACAACTTAAAAAGTGAATCCTAATGTGATTTCTTTATAATGGGTGTGTTCCTTATATTATCTTAGTGTCTAAGATCTTCTCCATGGATGGACCCCCAAATAATATGGCTTTACGTGCTACGGGGTATCTAGAGAGTGGGATAGGTTTAATAACTACCCTAACCCTAATGCGTACCCTAACCCTAACCCCTACCCTAACCCTAATACGTAACCTGATCCTAAACCGTACCCTAAACGGAGCCCTAACCCTAACCCTAACCCATACCCTACGCCGTACCCGAACCCCTCCCCGAACCCGTACCCTAAGCCGTACCCTAAGCCTAACCCTAAGCCTAACCCTAGCCCTAGGCTACCCTTGACTGCTTCTGCCTCCAATAGATTTCCTAAGCACTAGTGTTTTAAGGAACAGCTTAAAAAGAGAATCCTAATGTGATTTCTTTATAATGGGTGTGTTCCTTATCTTATCCTAGTGTCTAAACTCTTCTCCATGGCTGGACCCCCAAATAATATTCCTTTACGTGATAAGGGGTATCTAGAGAGTGGGATAGGTTTAATAACTACCCTAACCCTAATGCATACCCTAACCCTGAACCCTACCTTAACCCTAATAGGTAACCTAATCCTAACCCGTACCCTAAACGGAGCCTTAACCCTAACACTAACCCTAACACTAACCCTAACCCATACCCTACGCCGTACCCGAACCCCTCACCGAACCCGTACCCTAAGTCATACCCTAAGCCTAACCTCAAGCCTAACCCTAACCCTAGGCTACCCTTGACTGCTTCTGCCTCCAATAGATTTCCTAAGCACTAGTGTTTTAAGGAACAGCTTAAAAAGAGAATCCTAATGTGATTTCTTTATAATGGGTGTGTTCCTTATATTATCTTAGTGTCTAAGATCTTCTCCATGGATGGACCCCCAAATAATATGGCTTTACGTGCTACGGGGTATCTAGAGAGTGGGATAGGTTTAATAACTAACCTAACCCTAACGCGTACCCTAACCCTAACCCCTACCCTAACCCTAAGACGTACACTAATCCTAACCCGTACCCTAAACCGAGCCCTAACCCTAACACTAACCCTAACCCTAACCCTAACCCATACCCTACGCTGTACCCGAAGCCCTCCCCGAACCCGTACCCGAAGCCGTACCCTAAGCCTAACCCCAAGCCTAACCCTAACCCTAGGCTACCCTTGACTGCTTCTGCCTCCAATAGATTTCCTAAGCACTAGTGTTTTAAGGAACAGCTTAAAAAGAGAATCCTAATGTGATATCTTTATAATGGGTGTGTTCCTTATATTATCTTAGTGTCTAAGATCTTCTCCATGGATGGACCCCCAAATAATATGGCTTTACGTGCTACGGGGTATCTAGAGAGTGGGATAGGTTTAATAACTACCCTAACCCTAACGCGTACCCTAACCCTAACCCCTACCCTAACCCTAAGACGTACACTAATCCTAACCCGTACCCTAAACCGAGCCCTAACCCTAACACTAACCCTAACCCTAACCCTAACCCATACACTACGCTGTACCCGAAGCCCTCCCCGAACCCGTACCCTAAGCCGTACCCTAAGCCTAACCCTAACCCTACGCTACCCTTGACTGCTTCTGCCTCCAATAGATTTCCTCAGCACTAGTGTTTTAAGGAACAGCTTAAAAAGAGAATCCTAATGTGATTTCTTTATAATGGGTGTGTTCCTTATCTTATCCTAGTGTCTAAACTCTTCTCCATGGCTGGACCTCCAAATAATATTCCTTTACGTGCTAAGGGGTATCTAGAGAGTGGGATAGGTTTAATAACTACCCTAACACTAACGCGTACCCTAACCCTAACCCCTACCCTAACCCTAACACGTACCCTAATCCTAACCCGTACCCTAAACCAAGCCCTAACCCTAAAACTAACCCTAACCCTAACCCTAACCGATACCCTACGCCGTACCCGAAGCCCTCACCGAACCCGTACCCTAAGCCGAACCCTAAGCCTAACCCTAAGCGTAACCCTAACCCTAGGCTACCCTTGACTGCTTCTGACTCCAATAGATTTCCTAAGCACTAGTGTTTTAAGGAACAGCTTAAAAAGAGAATCCTAATGTGATTTCTTTATAATGGGTGTGTTCCTTATCTTATCCTAGTGTCTAAACTCTTCTCCATGGCTGGAACCCCAAATAATATTCCTTTACGTGCTAAGGTGTATCTAGAGAGTGGGATAGGTTTAATAACTACCTTAACTCTAACGCCTACCCTAACCCTAATCCCTACCCTAAAACTAACACGTACACTAAACCGAGCCCTAACCCTAACACTAACCCTAACCCTAACCCTAACCCATACCCTACGCCGTACCCGAACCCCTCCCCGAACCCGTACCCTAAGCCGTACCCTAACCCTAACCCTAAGCCTAACCCTAACCCTAGGCTACCCGTGACTGCTTCTGCCTCCAATAGATTTCCTAAGCACTAGTGTGTTAAGGAACAGCTTAAAAAGCGAATCCTAATGTGATTGCTTTATAATGGGTGTGTTCCTTATCTTATCCTAGTGTCTAAACTCTTCTCCATGGCTAGACCTCCAAATAATATTCCTTTACGTGCTAAGGGGTATCTAGAGAGTGGGAAAGGTTTAATAACTAACCTAACACTAATGCGTACCCTAACCCTAACCCCTACCCTAACCCTAAGACGTACACTAATCCTAACCCGTACCCTAAACCGAGCCCTAACCCTAACACTAACCCTAACCCTAACCCTAACCCATACCCTACGCCGTACCCGAACCCCTCCCCGAACCCGTACCCTAAGCCGTACCCTAAGCCTAATCCTAAGCCTAACCCTAACCCTAGGCTACCCTTGACTGCTTCTGCCTCCAATAGATTTCCTAAGCACTAGGGTTTTAAGGAACAGCTTAAAAAGAGAATCCTAATGTGATTTCTTTATAATGGGTGTGTTCCTTATCTTATCCTAGTGTCTAAACTCTTCTCCATGGCTGGACCCCCAAATAATATTACTTTACGTGCTAAGGGGTATCTAGAGAGTGGGATAGGTTTAATAACTACCCTAACCCTAACGCGTACCCTAACCCTAACCCCTACCCTAACCCTAACACGTAACCTAATCCTAACCCGTACCCTAAACGGAGCCCTAACCCTAACACTAACCCAAACCCTAAACCTAACACATACCCTCCGCCGTACACAAACCCCTCCCCGAACCCGTACCCTAAGCCGTACCGTAAGCCGTACCCTAAGCCTAATCCTAACCCTAGGCTACCCTTGACTGCTTCTGCCTCCAATAGATTTCCTAAGCACTAGAGTTTTAAGGAACAGCTTAAAAAGTGAATCCTAATGTGATTTCTTTATAATGGGTGTGTTCCTTATATTATCTTAGTGTCTAAGATCTTCTCCATGGATGGACCCCCAAATAATATGGCTTTACGTGCTACGGGGTATCTAGAGAGTGGGATAGGTTTAATAACTACCCTACCACTAACGCGTACCCTAACCCTAACCCCTACCCTAACACTAACACGTACCCTAATCCTAACCAATACCCTAAACCGAGCACTGACCCTAACACTAACCCGAAACCTAACCCTAACCCATACCCTACGCCGTACCCGAAGCCCTCCCCGAACCCGTACACTAAGCCGTATCCTAAGCCGTACCCTAAGCCTAACCCTAACCCTAGGCTACCCTTGACTGCTTCTGCCTCCAATAGATTTCCTAAGCACTAGTGTTTTAAGGAACAGCTTAAAAAGAGAATCCTAATGTGATTTCTTTATAATGGGTGTGTTCCTTATATTATCTTAGTGTCTAAGATCTTCTCCATGGATGGACCCCCAAATAATATTCCTTTACGTGCTAAGGGGTATCTAGAGAGTGGGATAGGTTTAATAACTACCCTAACCCTAACGCGTACCCTAACCTTAACCCCTACCCTAACCCTAACACGTACCCTAAACCGAGCCCTAACCCTAACACTAAACCTAACCCTAACCCTAACCCATACCCTACGCCGTACCCGAAGCCCTCACCGAACCCGTACCCTAAGCCGTACCCTAAGCCTAACCCTAAGCCTAACCCTAACCCTAAGCTACCCTTGACTGCTTCTGCCTCCAGTAGATTTCCTAAGCACTAGTGTTTTAAGGAACAGCTTAAAAAGAGAATCCTAATGTGATTTCCTTATAATGGGTGTGTTCCTTATCTTATCCTAGTGTCTAAACACTTCTCCATGGCTGGACCCCCAAATAATAATCCTTTATGTGCTAAGGGGTATCTAGAGAGTGGGATAGGTTTAACAAGTACCCTAACCCTAATGCGTACCCTAACCCTAACACCTACCCTAACCCTAACACGTATCCTAATCCTAACCCGTACCCTAAACGGAGCCCTAACCCTAACACTAACCCTAACCCTAACCCTAACCCATACCCTACGTCGTACCCGAACCCCTCCCCGAACCCGTACCCTAAGCCGTACCCTAAGCCTTACCCCAAGCCTAACCCTAACCCTAGGCTACCCTTGACTGATTCTGCCTCCAATAGATTTCCTAAGCACTAGTGTTTTAAGGAACAGCTTAAAAAGAGAATCCTAATGTGATATCTTTATAATGGGTGTGTTCCTTATATTATCTTAGTGTCTAAGCTCTTCTCCATGGATGGACCCCCAAATAATATTCCTTTACGTGCTAAGGGGTATCTAGAGAGTGGGATAGGTTTAATAACTACCCTAACCCTAACGCGTACCCTAACCCTAACCCCTACCCTAACCCTAACACGTACCCTAATCCTAACCCGTACCCTAAACGGAGCCCTAACCCTAACACTAACCCTAACCCTAACCCTAACCCATACCCTACGTCGTACCCGAACCCCTCCCCGAACCCGTACCCTGAGCCGTACCCTAAGCCTAACCCTAAGCCTAACCCTAGCCCTAGGCTACCTTTGACTGCTTCTGCCTCCAATAGATTTCCTAAGCACTAGGGTTTTAAGGAACAGCTTAAAAAGAGAATCCTAATGTGATTTCTTTATAATGGGTGTGTTCCGTATCTTATCCTAATGTCTAAACTCTTCTCCATGGCTGGACCCCCAAATAATATTCCTTTACGTGCTAAGGGGTATCTAGAGAGTGGGATAGTTTTAATAACTACCCTAACCCTAACGCGTACCCTAACCCTAACCCTTACTCTAACCCTAATACGTAACCTAATCCTAACCCGTACCCTAAACGGAGCCCTAACCCTAACCCTAACCCTAACCCATACCCTACGCCGTACCCGAACCCCTCCCCGAACCCGTACCCTAAGCCGTACCCTAATCCTAACCCTAAGCCTAACCCTAGCCCTAGGCTACCCTTGACTGCTTCTGCCTCCAATAGATTTCCTAAGCACTAGTGTTTTAAGGAACAGCTTAAAAAGAGAATCCTAATGTGATTTCTTTATAATGGGTGTGTTCCTTATATTATCTTAGTGTCTAAGATCTTCTCCATGGATGGACCCCCAAATAATATGGCTTTACTTGCTACGGGGTATCTAGAGAGTGGGATAGGTTTAATAACTACCCTAACCCTAACGCGTACCCTAACCCTAACCCCTACCCTAACCCTAACATGTACCCTAATCCTAACCCGTACCCTAAACCGAGCCCTAACACTAACACTAACCCTAACCCTAACCCTAACCCATACCCTACGCCGTACCTGAACCCCTCCCCGAACCCGTACCCTAAGCCCTACCCTAAGCCTAACCCTAAGACTCACCCTAGCCCTAGGCTACCCTTGACTGCTTCTGCCTCCAATAGATTTCCTAAGCACAAGTGTTTTAAGGAACAGCTTCAAAAGAGAATCCTAATGTGATTTCTTTATATTGGGTGTGTTCCTTATCTTATCCTAGTGTCTAAACTCTTCTCCATGGTTGGACCCCCAAATAATATTCCTTTACGTGCTAAGGGGTATCTAGAGAGTGGGATAGGTTTAATAACTACCCTAACCCTAACGCGTACCCTAACCCTAACCCCTACCCTAACCCTAACACGTACCCTAATCCTAAGCCGTACCCTAAACCAAGCCCTAACCCTAACACTAACCGTAACCCTAACCCTAACCGATACCCTACGCCGTACCCGAAGCCCTCCCCGAACCCATACCCTAAGCCGAACCCTAAGCCTATCCCTAAGCGTAACCCTAACCCTAGGCTACCCTTGACTGCTTCTGACTCCAATAGATTTCCTAAGCACTAGTGTTTTAAGGAACAGCTTAAAAAGAGAATCCTAATGTGATTTGTTTATAATGGGTGTGTTCCTTATCTTATCCTAGTGTCTAAACACTTCTCCATGGCTGGACCTCCAAATAATATTCCTTTACCTGCTAAGGGGTATCTAGAGAGTGGGATAGGTTTAATAACTACCCTAACACTAACGCGTACCCTAACCCTAACCCCTACCCTAACACTAACACGTACCCTAATCCTAACCAATACCCTAAACCGAGCCCTAACCCTAACACTAACCCTAACCCTAACCCTAACCCATACCCTACGCTGTACCCGAAGCCCTCCCCAAACCCGTACCCTAAGCCGTACCCTAAGCCGTACCCTAAGCCTAACCCTAACCCTAGGCTACCCTTGACTGCTTCTGCCTCCAATAGATTTCCTAAGCACTAGTGTTTTAAGGAACAGCTTAAAAAGAGAATCCTAATGTGATTTCTTTATAATGTGTGTGTTCCTTATCTTATCCTAGTGTCTAAACCCTTCTCCATGGCTGGACCCCCAAATAAAATTCCTTTACGTGCTAAGGTGTATCTAGAGAGTGGGATAGGTTTAATAACTACCCTAACCCTAACGCGTACCCTAACCCTAACCCCTACCCTAACCCTAACACGTACCCTAATCCTAACCCGTACCCTAAACCGAGCCCTAACCCTAACACTAATCCTAACCCTAACCCTAACCCATACCCTACGCCGTACCCGAAGCCCTCCCCAAACCCGTACCCTAAGCCGTACCCTAAGCCTAACCCTAAGCCTAACCCTAACCCTAGGCTACCCTTGACTGCTGTGCCTCCAATAGATTTCCTAAGCACTAGTGTTTTAAGGAACAGCTTAAAAAGAGAATCCTAATGTGATTTGTTTATAATGGGTGTGTTCCTTATCTTATCCTAGTGTCTAAACACTTCTACATGGCTGGACCCCCAAATAATAATCCTTTATGTGCTAAGGGGTATCTAGAGAGTGGGATAGGTTTAATAACTACCCTAACCCTAATGCGTACCCTAACCCTAACCCCTACCCTTACCCTAACACGTATCCTAATCCTAACCCGTACCGTAAACGGAGCCCTAACCCTAACACTAACCCTAACCCTAACCCTAACCCATACCCTACGTCGTACCCGAACCCCTCCCCGAACCCGTACCCTAAGCCGTACCCTAAGCCTTACCCCAAGCCTAACCCTAACCCTAGGCTACCCTTGACTGATTCTGCCTCCAATAGATTTCCTAAGCACTAGTGTTTTAAGGAACAGCTTAAAAAGAGAATCCTAATGTGATATCTTTATAATGGGTGTGTTCCTTATATTATCTTAGTGTCTAAGCTCTTCTCCATGGATGGACCCCCAAATAATATTCCTTTACGTGCTAAGGGGTATCTAGAGAGTGGGATAGGTTTAATAACTACCCTAACCCTAACGCGTACCCTAACCCTAACCCCTACCCTAACCCTAACACGTACCCTAATCCTAACCCGTACCCTAAACGGAGCCCTAACCCTAACACTAACCCTAACCCTAACCCTAACCCATACCCTACGTCGTACCCGAACCCCTCCCCGAACCCGTTCCCTGAGCCGTACCCTAAGCCTAACCCTAAGCCTAACCCTAGCCCTAGGCTACCTTTGACTGCTTCTGCCTCCAATAGATTTCCTAAGCACTAGGGTTTTAAGGAACAGCTTAAAAAGAGAATCCTAATGTGATTTCTTTATAATGGGTGTGTTCCTTATCTTATCCTAATGTCTAAACTCTTCTCCATGGCTGGACCCCCAAATAATATTCCTTTACGTGCTAAGGGGTATCTAGAGAGTGGGATAGTTTTAATAACTACCCTAACCCTAACGCGTACCCTAACCCTAACCCTTACTCTAACCCTAATACGTAACCTAATCCTAACCCGTACCCTAAACGGAGCCCTAACCCTAACACTAACCCTAACCCTAACCCTAACCCATACCCTACGCCGTACCCGAACCCCTCCCCGAACCCGTACCCTAAGCCGTACCCTAATCCTAACCCTAAGCCTAACCCTAGCCCTAGGCTACCCTTGACTGCTTCTGCCTCCAATAGATTTCCTAAGCACTAGTGTTTTAAGGAACAGCTTAAAAAGAGAATCCTAATGTGATTTCTTTATAATGGGTGTGTTCCTTATATTATCTTAGTGTCTAAGATCTTCTCCATGGATGGACCCCCAAATAATATGGCTTTACTTGCTACGGGGTATCTAGAGAGTGGGATAGGTTTAATAACTACCCTAACCCTAACGCGTACCCTAACCCTAACCCCTACCCTAACCCTAAGACGTACACTAATCCTAACTCGTAACCTAAACCGAGCCCTAACCCTAACACTAACCCTAACCCTAACCCTAACCCATACCCTACGCTGTACCCGAAGCCCTCCCCGAACCCGTACCCTAAGCCGTACCCTAAGCCTAACCCTAACCCTACGCTACCCTTGACTGCTTCTGCCTCCAATAAATTTCCTCAGCACTAGTGTTTTAAGGAACAGCTTAAAAAGAGAATCCTAATGTGATTTCTTTATAATGGGTGTGTTCCTTATCTTATCCTAGTGTCTAAACTCTTCTCCATGGCTGGACCTCCAAATAATATTCCTTTACGTGCTAAGGGGTATCTAGAGAGTGGGAAAGGTTTAATAACTAACCTAACACTAATGCGTACCCTAACCCTAACCCCTACCCTAACCCTAATTCGTACCCTAATCCTAACCCTAAGCCTAACCCTAGCCCTAGGCTACCCTTGACTGCTTCTGCCTCCAATAGATTTCCTAAGCACTAGTGTTTTAAGGAACAGCTTAAAAAGAGAATCCTAATGTGATTTCTTTATAATGGGTGTGTTCCTTATATTATCTTAGTGTCTAAGATCTTCTCCATGGATGGACCCCCAAATAATATGGCTTTACTTGCTACGGGGTATCTAGAGAGTGGGATAGGTTTAATAACTACCCTAACCCTAACGCGTACCCTAACCCTAACCCCTACCCTAACCCTAACATGTACCCTAATCCTAACCCGTACCCTAAACCGAGCCCTAACACTAACACTAACCCTAACCCTAACCCTAACCCATACCCTACGCCGTACCTGAACCCCTCCCCGAACCCGTACCCTAAGCCCTACCCTAAGCCTAACCCTAAGACTCACCCTAGCCCTAGGCTACCCTTGACTGCTTCTGCCTCCAATAGATTTCCTAAGCACAAGTGTTTTAAGGAACAGCTTCAAAAGAGAATCTTAATGTGATTTCTTTATAATGTGTGTGTTCCTTATCTTATCCTAGTGTCTAAACTCTTCTCCATGGTTGGACCCCCAAATAATATTCCTTTACGTGCTAAGGGGTATCTAGAGAGTGGGATAGGTTTAATAACTACCCTAACCCTAACGCGTACCCTAACCCTAACCCCTACCCTAACCCTAACACGTACCCTAATCCTAAGCCGTACCCTAAACCAAGCCCTAACCCTAACACTAACCCTAACCCTAACCCTAACCGATACCCTACGCCGTACCCGAAGCCCTCCCCGAACCCATACCCTAAGCCGAACCCTAAGCCTATCCCTAAGCGTAACCCTAACCCTAGGCTACCCTTGACTGCTTCTGACTCCAATAGATTTCCTAAGCACTAGTGTTTTAAGGAACAGCTTAAAAAGAGAATCCTAATGTGATTTGTTTATAATGGGTGTGTTCCTTATCTTATCCTAGTGTCTAAACTCTTCTCCATGGCTGGACCTCCAAATAATATTCCTTTACCTGCTAAGGGGTATCTAGAGAGTGGGATAGGTTTAATAACTACCCTAACACTAACGCGTACCCTAACCCTAACCCCTACCCTAACACTAACACGTACCCTAATCCTAACCAATACCCTAAACCGAGCCCTAACCCTAACACTAACCCTAACCCTAACCCTAACCCATACCCTACGCTGTACCCGAAGCCCTCCCCAAACCCGTACCCTAAGCCGTACCCTAAGCCGTACCCTAAGCCTAACCCTAACCCTAGGCTACCCTTGACTGCTTCTGCCTCCAATAGATTTCCTAAGCACTAGTGTTTTAAGGAACAGCTTAAAAAGAGAATCCTAATGTGATTTCTTTATAATGTGTGTGTTCCTTATCTTATCCTAGTGTCTAAACCCTTCTCCATGGCTGGACCCCCAAATAAAATTCCTTTACGTGCTAAGGTGTATCTAGAGAGTGGGATAGGTTTAATAACTACCCTAACCCTAACGCGTACCCTAACCCTAACCCCTACCCTAACCCTAACACGTACCCTAATCCTAACCCGTACCCTAAACCGAGCCCTAACCCTAACACTAATCCTAACCCTAACCCTAACCCATACCCTACGCCGTACCCGAAGCCCTCCCCAAACCCGTACCCTAAGCCGTACCCTAAGCCTAACCCTAAGCCTAACCCTAACCCTAGGCTACCCTTGACTGCTCTGCCTCCAATAGATTTCCTAAGCACTAGTGTTTTAAGGAACAGCTTAAAAAGAGAATCCTAATGTGATTTGTTTATAATGGGTGTGTTCCTTATCTTATCCTAGTGTCTAAACACTTCTCCATGGCTGGACCCCCAAATAATAATCCTTTATGTGCTAAGGGGTATCTAGAGAGTGGGATAGGTTTAATAACTACCCTAAACCTAATGCGTACCCTAACCCTAACCCCTACCCTTACCCTAACACGTATCCTAATCCTAACCCGTACCGTAAACGGAGCCCTAACCCTAACACTAACACTAACCCTAACCCTAACCCTAACCCATACCCTACGTCGTACCCGAACCCCTCCCCGAACCCGTACCCTAAGCCGTACCCTAAGCCTTACCCCAAGCCTAACCCTAACCCTAGGCTACCCTTGACTGATTCTGCCTCCAATAGATTTCCTAAGCAATAGTGTTTTAAGGAACAGCTTAAAAAGAGAATCCTAATGTGATATCTTTATAATGGGTGTGTTCCTTATATTATCTTAGTGTCTAAGCTCTTCTCCATGGATGGACCCCCAAATAATATTCCTTTACGTGCTAAGGGGTATCTAGAGAGTGGGATAGGTTTAATAACTACCCTAACCCTAACGCGTACCCTAACCCTAACCCCTACCCTAACCCTAACACGTACCCTAATCCTAACCCGTACCCTAAACGGAGCCCTAACCCTAACACTAACCCTAACCCTAACCCTAACCCATACCCTACGTCGTACCCGAACCCCTCCCCGAACCCGTACCCTGAGCCGTACCCTAAGCCTAACCCTAAGCCTAACCCTAGCCCTAGGCTACCTTTGACTGCTTCTGCCTCCAATAGATTTCCTAAGCACTAGGGTTTTAAGGAACAGCTTAAAAAGAGAATCCTAATGTGATTTCTTTATAATGGGTGTGTTCCTTATCTTATCCTAATGTCTAAACTCTTCTCCATGGCTGGACCCCCAAATAATATTCCTTTACGTGCTAAGGGGTATCTAGAGAGTGGGATAGTTTTAATAACTACCCTAACCCTAACGCGTACCCTAACCCTAACCCTTACTCTAACCCTAATACGTAACCTAATCCTAACCCGTACCCTAAACGGAGCCCTAACCCTAACACTAACCCTAACCCTAACCCTAACCCATACCCTACGCCGTACCCGAACCCCTCCCCGAACCCGTACCCTAAGCCGTACCCTAATCCTAACCCTAAGCCTAACCCTAGCCCTAGGCTACCCTTGACTGCTTCTGCCTCCAATAGATTTCCTAAGCACTAGTGTTTTAAGGAACAGCTTAAAAAGAGAATCCTAATGTGATTTCTTTATAATGGTTGTGTTCCTTATATTATCTTAGTGTCTAAGATCTTCTCCATGGATGGACCCCCAAATAATATGGCTTTACTTGCTACGGGGTATCTAGAGAGTGGGATAGGTTTAATAACTACCCTAACTCTAACGCGTACCCTAACCCTAACCCCTACCCTAACCCTAAGACGTACACTAATCCTAACTCGTACCCTAAACCGAGCCCTAACCCTAACACTAACCCTAACCCTAACCCTAACCCATACCCTACGCTGTACCCGAAGCCCTCCCCGAACCCGTACCCTAAGCCGTACCCTAAGCCTAACCCTAACCCTACGCTACCCTTGACTGCTTCTGCCTCCAATAAATTTCCTCAGCACTAGTGTTTTAAGGAACAGCTTAAAAAGAGAATCCTAATGTGATTTCTTTATAATGGGTGTGTTCCTTATCTTATCCTAGTGTCTAAACTCTTCTCCATGGCTGGACCTCCAAATAATATTCCTTTACGTGCTAAGGGGTATCTAGAGAGTGGGAAAGGTTTAATAACTAACCTAACACTAATGCGTACCCTAACCTTAACCCCTACCCTAACCCTAATTCGTACCCTAATCCTAACCAATATCCTAAACCGAGCCCTAACCCTAACACTAACCCTAACCCTAACCCTAACCCATACCCTACGCCGTACCCGAACCCCTCCCCGAACCCGTACCCTAAGCCGTACCCTAAGCCTAATCCTAAGCCTAACACTAACCCTAGGCTACCCTTGACTGCTTCTGCCTCCAATAGATTTCCTAAGCACTAGTGTTTTAAGGAACAGCGTAAAAAGTGAATCCTAATGTGATTTCTTTATAATGGGTGTGTTCCTTATCTTATCCTAGTGTCTAAACTCTTCTCCATGGCTGGACCCACAAATAATATTACTTTACGTGCTAAGGGGTATCTAGAGAGTGGGATAGGTTTAATAACTACCCTAACCCTAATGCGTACCCTAACCCTAACCCCTACCCTAACCCTAACACGTAACCTAATCCTAACCCGTACCCTAAACGGAGCCCTAACCCTAACACTAACCCAAACCCTAAACCTAACACATACCCTCCGCCGTACACAAACCCCTCCCCGAACCCGTACCCTAAGCCGTACCGTAAGCCGTACCCTAAGCCTAATCCTAACCCTAGGCTACCCTTGACTGCTTCTGCCTCCAATAGATTTCCTAAGCACTAGAGTTTTAAGGAACAGCTTAAAAAGTGAATCCTAATGTGATTTCTTTATAATGGGTGTGTTCCTTATATTATCTTAGTGTCTAAGATCTTCTCCATGGATGGACCCCCAAATAATATGGCTTTACGTGCTACGGGGTATCTAGAGAGTGGGATAGGTTTAATAACTACCCTAACCCTAACGCGTACCCTAACCCTAACCCCTACCCTAACCCTAACACGTACACTAATCCTAACCCGTACCCTAAACCGAGCCCTAACCCTAACACTAACCCGAAACCTAACCCTAACCCATACCCTACGCCGTACCCGAAGCCCTCCCCGAACCCGTACCCTAAGCCGTACCCTAAGCCGTACCCTAAGCCTAACCCTAACCCTAGGCTACCCTTGACTGCTTCTGCCTCCAATAGATTTCCTAAGCACTAGTGTTTTAAGGAACAGCTTAAAAAGAGAATCCTAATGTGATTTCTTTATAATGGGTGTGTTCCTTATCTTATCCTAGTGTCTAAACCCTTCTCCATGGCTGGACCTCCAAATAATATTCCTTTACGTGCTAAGGGGTATCTAGAGAGTGGGATAGGTTTAATAACTACCCTAACACTAACGCGTACCCTAACCCTAACCCCTACCCTAACACTAACACATACCCTAATCCTAAACAATACCCTAAACCGAGCCCTAACCCTAACACTAACCCTAACCCTAACCCATACCCTACGCCGTACCCGAAGCCCTCCCCGAACCCGTACCCTAAGCCGTACCCTAAGCCGTACCCTAAGCCTAACCCTAACCCTAGGCTACCCTTGACTGCTTCTGCCTCCAATAGATTTCCTAAGCACTAGTGTTTTAAGGAACAGCTTAAAAAGAGAATCCTAATGTGGTTTCTTTATAATGGGTGTGTTCCTTATCTTATCCTAATGTCTAAACTCTTCTCCATGGCTGGACCCCCAAATAATATTCCTTTACGTGCTAAGGGGTATCTAGAGAGTGGGATAGTTTTAATAACTACCCTAACCCTAACACGTACCCTAACCCTAACCCTTACTCTAACCCTAATACGTAACCTAATCCTAACCCGTACCCTAAACGGAGCCCTAACCCTAACACTAACCCTAACCCTAACCCTAACCCATACCCTACGCTGTACCCGAACCCCTCCACGAACCCGTACCCTAAGCCGTACCCTAATCCTAACCCTAAGCCTAACCCTAGCCCTAGGCTACCCTTGACTGCTTCTGCCTCCAATAGATTTCCTAAGCACTAGTGTTTTAAGGAACAGCTTAAAAAGAGAATCCTAATGTGATTTCTTTATAATGGGTGTGTTCCTTATATTATCTTAGTGTCTAAGCTCTTCTCCATGGATGGACCCCCAAATAATATTCCTTTACGTGCTAAGGGGTATCTAGAGAGTGGGATAGGTTTAATAACTACCCTAACCCTAACGCGTACCCTAACCCTAACCCCTACCCTAACCCTAACACGTACCCTAATCCTAACCCGTACCCTAAACGGAGCCCTAACCCTAACACTAACCCTAACCCTAACCCTAACCCATACCCTACGTCGTACCCGAACCCCTCCCCGAACCCGTACCCTGAGCCGTACCCTAAGCCTAACCCTAAGCCTAACCCTAGCCCTAGGCTACCTTTGACTGCTTCTGCCTCCAATAGATTTCCTAAGCACTAGGGTTTTAAGGAACAGCTTAAAAAGAGAATCCTAATGTGATTTCTTTATAATGGGTGTGTTCCTTATCTTATCCTAATGTCTAAACTCTTCTCCATGGCTGGACCCCCAAATAATATTCCTTTACGTGCTAAGGGGTATCTAGAGAGTGGGATAGTTTTAATAACTACCCTAACCCTAACGCGTACCCTAACCCTAACCCTTACTCTAACCCTAATACGTAACCTAATCCTAACCCGTACCCTAAACGGAGCCCTAACCCTAACACTAACCCTAACCCTAACCCTAACCCATACCCTACGCCGTACCCGAACCCCTCCCCGAACCCGTACCCTAAGCCGTACCCTAATCCTAACCCTAAGCCTAACCCTAGCCCTAGGCTACCCTTGACTGCTTCTGCCTCCAATAGATTTCCTAAGCACTAGTGTTTTAAGGAACAGCTTAAAAAGAGAATCCTAATGTGATTTCTTTATAATGGTTGTGTTCCTTATATTATCTTAGTGTCTAAGATCTTCTCCATGGATGGACCCCCAAATAATATGGCTTTACTTGCTACGGGGTATCTAGAGAGTGGGATAGGTTTAATAACTACCCTAACTCTAACGCGTACCCTAACCCTAACCCCTACCCTAACCCTAAGACGTACACTAATCCTAACTCGTACCCTAAACCGAGCCCTAACCCTAACACTAACCCTAACCCTAACCCTAACCCATACCCTACGCCGTACCCGAACCCCTCCCCGAACCCGTACCCTAAGCCGTACCCTAAGCCGTACCCTAAGCCTAACCCTAACCCTAGGCTACCCTTGACTGCTTCTGCCTCCAATAGATTTCCTAAGCACTAGTGTTTTAAGGAACAGCTTAAAAAGAGAATCCTAATGTGGTTTCTTTATAATGGGTGTGTTCCTTATCTTATCCTAATGTCTAAACTCTTCTCCATGGCTGGACCCCCAAATAATATTCCTTTACGTGCTAAGGGGTATCTAGAGAGTGGGATAGTTTTAATAACTACCCTAACCCTAACGAGTACCCTAACCCTAACCCTTACTCTAACCCTAATACGTAACCTAATCCTAACCCGTACCCTAAACGGAGCCCTAACCCTAACACTAACCCTAACCCTAACCCTAACCCATACCCTACGCTGTACCCGAACCCCTCCCCGAACCCGTACCCTAAGCCGTACCCTAATCCTAACCCTAAGCCTAACCCTAGCCCTAGGCTACCCTTGACTGCTTCTGCCTCCAATAGATTTCCTAAGCACTAGTGTTTTAAGGAACAGCTTAAAAAGAGAATCCTAATGTGATTTCTTTATAATGGGTGTGTTCCTTATATTATCTTAGTGTCTAAGATCTTCTCCATGGATGGACCCCCAAATAATATGGCTTTACTTGCTACGGGGTATCTAGAGAGTGGGATAGGTTTAATAACTACCCTAACCCTAACGCGTACCCTAACCCTAACCCCTACCCTAACCCTAACATGTACCCTAATCCTAACCCGTACCCTAAACCGAGCCCTAACACTAACACTAACCCTAACCCTAACCCTAACCCATACCCTACGCCGTACCTGAACCCCTACCCGAACCCGTACCCTAAGCCCTACCCTAAGCCTAACCCTAAGACTAACCCTAGGCCTAGGCTACCCTTGACTGCTTCTGCCTCCAATAGATTTCCTAAGCACAAGTGTTTTAAGGAACAGCTTCAAAAGAGAATCCTAATGTGATTTCTTTATAATGGGTGTGTTCCTTATCTTATCCTAGTGTCTAAACTCTTCTCCATGGTTGGACCCCCAAATAATATTCCTTTACGTGCTAAGGGGTATCTAGAGAGTGGGATAGGTTTAATAACTACCCTAACCCTAACGCGTACCCTAACCCTAACCCCTACCCTAACCCTAACACGTACCCTAATCCTAAGCCGTACCCTAAACCAAGCCCTAACCCTAACACTAACCCTAACCCTAACCCTAACCGATACCCTACGCCGTACCCGAAGCCCTCCCCGAACCCATACCCTAAGCCGAACCCTAAGCCTATCCCTAAGCGTAACCCTAACCCTAGGCTACCCTTGACTGCTTCTGACTCCAATAGATTTCCTAAGCACTAGTGTTTTAAGGAACAGCTTAAAAAGAGAATCCTAATGTGATTTGTTTATAATGGGTGTGTTCCTTATCTTATCCTAGTGTCTAAACTCTTCTCCATGGCTGGACCTCCAAATAATATTCCTTTACCTACTAAGGGGTATCTAGAGAGTGGGATAGGTTTAATAACTACCCTAACACTAACGCGTACCCTAACCCTAACCCCTACCCTAACACTAACACGTACCCTAAACCTAACCAATACCCTAAACCGAGCCCTAACCCTAACAATAACCCTAACCCTAACCCTAACCCATACCCTACGCTGTACCCGAAGCCCTCCCCAAACCCGTACCCTAAGCCGTACCCTAAGCCTAACCCTAAGCCTAACCCTAACCCTAGGCTACCCTTGACTGCTCTGCCTCCAATAGATTTCCTAAGCACTAGTGTTTTAAGGAACAGCTTAAAAAGAGAATCCTAATGTGATTTGTTTATAATGGGTGTGTTCCTTATCTTATCCTAGTGTCTAAACACTTCTCCATGGCTGGACCCCCAAATAATAATCCTTTATGTGCTAAGGGGTATCTAGAGAGTGGGATAGGTTTAATAACTACCCTAACCCTAATGCGTACCCTAACCCTAACCCCTACCCTAACCCTAACACGTATCCTAATCCTAACCCGTACCCTAAACGGAGCCCTAACCCTAACACTAACCCTAACCCTAACCCATACCCTACGTCGTACCCGAACCCCTCCCCGAACCCGTACCCTAAGCCGTACCCTAAGCCTTACCCCAAGCCTAACCCTAACCCTAGGCTACCCTTGACTGATTCTGCCTCCAATAGATTTCCTAAGCACTAGTGTTTTAAGGAACAGCTTAAAAAGAGAATCCTAATGTGATATATTTATAATGGGTGTGTTCCTTATATTATCTTAGTGTCTAAGCTCTTCTCCATGGATGGACCCCCAAATAATATTCCTTTATGTGCTAAGGGGTATCTAGAGAGTGGGATAGTTTTAATAACTACCCTAACCCTAACGCGTACCCTAACCCTAACCCTTACTCTAACCCTAATACGTAAACTAATCCTAACCCGTACCCTAAACGGAGCCCTAACCCTAACACTAACCCTAACCCTAACCCTAACCCATACCCTACGCCGTACCCGAACCCCTCCCCGAACCCGTACCCTAAGCCGTACCCTAATCCTAACCCTAAGCCTAACCCTAGCCCTAGGCTACCCTTGACTGCTTCTGCCTCCAATAGATTTCCTAAGCACTAGTGTTTTAAGGAACAGCTTAAAAAGAGAATCCTAATGTGATTTCTTTATAATGGGTGTGTTCCTTATATTATCTTAGTGTCTAAGATCTTCTCCATGGATGGACCCCCAAATAATATGGCTTTACTTGCTACGGGGTATCTAGAGAGTGGGATAGGTTTAATAACTACCCTAACCCTAACGCGTACCCTAACCCTAACCCCTACCCTAACCCTAAGACGTACACTAATCCTAACTCGTACCCTAAACCGAGCCCTAACCCTAACACTAACCCTAACCCTAACCCTAACCCATACCCTACGCTGTACCCGAAGCCCTCCCTGAACCCGTACCCTAAGCCGTACCCTAAGCCTAACCCTAACCCTACGCTACCCTTGACTGCTTCTGCCTCCAATAAATTTCCTCAGCACTAGTGTTTTAATGAACAGCTTAAAAAGAGAATCCTAATGTGATTTCTTTATAATGGGTGTGTTCCTTATCTTATCCTAGTGTCTAAACTCTTCTCCATGGCTGGACCTCCAAATAATATTCCTTTACGTGCTAAGGGGTATCTAGAGAGTAGGAAAGGTTTAATAACTAACCTAACACTAATGCGTACCCTAACCCTAACCCCTACCCTAACCCTAATTCGTACCCTAATCCTAACCAATATCCTAAACCGAGCCCTAACCCTAACACTAACCCTAACCCTAACCCTAACCCATACCCTACGCCGTACCCGAACCCCTCCCCGAACCCGTACCCTAAGCCGTACCCTAAGCCTAATCCTAAGCCTAACCCTAACCCTAGGCTACCCTTGACTGCTTCTGCCTCCAATAGATTTCCTAAGCACTAGTGTTTTAAGGAACAGCGTAAAAAGTGAATCCTAATGTGATTTCTTTATAATGGGTGTGTTCCTTATCTTATCCTAGTGTCTAAACTCTTCTCCATGGCTGGACCCACAAATAATATTACTTTATGTGCTAAGGGGTATCTAGAGAGTGGGATAGGTTTAATAACTACCCTAACCCTAATGCGTACCCTAACCCTAACCCCTACCCTAACCTTAACACGTAACCTAATCCTAACCCGTACCCTAAACGGAGCCCTAAGCCTAACACTAACCCAAACCCTAAACCTAACACATACCCTCCGCCGTACACAAACCCCTCCCCGAACCCGTACCCTAAGCCGTACCGTAAGCCGTACCCTAAGCCTAATCCTAACCCTAGGCTACCCTTGACTGCTTCTGCCTCCAATAGATTTCCTAAGCACTAGAGTTTTAAGGAACAGCTTAAAAAGTGAATCCTAATGTGATTTCTTTATAATGGGTGTGTTCCTTATATTATCTTAGTGTCTAAGATCTTCTCCATGGATGGACCCCCAAATAATATGGCTTTACGTGCTACGGGGTATCTAGAGAGTGGGATAGGTTTAATAACTACCCTAACCCTAACGCGTACCCTAACCATAACCCCTACCCTAACCCTAACACGTACACTAATCCTAACCCGTACCCTAAACCGAGCCCTAACCCTAACACTAACCCTAACCCTAACCCTAACCCATACCCTACGCCGTACCCGAAGCCCTCCCCGAACCCGTAACCTAAGCCGTACCCTAAGCCGTACCCTAAGCCTAACCCTAACCCTACGCTACCCTTGACTGCTTCTGGCTCCAATAGATTTCCTAAGCACTAGTGTTTTAAGGAACAGCTTAAAAAGAGAATCCTAATGTGATTTCTTTATAATGGGTGTGTTCCTTATCTTATCCTAGTGTCTAAACTCTTCTCCATGGCTGGACCTCCATATAATATTCCTTTACGTGCTAAGGGGTATCTATAGAGTGGGATAGGTTTAATAACTACCCTAACACTAACGCGTACCCTAACCCTAACCCCTACCCTAACACTAACACGTACCCTAATCCTAACCAATACCCTAAACCGAGCCCTAACCCTAACACTAACCCGAAACCTAACCCTAACCCATACCCTACGCCGTACCCGAAGCCCTCCCCGAACCCGTACCCTAAGCCGTACCCTAAGCCGTACCCTAAGCCTAACCCTAACCCTAGGCTACCCTTGACTGCTTCTGCCTCCAATAGATTTCCTAAGCACTAGTGTTTTAAGGAACAGCTTAAAAAGAGAATCCTAATGTGATTTCTTTATAATGGGTGTGTTCCTTATCTTATCCTAGTGTCTAAACCCTTCTCCATGGCTGGACCTCCAAATAATATTCCTTTATGTGCTAAGGGGTATCTAGAGAGTGGGATAGGTTTAATAACTACCCTAACACTAACGCGTACCTTAACCCTAACCCCTACCCTAACACTAACACATACCCTAATCCTAAACAATACCCTAAACCGAGCCCTAACCCTAACACTAACCCTAACCCTAACCCATACCCTACGCCGTACCCGAAGCCCTCCCCGAACCCGTACCCTAAGCCGTACCCTAAGCCTAACCCTAACCCTAGGCTACCCTTGACTGCTTCTGCCTCCAATAGATTTCCTAAGCACTAGTGTTTTAAGGAACAGCTTAAAAAGAGAATCCTAATGTGGTTTCTTTATAATGGGTGTGTTCCTTATCTTATCCTAGTGTCTAAACTCTTCTCCATGGCTGGACCTCCAAATAATATTCCTTTACGTGCTAAGGGGTATCTAGAGAATGGGATAGGTTTAATAACTACCCTAACACTAACGCGTACCCTAACCCTAACCCCTACCCTAACCCTAACCCCTACCCTAACCCTAACATGTACCCTAATCCTAACCAATACCCTAAACCGGGCCCTAACCCTAACACTAACCCTAACCCTAACCCTAACCCATACCCTACCCCGTACCCGAAGCTCTCCCCGAACCCGTACCCTAAGCCGTACCCTAAGCCGTACCCTAAGCCTAACCCTAACCCTAGGCTACCCTTGACTGCTTCTGCCTCCAATAGATTTCCTAAGCACTAGTGTTTTAAGGAACAGCTTAAAAAGAGAATCCTAATGTGATTTCTTTATAATGGGTGTGTTCCTTATATTATCTTAGTGTGTAAGATCTTCTCCATGGATGGACCCCCAAATAATATTCCTTTACGTGCTAAGGGGTATCTAGAGAGTGGGAGAGGTTTAATAACTACCCTAACCCTAACGCGTACCCTAACCCTAACCCCTACCCTAACCCTAACACGTACCCTAAACCGAGCCCTAACCCTAACACTAAACCTAACCCTAACCCTAACCAATACCCTACCCCGTACCCGAAGCCCTCACCGAACCCGTACCCTAAGCCGTACCCTAAGCCTAACCCTAAGCCTAACCCTAACCCTAAGCTACCCTTGACTGCTTCTGCCTCCAATAGATTTCCTAAGCACTAGTGTTTTAAGGAACAGCTTAAAAAGAGAATCCTAATGTGATTTCCTTATAATGGGTGTGTTCCTTATCTTATCCTAGTGTCTAAACTCTTCTCCATGGCTGGACCCCCAAATAATATTCCTTTACGTGCTAAGGGGTATCTAGAGAGTGGGATAGGTTTAATAACTACCCTAACCCTAACGCGTACCCTAACCCTAACCCCTACCCTAACCCTAACACGTACCCTAATCCTAAGCCGTACCCTAAACCAAGCCCTAACCCTAACACTAACCCTAACCCTAACCCTAACCGATACCCTACGCCGTACCCGAAGCCCTCATCGAACCCGTACCCTAAGCCGAACCCTAAGCCTAACCCTAAGCCTAACCCTAACCCTAGGCTACCCTTGACTGCTTCTGACTCCAATAGATTTCCTAAGCACTAGTGTTTTAAGGAACAGCTTAAAAAGAGAATCCTAATGTGATTTCTTTATAATGGGTGTGTTCCTTATCTTATCCTAGTGTCTAAACTCTTCTCCATGGCTGGACCTCCAAATAATATTCCTTTACCTGCTAAGGGGTATCTAGAGAGTGGGTTAGGTTTAATAACTACCCTAACACTAATGCGTACCCTAACCCTAAACCCTACCCTAACCCTAACACGTACCCTAATCCTAACCAATACCCTAAACCGAGCCCTAACCCTAACACTAACCCTAACCCTAACCCATACACTACGCCGTACCCGAAGCCCTCCCCGAACCCGTACCCTAAGCCGTACCCTAAGCCGTACCCTAAGCCTAACACTAACCCTAGGCTACCCTTGACTGCTTCTGCCTCCAATAGATTTCCTAAGCACTAGTGTTTTAATGAACAGCTTAAAAAGAGAATCCTAATGTGATTTCTTTATAATGGGTGTGTTCCTTATCTTATCCTAGTGTCTAAAGCCTTCTCCATGGCTGGACCTCCAAATAATATTCATTTACGTGCTAAGGGGTATCTAGAGAGTGGGATAGGTTTAATAACTACCCTAACACTAACGCGTACCCTAACCATAACCCCTACCCTAACACTAACACGTACCCTAATCCTAACCAATACGCTAAACCGAGCCCTAACCCTAACACTAACCCTAACCCTAACTCTAACCCATACCCTACGCTGTACCCGAAGCCCTCCCCAAACCCGTACCCTAAGCCGTACCCTAAGCCGTACCCTAAGCCTAACCCTAACCCTAGGCTACCCTTGACTGCTTCTGCCTCCAATAGATTTCCTAAGCACTAGTGTTTTAAGGAACAGCTTAAAAAGAGAATCCTAACGTGATTTCTTTATAATGTGTGTGTTCCTTATCTTATCCTAGTGTCTAAACCCTTCTCCATGGCTGGACCCCCAAATAAAATTCCTTTACGTGCTAAGGTGTATCTAGAGAGTGGGATAGGTTTAATAACTACCCTAACCCTAACGCGTACCCTAACCCTAACCCCTACCCTAACCCTAACACGTACCCTAATCCTAACCCGTACCCTAAACCGAGCCCTAACCCTAACACTAATCCTAACCCTAACCCTAACCCATACCCTACGCCGTACCCGAAGCCCTCCCCAAACCCGTACCCTAAGCCGTACCCTAAGCCTAACCCTAAGCCTAACCCTAACCCTAGGCTACCCTTGACTGCTCTGCCTCCAATAGATTTCCTAAGCACTAGTGTTTTAAGGAACAGCTTAAAAAGAGAATCCTAATGTGATTTCTTTATAATGGGTGTGTTCCTTATCTTATCCTAGTGTCTAAACACTTCTCCATGGCTGGACCCCCAAATAATAATCCTTTATGTGCTAAGGGGTATCTAGAGAGTGGGATAGGTTTAATAACTACCCTAACCCTAATGCGTACCCTAACCCTAACCCCTACCCTAACCCTAACACGTATCCTAATCCTAACCCGTACCCTAAACGGAGCCCTAACCCTAACACTAACCCTAACCCTAACCCTAACCCATACCCTACGTCGTACCCGAACCCCTCCCCGAACCCGTACCCTAAGCCGTACCCTAAGCCTAACCCTAGCCCTAGGCTACCCTTGACTGCTTCTGCCTCCAATAGATTTCCGAAACACTAGTGTTTTAAGGAACAGCTTAAAAAGAGAATCCTAATGTGATTTCTTTATAATGGGTGTGTTCCTTATCTTATCCTAGTGTCTAAACTCTTCTCCATGGCTGGACCCCCAAATAATAAACCTTTCCGTGCTAAGGGGTATCTAGAGAGTGGGATAGGTTTAATAACTACACTAACCCTAACGAGTACCCTAACCCTAACCCCTACCCTAACCCTAACATGTACCCTAATACTAACCCGTACCCTAAACCGAGCCCTAAACCTAACACTAACCCTAACCCTAACCCTAACCCATACCCTACGCCGTACCTGAAGCCCTCCCCGAACCCGTACCCTAAGCCGTACCCTAAGACTAACCCTAAGCCTAACCCTAACCCTAGGCTACCCTTGACTGCTTCTGCCTCCAATAGATTTCCTAAGCACTAGTGTTTTAAGGAACAGCTTTAAAAGAGAATCCTAATGTGATTTCTTTATAATGGGTGTGTTCCTTATCTTATCCTAGTGTCTAAACTCTTCTCCATGGCTGGACCCCCAAATAATATTCCTTTACGTGCTAAGGTGTATCTAGAGAGTGGGATAGGTTTAATAACTACCCTAACCCTAACGCGTACCGTAACCCTAACCCCTACCCTAACCCTAACATGTACCCTAATCCTAACCCGTACCCTAAACCGAGCCCTAAAACTAACACTAACCCTAACCCTAACCCTAACCCATACCCTACGCCGTACCTGAACCCCTCCCCGAACCCGTACCCTAAGCCCTACCCTAAGCCTAACCCTAAGACTAACCCTAGCCCTAGGCTACCCTTGACTGCTTCTGCCTCCAATAGATTTCCTAAGCACAAGTGTTTTAAGGAACAGCTTCAAAAGAGAATCCTAATGTGATTTCTTTATAATGGGTGTGTTCCTTATCTTATCCTAATGTCTAAACTCTTCTCCATGGTTGGACCCCCAAATAATATTCCTTTACGTGCTAAGGGGTATCTAGAGAGTGGGATAGGTTTAATAACTAACCTAACCCTAACGCGTACCCTAACCCTAAACCCTACCCTAACCCTAACACGTACCCTAATCCTAAGCCGTACCCTAAACCAAGCCCTAACCCTAACACTAACCCTAACCCTAACCCTAACCGATACCCTACGCCGTACCCGAAGCCCTCCCCGAACCCGTACCCTAAGCCGAACCCTAAGCCTAACCCTAAGCGTAACCCTAACCCTAGGCTACCCTTGACTGCTTCTGACTCCAATAGATTTCCTAAGCACTAGTGTTTTAAGGAACAGCTTAAAAAGAGAATCCTAATGTGATTTCTTTATAATGGGTGTGTTCCTTATCTTATCCTAGTGTCTAAACTCTTCTCCATGGCTGGACCTCCAAATAATATTCCTTTACCTGCTAAGGGGTATCTAGAGAGTGGGATAGGTTTAATAACTACCCTAACACTAACGCGTACCCTAACCCTAACCCCTACCCTAACACTAACACGTACCCTAATCCTAACCCGTACCCTAAACCGAGCCCTAACCCTAACACTAATCCTAACCCTAACCCTAACCCATACCCTACGCCGTACCCGAAGCCCTCCCCAAACCCGTACCCTAAGCCGTACCCTAAGCCTAACCCTAAGCCTAACCCTAACCCTAGGCTACCCTTGACTGCTCTGCCTCCAATAGATTTCCTAAGCACTAGTGTTTTAAGGAACAGCTTAAAAAGAGAATCCTAATGTGATTTGTTTATAATGGGTGTGTTCCTTATCTTATCCTAGTGTCTAAACACTTCTCCATGGCTGGACCCCCAAATAATAATCCTTTATGTGCTAAGGGGTATCTAGAGAGTGGGATAGGTTTAATAACTACCCTAACCCTAATGCGTACCCTAACCCTAACCCCTACCCTAACCCTAACACGTATCCTAATCCTAACCCGTACCCTAAACGGAGCCCTAACCCTAACACTAACCCTAACCCTAACCCTAACCCATACCCTACGTCGTACACGAACCCCTCCCCGAACCCGTACCCTAAGCCGTACCCTAAGCCTTACCCCAAGCCTAACCCTAACCCTAGGCTACCCTTGACTGATTCTGCCTCCAATAGATTTCCTAAGCACTAGTGTTTTAAGGAACAGCTTAAAAAGAGAATCCTAATGTGATATCTTTATAATGGGTGTGTTCCTTATATTATCTTAGTGTCTAAGCTCTTCTCCATGGATGGACCCCCAAATAATATTCCTTTACGTGCTAAGGGGTATCTAGAGAGTGGGATAGGTTTAATAACTACCCTAACCCTAACGCGTACCCTAACCCTAACCCCTACCCTAACCCTAACACGTACCCTAATCCTAACCCGTACCCTAAACGGAGCCCTAACCCTAACACTAACCCTAACCCTAACCCTAACCCATACCCTACGTCGTACCCGAACCCCTCCCCGAACCCGTACCCTAAGCCGTACCCTAAGCCTAACCCTAAGCCTAACCCTAGCCCTAGGCTACCTTTGACTGCTTCTGCCTCCAATAGATTTCCTAAGCACGAGGGTTTTAAGGAACAGCTTAAAAAGAGAATCCTAATGTGATTTCTTTATAATGGGTGTGTTCCTTATATTATCTTAGTGTCTAAGATCTTCTCCATGGATGGACCCCCAAATAATATGGCTTTACGTGCTACGGGGTATCTAGAGAGTGGGATAGGTTTAATAACTACCCTAACCCTAACGCGTACCCTAACCCTAACCCCTACCCTAACCCTAAGACGTACACTAATCCTAACTCGTACCCTAAACCGAGCCCTAACCCTAACACTAACCCTAACCCTAACCCTAACCCATACCCTACGCTGTACCCGAAGCCCTCCCCGAACCCGTACCCTAAGCCGTACCCTAAGCCTAACCCTAACCCTACGCTACCCTTGACTGCTTCTGCCTCCAATAGATTTCCTCAGCACTAGTGTTTTAAGGAACAGATTAAAAAGAGAATCCTAATGTGATTTCTTTATAATGGGTGTGTTCCTTATCTTATCCTAGTGTCTAAACTCTTCTCCATGGCTGGACCTCCAAATAATATTCCTTTACGTGCTAAGGGGTATCTAGAGAGTGGGATAGGTTTAATAACTACCCTAACACTAACGCGTACCCTAACCCTAACCCCTACCCTAACCCTAACATGTACCCTAATCCTAACCCGTACCCTAAACTGAGCCCTAACCCTAACACTAACCCTAACACTAACCCTAACCCATACCCTACGCCGTACCCCAACCCCTCCCCGAACCCGTACCCTAAGCCGTATCCTAAGCCTAACCCTAAGCCTAACCCTAGCCCTAGGCTACCCTTGACTGCTTCTGCCTCCAATAGATTTCCTAAGCACTAGTGTTTTAAGGAACAGGTTAAAAAGAGAATCCTAATGTGATTTCTTTATAATGGGTGTGTTCCTTATCTTATCCTAGTGTCTAAACTTTCTCCATGGCTGGACCACCAAATAATATTCCTTTACGTGATAAGGGGTATCTAGAGAGTGGGATAGGTTTAATAACTACCCTAACCCTAATGCATACCCTAACCCTAAACCCTACCTTAACCCTAATAGGTAACCTAATCCTAACCCGTACCCTAAACGGAGCCTTAACCCTAACTCTAACCCTAACACTAACCCTAACCCATACCCTACGCCGTACCCGAACCCCTCACCGAACCCGTACCCTAAGTCATACCCTAAGCCTAACCTCAAGCCTAACCCTAACCCTAGGCTACCCTTGACTGCTTCTGCCTCCAATAGATTTCGTAAGCACTAGTGTTTTAAGGAACAGCTTAAAAAGAGAATCCTAATGTGATTTCTTTATAATGGGTGTGTTCCTTATATTATCTTAGTGTCTAAGATCTTCTCCATGGATGGACCCCCAAATAATATGGCTTTACGTGCTACGGGGTATCTAGAGAGTGGGATAGGTTTAATAACTAACCTAACCCTAACGCGTACCCTAACCCTAACCCCTACCCTAACCCTAAGACGTACACTAATCCTAACCCGTACCCTAAACCGAGCCCTAACCCTAACACTAACCCTAACCCTAACCCTAACCCATAACCTACGCTGTACCCGAAGCCCTCCCCGAACCCGTACCCGAAGCCGTACCCTATGCCTAACCCCAAGTCTAACCCTAACCCTAGGCTACCCTTGACTGCTTCTGCCTCCAATAGATTTCCTAAGCACTAGTGTTTTAAGGAACAGCTTAAAAAGAGAATCCTAATGTGATTTCTTTATAATGGGTGTGTTCCTTATCTTATCCTAATGTCTAAACTCTTCTCCATGGCTGGACCCCCAAATAATATTCCTTTACGTGCTAAGGGGTATCTAGAGAGTGGGATAGTTTTAATAACTACCCTAACCCTAACGCGTACCCTAACCCTAACCCTTACTCTAACCCTAACACGTACCCTAATCCTATCCTGTACCCTAAAAGGAGCCCTAACCCTAACACTATCCCAAACCCTAACCCTAACCCATACCCTCCGCCGTACACGAAACCCTCCCCGAACCCGTATCCTAAGCCGTACCCTAAGCCGTACCTTAAGCCTAACCCTAACCCTAGGCTACCCTTGACTGCTTCTGCCTCCAATAGATTTCCGAAACACTAGTGTTTTAAGGAACAGCTTAAAAAGAGAATCCTAATGTGATTTCTTTATAATGGGTGTGTTCCTTATCTTATCCTAGTGTCTAAACTCTTCTCCATGGCTGGACCCCCAAATAATAAACCTTTCCGTGCTAAGGGGTATCTAGAGAGTGCGATAGGTTTAATAACTACACTAACCCTAACGAGTACCCTAACCCTAACCCCTACCCTAACCCTAACATGTACCCTAATACTAACCCGTACCCTAAACCGAGCCCTAACCCTAACACTAACCCTAACCCTAACCCTAACCCATACCCTACGCCGTACCTGAAGCCCTCCCCGAACCCGTACCCTAAGCCGTACCCTAAGACTAACCCTAAGCCTAACCCTAACCCTAGGCTACCCTTGACTGCTTCTGCCTCCAATAGATTTCCTAAGCACTAGTGTTTTAAGGAACAGCTTAAAAAGAGAATCCTAATGTGATTTCTTTATAATGGGTGTGTTCCTTATCTTATCCTAGTGTCTAAACACTTCTCCATGGCTGGACCCCCAAATAATATTCCTTTACGTGCTAAGGTGTATCTAGAGAGTGGGATAGGTTTAATAACTACCCTAACCCTAACGCGTACCCTAACCCTAACCCCTACCCTAAACCTAACATATACCCTAATCCTAAACCGTACCCTAAACTGAACCCTAACCCTAACACTAACCCTAACCCTAACCCTAACCCAAACCCTACGCCATACACGAACCCCTCCCTGAACCCATACCCTAAGCCGTACCCTAAGCCTAACCCTAAGCCTAACCCTAACCCTAGGCTACCCTTGACTGCTTCTGCCTCCAATAGATTTCCTAAGCACAAGTGTTTTAAGGAACAGCTTAAAAAGAGAATCCTAATGTGATTTCTTTATAATGGGTGTGTTCCCTATCTTATCCTAGTGGCTAAACTCTTCTCCATGGTTGGACCCCCAAATAATATTCCTTTATGTGCTAAGGGGTATCTAGAGAGTGGGATAGGTTTAATAACTACCCTAACCCTAACGCGTACCCTAACCCTAACCCTAAACCTAACCCTAACCCTAACCCTAACACTAACCCTAACCCTAACCCTAACCCATACCCTACGTCGTACACGAACCCCTCCCCGAACCCGTACCCTAAGCCGTACCCTAAGCCTTACCCCAAGCCTAACCCTAACCCTAGGCTACCCTTGACTGATTCTGCCTCCAATAGATTTCCTTAGCACTAGTGTTTTAAGGAACAGCTTAAAAAGAGAATCCTAATGTGATATCTTTATAATGGGTGTGTTCCTTATATTATCTTAGTGTCTAAGCTCTTCTCCATGGATGGACCCCCAAATAATATTCCTTTACGTGCTAAGGGGTATCTAGAGAGTGGGATAGGTTTAATAACTACCCTAACCCTAACGCATACCCTAACCCTAACCCCTACCCTAACCCTAAGACGTACACTAATCCTAACTCGTACCCTAAACCGAGCCCTAACCCTAACACTAACCCTAACCCTAACCCTAACCCATACCCTACGCTGTACCCGAAGCCCTCCCCGAACCCGTACCCTAAGCCGTACCCTAAGCCTAACCCTAACCCTACGCTACCCTTGACTGCTTCTGCCTCCAATAGATTTCCTCAGCACTAGTGTTTTAAGGAACAGCTTAAAAAGAGAATACTAATGTGATTTCTTTATAATGGGTGTGTTCCTTATCTTATCCTAGTGTCTAAACTCTTCTCCATTGCTGGACCACCAAATAATATTCCTTTACGTGCTAAGGGGTATCTAGAGAGTGGGATAGGTTTAATAACTACCCTAAACCTAATGCGTACCCTAACCCTAACCACTACCCTAACCCTAATACGTAACCTGATCCTAAACCGTACCCTAAACGGAGCCCTAACCCTAACCCTAACCCATACCCTACGCCGTACCCGAACCCCTCCCCGAACCCGTTCCCTAAGCCGTACCCTAAGCCTAACCCTAAGCCTAAACCTAGCCCTAGGCTACCCTTGACTCCTTCTGCCTCCAATAGATTTCCTAAGCACTAGTGTTTTAAGGAACAGCTTAAAAAGAGAAGCCTAATGTGATTTCTTTATAATGGGTGTGTTCCTTATCTTATCCTAGTGTCTAAACTCTTCTCCATGGCTGGACCCCCAAATAATATTCCTTTACGTGATAAGGGGTATCTAGAGAGTGGGATAGGTTTAATAACTACCCTAACCCTAATCCATACCCTAACCCTAAACCCTACCTTAACCCTAATACGTAACCTAATCCTAACCCGTACCCTAAACGGAGCCTTAACCCTAACACTAACCCTAACACTAACCCTAACCCATACCCTACGCCGTACCCGAACCCCTCACCGAACCCGTACCCTAAGTCATACCCTAAGCCTAACCTCAAGCCTAACCCTAACCCTAGGCTACCCTTGACTGCTTCTGCCTCCAATAGATTTCCTAAGCACTAGTGTTTTAAGGAACAGCTTAAAAAGAGAATCCTAATGTGATTTCTTTATAATGGGTGTGTTCCTTATATTATCTTAGTGTCTAAGATCTTCTCCATGGATGGACCCCCAAATAATATGGCTTTACGTGCTACGGGGTATCTAGAGAGTGGGATAGGTTTAATAACTAACCTAACGCTAACGCGTACCCTAACCCTAACCCCTACCCTAACCCTAAGATGTACACTAATCCTAACCCGTACCCTAAACCGAGCCCTAACCCTAACACTAACCCTAACCCTAACCCTAACCCATACCCTACGCTGTACCCGAAGCCCTCCCCGAACCCGTACCCGAAGCCGTACCCTAAGCCTAACCCCAAGCCTAACCCTAACCCTAGGCTACCCTTGACTGCTTCTGCCTCCAATAGATTTCCTAAGCACTAGTGTTTTAAGGAACAGCTTGAAAAGAGAATCGTAATGTGATTTCTTTATAATGGGTGTGTTCCTTATATTATCTTAGTGTCTAAGATCTTCTCCATGGATGGACCCCCAAATAATATGGCTTTACGTGCTACGGGGTATCTAGAGAGTGGGATAGGTTTAATAACTACCCTAACCCTAACGCGTACCCTATCCCTAACCCCTACCCTAACCCTAAGACGTACACTAATCCTAACCCGTACCCTAAACCGAGCCCTAACCCTAACACTAACCCTAACCCTAACCCTAACCCATACCCTACGCTGTACCCGAAGCCCTCCCCGAACCCGTACCCTAAGCCGTACCCTAAGCCTAACCCTAAACCTACGCTACCCTTGACTGCTTCTGCCTCCAATAGATTTCCTCAGCACTAGTGTTTTAAGGAACAGCTTAAAAAGAGAATCCTAATGTGATTTCTTTATAATGGGTGTGTTCCTTATCTTATCCTAGTGTCTAAACTCTTCTCCATGGCTGGACCTCCAAATAATATTCCTTTACGTGCTAAGGGGTATCTAGAGAGTGGGATAGGTTTAATAACTACCCTAACACTAACGCGTACCCTAACCCTAACCCCTACCCTAACCCTAACATGTACCCTAATCCTAACACGTACCCTAAACCGAGCCCTAACCCTAACACTAACCCTAACCCTAACCCTAACCCATACCCTACGCCGTTCCCGAACCCCTCCCCGAACCCGTACCATAAGCCGTACCCTAAGCCAAACCCTAAGCCTAACCCTAGCCCTAGGCTACCCTTGACTGCTTCTGCCTCCAATAGATTTCCTAAGCACTAGTGTTTTAAGGAACAGCTTAAAAAGAGAATCCTAATGTGATTTCTTTATAATGGGTGT
Source organism: Balaenoptera physalus (assembly GCF_965194825.1). NCBI lineage: Eukaryota > Metazoa > Chordata > Mammalia > Artiodactyla > Balaenopteridae > Balaenoptera > Balaenoptera physalus. Next base: position 264,209 of record NW_028126404.1, read on the forward strand.
GTTCCTTATTTTATCCTAGTGTCTAAACTCTTCTCCATGGCTGGACCCCCAAATAATATTCCTTTACGTTCTAAGGGGTATCTAGAGAGTGGGATAGGTTTAATAACTACCCTAAACCTTATGCGTACCCTAACCCTAACCCCTACCCTAACCCTAATACGTAACCTAATCCTAACCCGTACCCTAAACGGAGCCCTAACCCTAACACTAACCCTAACCCTAACCCTAACCCATACCCTACGCCGTACCCGAACCCCTCCCCGAACCCGTACCCTAAGTCGTACCCTAATCCTAACCCTAAGCCTAACCCTAGCCCTAGGCTACCCTTGACTGCTTCTGCCTCCAATAGATTTCCTAAGCACAAGTGTTTTAAGGAACAGCTTAAAAAGAGAATCCTAATGTGATTTCTTTATAATGGGTGTGTTCCTTATATTATCTTAGTGTCTAAGATCTTCTCCATGGATGGACCCCCAAATAATATGGCTTTACGTGCTACGGGGTATCTAGAGAGTGGGATAGGTTTAATAACTACCCTAACCCTAACGCGTACCCTAACCCTAACCCCTACCCTAACCCTAAGACGTACACTAATCCTAACTCGTACCCTAAACCGAGCCCTAACCCTAACACTAACCCTAACCCTAAACCTAACCCATACCCTACGCTGTACCCCAACCCCTCCCCGAACCCGTACCCTAAGCCGTACCCTAAGCCTAACCCTAAGCCTAAGCCTAGCCCTAGGCTACCCTTGACTGCTTCTGCCTCCAATAGATTTCCTAAGCACTAGTGTTTTAAGGAACAGCTTAAAAAGAGAATCCTAATGTGATTTCTTTATAATGGGTGTGTTCCTTATCTTATCCTAGTGTCTAAACTCTTCTCCATGGCTGGACCACCAAATAATATTCCTTTACGTGCTAAGGGGTATCTAGAGAGTGGGATAGGTTTAATAACTACCCTAAACCTAATGCGTACCCTAACCCTAACCCCTACCCTAACCCTAATACGTAACCTGATCCTAAACCGTAACCTAAACGGAGCCCTAACCCTAACCCTAACCCATACCCTACGCCGTACCCGAACCCCTCCCCGAACCCGTACCCTAAGCCGTACCCTAAGCCTAACCCTAAGCCTAACCCTAGCCCTAGGCTACCCTTGACTGCTTCTGCCTCCAATAGATTTCCTAAGCACTAGTGTTTTAAGGAACAGCTAAAAAAGAGAATCCTAATGTGATTTCTTTATAATGGGTGTGTTCCTTATATTATCTTAGTGTCTAAGATCTTCTCCATGGATGGACCCCCAAATAATATGGCTTGACGTGTTACGGGGCATCTAGAGAGTGGGGTAGGTTTAATAACTACCCTAAACCTAACGCGTACCCTAACCCTAACCCCTACCCTAAAACTAAGACGTACACTAATCCTAACCCGTACCCTAAACCGAGCCCTAACCCTAACACTAACCCTAACCCTAACCCTAACCCATACCCTACGCCGTACCCGAAGCCCTCCCCGAACCCGTACCCTAAGCCGTACCCTAAGCCTAACCCTAAGCCTAACCGTAGCCCTAGGCTACCCTTGACTGCTTCTGCCTCCAATAGATTTCCTAAGCACTAGTGTTTTAAGGAACAGCTTAAAAAGAGAATCCTAATGTGATTCCTTTATAATAGGTGTGTTCCTTATCTTATCCTAGTGTCTAAACTCTTCTCCATGGCTGGACCCCCAAATAATATTCCTTTACGTGATAAGGGGTATCTAGAGAGTGGGATAGGTTTAATAACTACCCTAACCCTAATGCATACCCTAACCCTAAACCCTACCTTAACCCTAATACGTAACCTCATCCTAACCCGTACCCTAAACGGTGCCTTAACCCTAACACTAACCCTAACACTAACCCTAACCCATACCCTACGCCATACCCGAACCCCTCACCGAACCCGTACCCTAAGTCATACCCTAAGCCTAACCTCAAGCCTAACCCTAACCCTAGGCTACCCTTGACTGCTTCTGCCTCCAATAGATTTCCTAAGCACTAGTGTTTTAAGGAACAGCTTAAAAAGAGAATCCTAATGTGATTTCTTTATAATGGGTGTGTTCCTTATATTATCTTAGTGTCTAAGATCTTCTCCATGGATGGACCCCCAAATAATATGGCTTTACGTGCTACGGGGTATCTAGAGAGTGGGATAGGTTTAATAACTAACCTAACCCTAACGCGTACCCTAACCCTAACCCCTACCCTAACCCTAAGACGTACACTAATCCTAACCCGTACCCTAAACCGAGCCCTAACCCTAACACTAACCCTAACCCTAACCCTAACCCATACACTACGCTGTACCCGAAGCCCTCCCCGAACCCGTACCCGAAGCCGTACCCTAAGCCTAACCCCAAGCCTAACCCTAACCCTAGGCTACCCTTGACTGCTTCTGCCTCCAATAGATTTCCTAAGCACTAGTGTTTTAAGGAACAGCTTAAAACGAGAATCCTAATGTGATTTCTTTATAATGGGTGTGTTCCTTATATTATCTTAGTGTCTAAGATCTTCTCCATGGATGGACCTCCAAATAATATGGCTTTACGTGCTACGGGGTATCTAGAGAGTGGGATAGGTCTAATAACTACCCTAACCCTAACGCATACCCTAACCCTAACCCCTACCCTAACCCTAAGACGTACACTAATCCTAACCCGTACCCTAAACCGAGCCCTAACCCTAACACTAACCCTAACCCTAACCCTAACCCATACCCTACGCTGTACCCGAAGCCCTCCCCGAACCCGTACCCTAAGCCGTACCCTAAGCCTAACCCTAAGCCTAACCCTAGCCCTAGGCTACCCTTGACTGCTTCTGCCTCCAATAGATTTCCTAAGCACTAATGTTTTAAGGAACAGCTTAAAAAGAGAATTCTAATGTGATTTCTTTATAATGGGTGTGTTCCTTATCTTATCCTAGTGTCTAAACTCTTCTCCATGGCTGGACCCCCAAATAATATTCCTTTACGTGCTAAGGGGTATCTAGAGAGTGGGATAGGTTTAATAACTACCCTAACCCTAATGCGTACCCTAACCCTAACCCCTACCCTAACCCTAATACGTAACCTAATCCTAATCCGTACCCTAAATGGAGCCCTAACCCTAACACTAACCCTAACACTAACCCTAACCCATACCCTACGCCGTACCCGAACCCCTCACCGAACCCGTACCCTAAGTCGTACTCTAAGCATAACCTCAAGACTAACCCTAACCCTAGGCTACCCTTGACTGCTTCTGCCTCCAATAGATTTCCTAAGCACTAGTGTTATAAGGAACAGCTTAAAAAGATAATCCTAATGTGATTTCTTTATAATGGGTGTGTTCCTTATATTATCTTAGTGTCTAAGATCTTCTCCATGGATGGACCCCCAAATAATATGGCTTTACGTGCTACGGGGTATCTAGAGAGTGGGATAGTTTTAATAACTACCCTAACCCTAACGCGTACCCTAACCCTAACCCCTACCCTAACCCTAAGACGTACACTAATCCTAACTCGTACCCTAAAACGAGCCCTAACCCTAACACTAACCCTAACCCTAACCCTAACCCATACCCTACGCTGTACCCGAAGCCCTCCCCAAACCCGTACCCTAAGCCGTACCCTAAGCCTAACCCTAACCCTACGCTACCCTTGACTGCTTCTGCCTCCAATAGATTTCCTCAGCACTAGTGTTTTAAGGAACAGCTTAAAAAGAGAATCCTAATGTGATTTCTTTATAATGGGTGTGTTCCTTACCTTATCCTAGTGTCTAAACTCTTCTCCATGGCTGGACCTCCAAATAATATTCCTTTACGTGCTAAGGGGTATCTAGAGAGTGGGATAGGTTTAATAACTACGCTAACACTAACGCGTACCCTAACCCTAACCCCTACCCTAACCCTAACATGTACCCTAATCCTAACCCGTACCCTAAACCGAGCCCTAACCCTAACACTAACCCTAACCCTAACCCTAACCCATACCCTACGCCGTACCCGAACCCCTCCCCGAACCCGTACCCTAAGCCGTACCCTAAGCCTAACCCTAAGCCTAACCCTAGCCCTAGGCTACCCTTGACTGCTTCTGCCTCCAATAGATTTCCTAAGCACTAGTGTTTTAAGGAACAGCTTAAAAAGAGAATCCTAATGTGATTTCTTTATAATGAGTGTGTTCCTTATATTATCTTAGTGTCTAAGATCTTCTCCATGGATGGACCCCCAAATAATATGGCTTTACGTGTTACGGGGTATCTAGAGAGTGGGATAGGTTTAATAACTACCCTAACCCTAACGCGTACCCTAACCCTAACCCCTACCCTAAACCTAAGACGTACACTAATCCTAACCCATACCCTAAACCGAGCCCTAACCCTAACACTAACCCTAACACTAACCCTAACCCATACCCTACGCCGTACCCGAAGCCTTCCCCGAACCCGTACCCTAAGCCGTACCCTAAGCCGTACCCTAAGCCTAACCCTAACCCTACGCTACCCTTGACTGCTTCTGGCTCCAATAGATTTCCTAAGCACTAGTGTTTTAAGGAACAGCTTAAAAAGAGAATCCTAATGTGATTTCTTTATAATGGGTGTGTTCCTTATCTTATCCTAGTGTCTAAACTCTTCTCCATTGCTGGACCTCCAAATAATATTCCTTTACGTGCTAAGGGGTATCTAGAGAGTGGGTTAGGTTTAATAACTACCCTAACACTAACGCGTACCCTAACCCTAACCCCTACCCTAACACTAACACGTACCCTAATCCTAACCAATACCCTAAACCGAGCCCTAACCCTAACACTAACCCTAACCCTAACACATACCCTACGCCGTACCCGAAGCCCTCCCCGAACCCGTACCCTAAGCCGTACCCTAAGCCGTACCCTAAGCCTAACCCTAACCCTAGGCTACCCTTGACTGCTTCTGCCTCCAATAGATTTCCTAAGCACTAGTGTTTTAAGGAACAGCTTAAAAAGAGAATCCTAATGTGATTTCTTTATAATGGGTGTGTTCCTTATATTATCCTAGTGTCTAAGCTCTTCTCCATGGATGGACCCCCAAATAATATGGCTTTACGTGCTAAGGGGTATCTAGAGAATGGGATAGGTTTAATAACTACCCTAACCTTAACGCGTACCCTAACCCTAACCCCTACCCTAACCCTAAGACGTACCCTAATGCTAAACCGTACCCTAAACCGAGCCCTAACCCTAACACTAACCCTAACCCTAACCCTAACCCATACCCTACGCCATACCCGAAGCCCTCCCCGAACCCGTACCCTAAGCCGTACCCTAAGCCTAACCCTAAGCCTAACCCTAACCCTAGGCTACCCTTGACTGCTTCTGCCTCCAATAGATTTCCTAAGCACTAGTGTTTTAAGGAACAGCTTATAAAGAGAATCCTAATGTGATTTCTTTATAATACGTGTGTTCCTTATCTTATCCTGGTGTCTAAACTCTTCTGCATGGCTGGACCCCCAAATAATATTCCTTTACGTGCTAAGGGGTATCTAGAGAGTGGGATAGGTTTAATAACTACCCTAACCCTAACGCGTACCCTAACCCTAACCCCTACTCTAACCCTAACACGTACCCTAATCCTATCCCGTACCCTAAAAGGAGCCCTAACCCTAACATTAACCCAAACCCTAAACCTAACACATACCCTCCGCCGTACACGAACCCCTCCCCGAACCCGTACCCTAAGCCGTACCCTAAGCCGTACCCTAAGCCTAACCCTAACCCTAGGCTACCCTTGACTGCTTCTGCCTCCAATAGTTTTCCTAAGCACTAGTGTTTTAAGGAACAGCTTAAAAAGTGAATCCTAATGTGATTTCTTTATAATGGGTGTATTCCTTATCTAATCCTAGTGTCTAAACTCTTCTCCATGGCTGGACCCCCAAATAATATTCCTTTACGTGCTAAGGGGTATCTAGAGAGTGGGATAGGTTTAATAACTACCCTAACCCTAATGCGTACCCTAACCCTAACCCCTACCCTAACCCTAATACGTAACCTAATCCTAATCCGTACCCTAAACGGAGCCCTAACCCTAACACTAACCCTAACACTAGCCCTAACCCATACCCTACGCCGTACCCGAACCCCTCACCGAACCCGTAACCAAAGCCGTACCCTAAGCCTAACCCCAAGCCTAACCCTAACCCTAGGCTACCCTTGACTGCTTCTGCCTCCAATAGATTTCCTAAGCACTAGTGTTTTAAGGAACAGCTTAAAAAGAGAATCCTAATATGATTTCTTTATAATGGGTGTGTTCCTTATATTATCTTAGTGTCTAAGATCTTCTCCATGGATTGACCCCCAAATAATATGGCTTTACGTGCTACGGGGTATCTAGAGAGTGGGATAGGTTTAATAACTACCCTAACCCTAACGCGTACCCTAACCCTAACCCCTACCCTAACCCTAAGACGTACACTAATCCTAACCCGTACCCTAAACCGAGCCCTAACCCTAACACTAACCCTAACCCTAACCCTAACCCATACCCTACGCTGTACCCGAAGCCCTCCACCTACCCGTACCCTAAGCCGTACCCTAAGCCTAACCCTAAGCCTAACCCTAACCCTACGCTACCCTTGACTGCTTCTGCCTCCAATAGATTTCCTCAGCACTAGTGTTTTAAGGAACAGCTTAAAAAGAGAATCCTAATGTGATTTCTTTATAATGGGTGTGTTCCTTATCTTATCCTAGTGTCTAAACTCTTCTCCATGGCTGGACCTCCAAATAATATTCCTTTACGTGCTAAGGGGTATCTAGAGAGTGGGATAGGTTTAATAACTACCCTAACACTAACGCGTACCCTTACCCTAACCCCTACCCTAACCCTAACATGTACCCTAATCCTAACCCGTACCCTAAACCGAGCCGTAACCCTAACACTAACCCTAACCCTAACCCTAACCCATACCCTACGCCGTACCCGAACCCCTCCCCGAACCCGTACCCTAAGCCGTACCCTAAGCCTAACCCTAAGCCTAACCCTAGCCCTAGGCTACCCTTGACTGCTTCTGCCTCCAATAGATTTCCTAAGCACTAATGTTTTAAGGAACAGCTTAAAAAGAGAATTCTAATGTGATTTCTTTATAATGGGTGTGTTCCTTATCTTATCCTAGTGTCTAAACTCTTCTCCATGGCTGGACCCCCAAATAATATTCCTTTACGTGCTAAGGGGTATCTAGAGAGTGGGATAGGTTTAATAACTACCCTAACCCTAATGCGTACCCTAACCCTAACCCCTACCCTAACCCTAATACGTAACCTAATCCTAATCCGTACCCTAAATGGAGCCCTAACCCTAACACTAACCCTAACACTAACCCTAACCCATACCCTACGCCGTACCCGAACCCCTCACCGAACCCGTACCCTAAGTCGTACTCTAAGCATAACCTCAAGACTAACCCTAACCCTAGGCTACCCTTGACTGCTTCTGCCTCCAATAGATTTCCTAAGCACTAGTGTTATAAGGAACAGCTTAAAAAGATAATCCTAATGTGATTTCTTTATAATGGGTGTGTTCCTTATATTATCTTAGTGTCTAAGATCTTCTCCATGGATGGACCCCCAAATAATATGGCTTTACGTGCTACGGGGTATCTAGAGAGTGGGATAGTTTTAATAACTACCCTAACCCTAACGCGTACCCTAACCCTAACCCCTACCCTAACCCTAAGACGTACACTAATCCTAACTCGTACCCTAAAACGAGCCCTAACCCTAACACTAACCCTAACCCTAACCCTAACCCATACCCTACGCTGTACCCGAAGCCCTCCCCAAACCCGTACCCTAAGCCGTACCCTAAGCCTAACCCTAACCCTACGCTACCCTTGACTGCTTCTGCCTCCAATAGATTTCCTCAGCACTAGTGTTTTAAGGAACAGCTTAAAAAGAGAATCCTAATGTGATTTCTTTATAATGGGTGTGTTCCTTACCTTATCCTAGTGTCTAAACTCTTCTCCATGGCTGGACCTCCAAATAATATTCCTTTACGTGCTAAGGGGTATCTAGAGAGTGGGATAGGTTTAATAACTACGCTAACACTAACGCGTACCCTAACCCTAACCCCTACCCTAACCCTAACATGTACCCTAATCCTAACCCGTACCCTAAACCGAGCCCTAACCCTAACACTAACCCTAACCCTAACCCTAACCCATACACTACGCCGTACCCGAACCCCTCCCCGAACCCGTACCCTAAGCCGTACCCTAAGCCTAACCCTAAGCCTAAACCTAGCCCTAGGCTACCCTTGACTGCTTCTGCCTCCAATAGATTTCCTAAGCACTAGTGTTTTAAGGAACAGCTTAAAAAGAGAATCCTAATGTGATTTCTTTATAATGGGTGTGTTCCTTATCTTATCCTAGTTTCTAAACTCTTCTCCATGGCTGGACCACCAAATAATATTCCTTTACGTGCTAAGGGGTATCTAGAGAGTGGGATAGGTTTAATAACTACCCTAAACCTAATGCGTACCCTAACCCTAACCCCTACCCTAACCCTAATACGTAACCTAATCCTAAACCGTACCCTAAACGGAGCCCTAACCCTAACCCTACCCCATACCCTACGCCGTACCCGAACCCCTCCCCGAACACGTACCCTAAGCCGTACCCTAAGCCTAACCCTAAGCCTAACCCTAGCCCTAGGCTACCCTTGACTGCTTCTGCCTCCAATAGATTTCCTAAGCACTAGTGTTTTAAGGAACAGCTTAAAAAGAGAATCCTAATGTGATTTCTTTATAATGGGTGTGTTCCTTATATTATCTTAGTGTCTAAGATCTTCTCCATGGATGGACCCCCAAATAATATGGCTTTACGTGTTACGGGGTATCTAGAGAGTGGGATAGGTTTAATAACTACCCTAACCCTAACGCGTACCCTAACCCTAACCCCTACCCTAAACCTAAGACGTACACTAATCCTAACCCATACCCTAAACCGAGCCCTAACCCTAACACTAACCCTAACACTAACCCTAACCCATACCCTACGCCGTACCCGAAGCCTTCCCCGAACCCGTACCCTAAGCCGTACCCTAAGCCGTACCCTAAGCCTAACCCTAACCCTACGCTACCCTTGACTGCTTCTGGCTCCAATAGATTTCCTAAGCACTAGTGTTTTAAGGAACAGCTTAAAAAGAGAATCCTAATGTGATTTCTTTATAATGGGTGTGTTCCTTATCTTATCCTAGTGTCTAAACTCTTCTCCATTGCTGGACCTCCAAATAATATTCCTTTACGTGCTAAGGGGTATCTAGAGAGTGGGATAGGTTTAATAACTACCCTAACACTAACGCGTACCCTAACCCTAACCCCTACCCTAACACTAACACGTACCCTAATCCTAACCAATACCCTAAACCGAGCCCTAACCCTAACACTAACCCTAACCCTAACACATACCCTACGCCGTACCCGAAGCCCTCCCCGAACCCGTACCCTAAGCCGTACCCTAAGCCGTATCCTAAGCCTAACCCTAACCCTAGGCTACCCTTGACTGCTTCTGCCTCCAATAGATTTCCTAAGCACTAGTGTTTTAAGGAACAGCTTAAAAAGAGAATCCTAATGTGATTTCTTTATAATGGGTGTGTTCCTTATATTATCCTAGTGTCTAAGCTCTTCTCCATGGATGGACCCCCAAATAATATGGCTTTACGTGCTAAGGGGTATCTAGAGAATGGGATAGGTTTAATAACTACACTAACCTTAACGCGTACCCTAACCCTAACCCCTACCCTAACCCTAAGACGTACCCTAATGCTAAACCGTACCCTAAACCGAGCCCTAACCCTAACACTAACCCTAACCCTAACCCTAACCCATACCCTACGCCATACCCGAAGCCCTCCCCGAACCCGTACCCTAAGCCGTACCCTAAGCCTAACCCTAAGCCTAACCCTAACCCTAGGCTACCCTTGACTGCTTCTGCCTCCAATAGATTTCCTAAGCACTAGTGTTTTAAGGAACAGCTTATAAAGAGAATCCTAATGTGATTTCTTTATAATACGTGTGTTCCTTATCTTATCCTAGTGTCTAAACTCTTCTGCATGGCTGGACCCCCAAATAATATTCCTTTACGTGCTAAGGGGTATGTAGAGAGTGGGATAGGTTTAATAACTACCCTAACCCTAACGCGTACCCTAACCCTAACCCCTACTCTATCCCTAACACGTACCCTAATCCTATCCCGTACCCTAAAAGGAGCCCTAACCCTAACATTAACCCAAACCCTAAACCTAACACATACCCTCCGCCGTACACGAACCCCTCCCCGAACCCGTACCCTAAGCCGTACCCTAAGCCGTACCCTAAGCCTAACCCTAACCCTAGGCTACCCTTGACTGCTTCTGCCTCCAATAGTTTTCCTAAGCACTAGTGTTTTAAGGAACAGCTTAAAAAGTGAATCCTAATGTGATTTCTTTATAATGGGTGTATTCCTTATCTAATCCTAGTGTCTAAACTCTTCTCCATGGCTGGACCCCCAAATAATATTCCTTTACGTGCTAAGGGGTATCTAGAGAGTGGGATAGGTTTAATAACTACCCTAACCCTAATGCGTACCCTAACCCTAACCCCTACCCTAACCCTAATACGTAACCTAATCCTAACCCGTACCCTAAACGGAGCCCTAACCCTAACACTAACCCTAACACTAGCCCTAACCCATACCCTACGCCGTACCCGAACCCCTCACCGAACCCGTAACCAAAGCCGTACCCTAAGCCTAACCCCAAGCCTAACCCTAACCCTAGGCTACCCTTGACTGCTTCTGCCTCCAATAGATTTCCTAAGCACTAGTGTTTTAAGGAACAGCTTAAAAAGAGAATCCTAATATGATTTCTTTATAATGGGTGTGTTCCTTATATTATCTTAGTGTCTAAGATCTTCTCCATGGATGGACCCCCAAATAATATGGCTTTACGTGCTACGGGGTATCTAGAGAGTGGGTAGGTTTAATAACTAACCTAACCCTAACGCGTACCCTAACCCTAACCCCTACCCTAACCCTAAGACGTACACTAATCCTAACCCGTACCCTAAACGGAGCCCTAACCCTAACACTAACCCTAACCCTAACCCTAACCCATACCCTACGCCGTACCCGAACCCCTCACCGAACCCGTACCCTAAGTCGTACTCTAAGCGTAACCTCAAGCCTAACCCTAACCCTAGGCTACCCTTGACTGCTTCTGCCTCCAATAGATTTCCTAAGCACTAGTGTTATAAGGAACAGCTTAAAAAGAGAATCCTAATGTGATTTCTTTATAATGGGTGTGTTCCTTATATTATCTTAGTGTCTAAGATCTTCTCCATGGATTGACCCCCAAATAATATGGCTTTACGTGCTACGGGGTATCTAGAGAGTGGGATAGGTTTAATAACTACCCTAACCCTAACGCGTACCCTAACCCTAACCCCTACCCTAACCCTAAGACGTACACTAATCCTAACCCGTACCCTAAACCGAGCCCTAACCCTAACACTAACCCTAACCCTAACCCTAACCCATACCCTACGCTGTACCCGAAGCCCTCCACCAACCCGTACCCTAAGCCGTACCCTAAGCCTAACCCTAAGCCTAACCCTAACCCTACGCTACCCTTGACTGCTTCTGCCTCCAATAGATTTCCTCAGCACTAGTGTTTTAAGGAACAGCTTAAAAAGAGAATTCTAATGTGATTTCTTTATAATGGGTGTGTTCCTTATCTTATCCTAGTGTCTAAACTCTTCTCCATGGCTGGACCTCCAAATAATATTCCTTTACGTGCTAAGGGGTATCTAGAGAGTGGGATAGGTTTAATAACTACCCTAACACTAACGCGTACCCTAACCCTAACCCCTACCCTAACCCTAACATGTACCCTAATCCTAACCCGTACCCTAAACCGAGCCGTAACCCTAACACTAACCCTAACCCTAACCCTAACCCATACCCTACGCCGTACCCGAACCCCTCCCCGAACCCGTACCCTAAGCCGTACCCTAAGCCTAACCCTAAGCCTAACCCTAGCCCTAGGCTACCCTTGACTGCTTCTGCCTCCAATAGATTTCCTAAGCACTAATGTTTTAAGGAACAGCTTAAAAAGAGAATTCTAATGTGATTTCTTTATAATGGGTGTGTTCCTTATCTTATCCTAGTGTCTAAACTCTTCTCCATGGCTGGACCCCCAAATAATATTCCTTTACGTGCTAAGGGGTATCTAGAGAGTGGGATAGGTTTAATAACTACCCTAACCCTAATGCGTACCCTAACCCTAACCCCTACCCTAACCCTAATACGTAACCTAATCCTAATCCGTACCCTAAATGGAGCCCTAACCCTAACACTAACCCTAACACTAACCCTAACCCATACCCTACGCCGTACCCGAACCCCTCACCGAACCCGTACCCTAAGTCGTACTCTAAGCATAACCTCAAGACTAACCCTAACCCTAGGCTACCCTTGACTGCTTCTGCCTCCAATAGATTTCCTAAGCACTAGTGTTATAAGGAACAGCTTAAAAAGATAATCCTAATGTGATTTCTTTATAATGGGTGTGTTCCTTATATTATCTTAGTGTCTAAGATCTTCTCCATGGATGGACCCCCAAATAATATGGCTTTACGTGCTACGGGGTATCTAGAGAGTGGGATAGTTTTAATAACTACCCTAACCCTAACGCGTACCCTAACCCTAACCCCTACCCTAACCCTAAGACGTACACTAATCCTAACTCGTACCCTAAAACGAGCCCTAACCCTAACACTAACCCTAACCCTAACCCTAACCCATACCCTACGCTGTACCCGAAGCCCTCCCCAAACCCGTACCCTAAGCCGTACCCTAAGCCTAACCCTAACCCTACGCTACCCTTGACTGCTTCTGCCTCCAATAGATTTCCTCAGCACTAGTGTTTTAAGGAACAGCTTAAAAAGAGAATCCTAATGTGATTTCTTTATAATGGGTGTGTTCCTTACCTTATCCTAGTGTCTAAACTCTTCTCCATGGCTGGACCTCCAAATAATATTCCTTTACGTGCTAAGGGGTATCTAGAGAGTGGGATAGGTTTAATAACTACGCTAACACTAACGCGTACCCTAACCCTAACCCCTACCCTAACCCTAACATGTACCCTAATCCTAACCCGTACCCTAAACCGAGCCCTAACCCTAACACTAACCCTAACCCTAACCCTAACCCATACCCTACGCCGTACCCGAACCCCTCCCCGAACCCGTACCCTAAGCCGTACCCTAAGCCTAACCCTAAGCCTAAACCTAGCCCTAGGCTACCCTTGACTGCTTCTGCCTCCAATAGATTTCCTAAGCACTAGTGTTTTAAGGAACAGCTTAAAAAGAGAATCCTAATGTGATTTCTTTATAATGGGTGTGTTCCTTATCTTATCCTAGTGTCTAAACTCTTCTCCATGGCTGGACCACCAAATAATATTCCTTTACGTGCTAAGGGGTATCTAGAGAGTGGGATAGGTTTAATAACTACCCTAAACCTAATGCGTACCCTAACCCTAACCCCTACCCTAACCCTAATACGTAACCTAATCCTAAACCGTACCCTAAACGGAGCCCTAACCCTAACCCTAACCCATACCCTACGCCGTACCCGAACCCCTCCCCGAACCCGTACCCTAAGCCGTACCCTAAGCCTAACCCTAAGCCTAACCCTAGCCCTAGGCTACCCTTGACTGCTTCTGCCTCCAATAGATTTCCTAAGCACTAGTGTTTTAAGGAACAGCTTAAAAAGAGAATCCTAATGTGATTTCTTTATAATGGGTGTGTTCCTTATATTATCTTAGTGTCTAAGATCTTCTCCATGGATGGACCCCCAAATAATATGGCTTTACGTGTTACGGGGTATCTAGAGAGTGGGATAGGTTTAATAACTACCCTAACCCTAACGCGTACCCAACCCTAACCCCTACCCTAAACCTAAGACGTACACTAATCCTAACCCATACCCTAAACCGAGCCCTAACCCTAACACTAACCCTAACACTAACCCTAACCCATACCCTACGCCGTATCCGAAGCCTTCCCCGAACCCGTACCCTAAGCCGTACCCTAAGCCGTACCCTAAGCCTAACCCTAACCCTACGCTACCCTTGACTGCTTCTGGCTCCAATAGATTTCATAAGCACTAGTGTTTTAAGGAACAGCTTAAAAAGAGAATCCTAATGTGATTTCTTTATAATGGGTGTGTTCCTTATCTTATCCTAGTGTCTAAACTCTTCTCCATTGCTGGACCTCCAAATAATATTCCTTTACGTGCTAAGGGGTATCTAGAGAGTGGGATAGGTTTAATAACTACCCTAACACTAACGCGTACCCTAACCCTAACCCCTACCCTAACACTAACACGTACCCTAATCCTAACCAATACCCTAAACCGAGCCCTAACCCTAACACTAACCCTAACCCTAACACATACCCTACGCCGTACCCGAAGCCCTCCCCGAACCCGTACCCTAAGCCGTACCCTAAGCCGTACCCTAAGCCTAACCCTAACCCTAGGCTACCCTTGACTGCTTCTGCCTCCAATAGATTTCCTAAGCACTAGTGTTTTAAGGAACAGCTTAAAAAGAGAATCCTAATGTGATTTCTTTATAATGGGTGTGTTCCTTATATTATCCTAGTGTCTAAGCTCTTCTCCATGGATGGACCCCCAAATAATATGGCTTTACGTGCTAAGGGGTATCTAGAGAATGGGATAGGTTTAATAACTACCCTAACCTTAACGCGTACCCTAACCCTAACCCCTACCCTAACCCTAAGACGTACCCTAATGCTAAACCGTACCCTAAACCGAGCCCTAACCCTAACACTAACCCTAACCCTAACCCTAACCCATACTCTACGCCATACCCGAAGCCCTCCCCGAACCCGTACCCTAAGCCGTACCCTAAGCCTAACCCTAAGCCTAACCCTAACCCTAGGCTACCCTTGACTGCTTCTGCCTCCAATAGATTTCCTAAGCACTAGTGTTTTAAGGAACAGCTTATAAAGAGAATCCTAATGTGATTTCTTTATAATACGTGTGTTCCTTATCTTATTCTAGTGTCTAAACTCTTCTGCATGGCTGGACCCCCAAATAATATTCCTTTACGTGCTAAGGGGTATGTAGAGAGTGGGATAGGTTTAATAACTACCCTAACCCTAACACGTACCCTAACCCTAACCCCTACTCTAACCCTAACACGTACCCTAATCCTATCCCGTACCCTAAAAGGAGCCCTAACCCTAACATTAACCCAAACCCTAAACCTAACACATACCCTCCGCCGTACACGAACCCCTCCCCGAACCCGTACCCTAAGCCGTACCCTAAGCCGTACCCTAAGCCTAACCCTAACCCTAGGCTACCCTTGACTGCTTCTGCCTCCAATAGTTTTCCTAAGCACTAGTGTTTTAAGGAACAGCTTAAAAAGTGAATCCTAATGTGATTTCTTTATAATGGGTGTATTCCTTATCTAATCCTAGTGTCTAAACTCTTCTCCATGGCTGGACCCCCAAATAATATTCCTTTACGTGCTAAGGGGTATCTAGAGAGTGGGATAGGTTTAATAACTACCCTAACCCTAATGCGTACCCTAACCCTAACCCCTACCCTAACCCTAATACGTAACCTAATCCTAACCCGTACCCTAAACGGAGCCCTAACCCTAACACTAACCCTAACACTAGCCCTAACCCATACCCTACGCCGTACCCGAACCCCTCACCGAACCCGTAACCAAAGCCGTACCCTAAGCCTAACCCCAAGCCTAACCCTAACCCTAGGCTACCCTTGACTGCTTCTGCCTCCAATAGATTTCCTAAGCACTAGTGTTTTAAGGAACAGCTTAAAAAGAGAATCCTAATATGATTTCTTTATAATGGGTGTGTTCCTTATATTATCTTAGTGTCTAAGATCTTCTCCATGGATGGACCCCCAAATAATATGGCTTTACGTGCTACGGGGTATCTAGAGAGTGGGTAGGTTTAATAACTAACCTAACCCTAACGCGTACCCTAACCCTAACCCCTACCCTAACCCTAAGACGTATACTAATCCTAACCCGTACCCTAAACGGAGCCCTAACCCTAACACTAACCCTAACCCTAACCCTAACCCATACCCTACGCCGTACCCGAACCCCTCACCGAACCCGTACCCTAAGTCGTACTCTAAGCGTAACCTCAAGCCTAACCCTAACCCTAGGCTACCCTTGACTGCTTCTGCCTCCAATAGATTTCCTAAGCACTAGTGTTATAAGGAACAGCTTAAAAAGAGAATCCTAATGTGATTTCTTTATAATGGGTGTGTTCCTTATATTATCTTAGTGTCTAAGATCTTCTCCATGGATTGACCCCCAAATAATATGGCTTTACGTGCTACGGGGTATCTAGAGAGTGGGATAGGTTTAATAACTACCCTAACCCTAACGCGTACCCTAACCCTAACCCCTACCCTAACCCTAAGACGTACACTAATCCTAACCCGTACCCTAAACCGAGCCCTAACCCTAACACTAACCCTAACCCTAACCCTAACCCATACCCTACGCTGTACCCGAAGCCCTCCACCAACCCGTACCCTAAGCCGTACCCTAAGCCTAACCCTAAGCCTAACCCTAACCCTACGCTACCCTTGACTGCTTCTGCCTCCAATAGATTTCCTCAGCACTAGTGTTTTAAGGAACAGCTTAAAAAGAGAATCCTAATGTGATTTCTTTATAATGGGTGTGTTCCTTATCTTATCCTAGTGTCTAAACTCTTCTCCATGGCTGGACCTCCAAATAATATTCCTTTACGTGCTAAGGGGTATCTAGAGAGTGGGATAGGTTTAATAACTACCCTAACACTAACGCGTACCCTAACCCTAACCCCTACCCTAACCCTAACATGTACCCTAATCCTAACCCGTACCCTAAACCGAGCCGTAACCCTAACACTAACCCTAACCCTAACCCTAAGCCATACCCTACGCCGTACCCGAACCCCTCCCCGAACCCGTACCCTAAGCCGTACCCTAAGCCTAACCCTAAGCCTAAACCTAGCCCTAGGCTACCCTTGACTGCTTCTGCCTCCAATAGATTTCCTAAGCACTAGTGTTTTAAGGAACAGCTTAAAAAGAGAATCCTAATGTGATTTCTTTATAATGGGTGTGTTCCTTATCTTATCCTAGTGTCTAAACTCTTCTCCATGGCTGGACCACCAAATAATATTCCTTTACGTGCTAAGGGGTATCTAGAGAGTGGGATAGGTTTAATAACTACCCTAAACCTAATGCGTACCTTAACCGTAACCCCTACCCTAACCCTAATACGTAACCTAATCCTAAACCGTACCCTAAACGGAGCCCTAACCCTAACACTAACCCTAACACTAACCCTAACCCATACACTACGCCGTACCCGAAGCCCTCCCAGAACCCGTACCCTAAGCCGTACCCTAAGCCTAACCCCAAGCCTAACCCTAACCCTAGGCTACCCTTGACTGCTTCTGCCTCCAATAGATTTCCTAAGCACTAGTGTTTTAAGGAACAGCTTAAAAAGAGAATCCTAATGTGATTTCTTTATAATGGGTGTGTTCCTTATATTATCTTAGTGTCTAAGATCTTCTCCATGGATGGACCCCCAAATAATATGGCTTTACGTGCTACGGTGTATCTAGAGAGTGGGATAGGTTTAGTAACTACCCTAACCCTAACACGTACCCTAACCCTAACCCCTACCCTAACCCTAACACGTACACTACTCCTAACCCGTACCCTAAACGGAGCCCTAACCCTAACACTAACCCTAACCCTAACCCTAACACATACCCTACGCCGTACCCGAAGCCCTCCCCGAACCCGTACCCTAAGCTGTACCCTAAGCCGTACCCTAAGCCTAACCCTAACCCTACGCTACCCTTGACTGCTTCTGGCTCCAATAGATTTCCTAAGCACTAGTGTTTTAAGGAACAGCTTAAAAAGAGAATCCTAATGTGATTTCTTTATAATGGGTGTGTTCCTTATCTTATCCTAGTGTCTAAACTCTTCTCCATTGCTGGACCTCCAAATAATATTCCTTTACGTGCTAAGGGGTATCTAGAGAGTGGGATAGGTTTAATAACTACCCTAACACTAACGCGTACCCTAACCCTAACACCTACCCTAACACTAACACGTACCCTAATCCTAACCAATACCCTAAACCGAGCCGTAACCCTAACACTATCCCTAAACCTAACCCTAACCCATACGCTACGCCGTACCCGAAGCCCTCCCCGAACCCGTACCCTAAGCCGTACCCTAAGCCGTACCCTAAGCCTAACCCTAACCCTAGGCTACCCTTGACTGCTTCTGCCTCCAATAGATTTCCTAAGCACTAGTGTTTTAAGGAACAGCTTAAAAAGTGAATCCTAATGTGATTTCTTTATAATGGGTGTGTTCCTTATCTTATCCTAGTGTCTAAACTCTTCTCCATGGCTGGACCCCCAAATAATATTCCTTTACGTACTAAGGGGTATCTAGAGTGTGGGAGACGTTTAATAACTACCCAAACTCTAATGCGTACCCTAACCCTAACACGTAACCTAATCCTAACCCGTACCCTAAACGGAGCCCTAACCCTAACACTAACCCTAACACTAACACGTACCCTAATCCTAACCAATACCCTAAACCGAGCCCTAACCCTAACACTAACCCTAACCCTAACACATACCCTACGCCGTACCCGAAGCCCTCCCCGAACCCGTACCCTAAGCCGTACCCTAAGCCGTACCCTAAGCCTAACCCTAACCCTAGGCTACCCTTGACTGCTTCTGCCTCCAATAGATTTCCTAAGCACTAGTGTTTTAAGGAACAGCTTAAAAAGAGAATCCTAATGTGATTTCTTTATAATGGGTGTGTTCCTTATCTTATCCTAGTGTCTAAACGCTTCTCCATGGCTGGACCCCCAAATAACGTTCCTTTACGTGCTAAGGGGTATCTAGAGAGTGGGAATGGTTTAATAACTACCCTCACCCTAATGCGTACCCTAACCCTAACCCCTACCCTAACCCTAACACGTAACCTAATCCTAACCCGTACCCTAAACGGAGCCCTAACCCTAACACTAACCCTAACCCTAACCCTAACCCATACCCTACGCCGTACACGAACCCCTCCCCGAACCCGTACCCTAAGCCGTACCCTAAGCCTTACCCCAAGCCTAACCCTAACCCTAGGCTACCCTTGACTGCTTCTGCCTCCAATAGATTTCCTAAGCAATAGTGTTTTAAGGAACAGCTTAAAAAGAGAATCCTAATGTGATTTCTTTATAATGGGTGTGTTCCTTATATTATCTTAGTGTCTAAGCTCTTCTCCATGGATGGACCCCCAAATAATATGGCTTTACGTGCTAAGGGGTATCTAGAGAATGGGATAGGTTTAATAACTACCCTAACCTTAACGCGTACCCTAACCCTAACCCCTACCCTAACCCTAAGACGTACCCTAATGCTAAACCGTACCCTAAACCGAGCCCTAACCCTAACACTAACCCTAACCCTAACCCTAACCCATACCCTACGCCATACCCGAAGCCCTCCCCGAACCCGTACCCTAAGCCGTACCCTAAGCCTAACCCTAAGCCTAACCCTAACCCTAGGCTACCCTTGACTGCTTCTGCCTCCAATAGATTTCCTAAGCACTAGTGTTTTAAGGAACAGCTTATAAAGAGAATCCTAATGTGATTTCTTTATAATACGTGTGTTCCTTATCTTATCCTAGTGTCTAAACTCTTCTCCATGGCTGGACCCCCAAATAATATTCCTTTACGTGCTAAGGGGTATCTAGAGAGTGGGATAGGTTTAATAACTACCCTAACCCTAACGCGTACCCTAACCCTAACCCCTACTCTAACCCTAACACGTACCCTAATCCTATCCCGTACCCTAAAAGGAGCCCTAACCCTAACATTAACCCAAACCCTAAACCTAACACATACCCTCCGCCGTACACGAACCCCTCCCCGAACCCGTACCCTAAGCCGTACCCTAAGCCGTACCCTAAGCCTAACCCTAACCCTAGGCTACCCTTGACTGCTTCTGCCTCCAATAGTTTTCCTAAGCACTAGTGTTTTAAGGAACAGCTTAAAAAGTGAATCCTAATGTGATTTCTTTATAATGGGTGTATTCCTTATCTTATCCTAGTGTCTAAACTCTTCTCCATGGCTGGACCCCCAAATAATATTCCTTTACGTGCTAAGGGGTATCTAGAGTGTGGGAGAGGTTTAATAACTACCCTAACTCTAATGCGTACCCTAACCCTAACCCCTACCCTAACCCTAACACGTAACCTAATCCTAACCCGTACCCTAAACGGAGCCCTAACCCTAACACTAACCCTAACACTAACCCTAACCCATACACTACGCCGTACCCGAAGCCCTCCCCGAACCCGTACCCTAAGCCGTACCCTAAGCCTAACCCCAAGCCTAACCCTAACCCTAGGCTACCCTTGACTGCTTCTGCCTCCAATAGATTTCCTAAGCACTAGTGTTTTAAGGAACAGCTTAAAAAGTGAATCCTAATGTGATTTCTTTATAATGGGTGTGTTCCTTATCTTATCCTAGTGTCTAAACTCTTCTCCATGGCTGGACCCCCAAATAATATTACTTTACGTGCTAAGGGGTATCTAGAGAGTGGGATAGGTTTAATAACTACCCTAACCCTAATGCGTACCCTAACCCTAACCCCTACCCTAACCCTAACACGTAACCTAATCCTAACCCGTACCCTAAACGGAGCCCTAACCCTAACACTAACCCAAACCCTAAACCTAACACATACCCTCCGCCGTACACAAACCCCTCCCCGAACCCGTACCCTAAGCCGTACCGTAAGCCGTACCCTAAGCCTAATCCTAACCCTAGGCTACCCTTGACTGCTTCTGCCTCCTATAGATTTCCTAAGCACTAGAGTTTTAAGGAACAGCTTAAAAAGTGAATCCTAATGTGATTTCTTTATAATGGGTGTGTTCCTTATATTATCTTAGTGTCTAAGATCTTCTCCATGGATGGACCCCCAAATAATATGGCTTTACGTGCTACGGGGTATCTAGAGAGTGGGATAGGTTTAATAACTACCCTAACCCTAACGCGTACCCTAACCCTAACCCCTACCCTAACCCTAACACGTACACTAATCCTAACCCGTACCCTAAACCGAGCCCTAACCCTAACACTAACCCTAACCCTAACCCTAACCCATACCCTACGCCGTACCCGAAGCCCTCCCCGAACCCGTAACCTAAGCCGTACCCTAAGCCGTACCCTAAGCCTAACCCTAACCCTACGCTACCCTTGACTGCTTCTGGCTCCAATAGATTTCCTAAGCACTAGTGTTTTAAGGAACAGCTTAAAAAGAGAATCCTAATGTGATTTCTTTATAATGGGTGTGTTCCTTATCTTATCCTAGTGTCTAAACTCTTCTCCACGGCTGGACCTCCATATAATATTCCTTTACGTGCTAAGGGGTATCTAGAGAGTGGGATAGGTTTAATAACTACCCTAACACTAACGCGTACCCTAACCCTAACCCCTACCCTAACACTAACACGTACCCTAATCCTAACCAATACCCTAAACCGAGCCCTAACCCTAACACTAACCCGAAACCTAACCCTAACCCATACCCTACGCCGTACCCGAAGCCCTCCCCGAACCCGTACCCTAAGCCGTACCCTAAGCCGTACCCTAAGCCTAACCCTAACCCTAGGCTACCCTTGACTGCTTCTGCCTCCAATAGATTTCCTAAGCACTAGTGTTTTAAGGAACAGCTTAAAAAGAGAATCCTAAAGTGGTTTCTTTATAATGGGTGTGTTCCTTATCTTATCCTAGTGTCTAAACTCTTCTCCATGGCTGGACCTCCAAATAATATTCCTTTACGTGCTAAGGGGTATCTAGAGAATGGGATAGGTTTAATAACTACCCTAACACTAACGCGTACCCTAACCCTAACCCCTACCCTAACCCTAACCCCTACCCTAACCCTAACATGTACCCTAATCCTAACCAATACCCTAAACCGAGCCCTAACCCTAACCCTAACCCTAACCCTAACCCTAACCCATACCCTACCCCGTACCCGAAGCTCTCCCCGAACCCGTACCCTAAGCCGTACCCTAAGCCGTACCCTAAGCCTAACCCTAACCCTAGGCTACCCTTGACTGCTTCTGCCTCCAATAGATTTCCTAAGCACTAGTGTTTTAAGGAACAGCTTAAAAAGAGAATCCTAATGTGATTTCTTTATAATGGGTGTGTTCCTTATATTATCTTAGTGTCTAAGATCTTCTCCATGGATGGACCCCCAAATAATATTCCTTTACGTGCTAAGGGGTATCTAGAGATTGGGATAGTTTTAATAACTACCTTAACTCTAACGCGTACCCTAACCCTAACCCCTACCCTAACCCTAATACGTAACCTAATCCTAACCCGTACCCTAAACGGAGCCCTAACCCTAACACTAACACTAACACTAACCTTAACCCATACCCTACACCGTACCCGAACCCCTCACCGAACCCATACCCTAAGCCATACCCTAAGCCTAACCCCAAGTCTAACCCTAACCCTAGGCTACCCTTGACTGCTTCTGCCTCCAATAGATTTCCTTAGCACTAGTGTTTTAAGGAACAGCTTAAAAAGAGAATCCTAATGTGATTTCTTTATAATGTGTGTGTTCCGTATATTTTCTTAGTGTCTAAGATCTTCTCCATGGATGGACCCCCAAATAATATGGCTTTACGTGCTACGGGGTATCTAGAGATTGGGATAGGTTTAATAACTACCATAACCCTAATGCGTACCCTAACCCTAACCCCTAACCTAACACTAAGACGTACAGTAATCCTAACCCGTACCCTAAACCGAGCCCTAACCCTAACACTAACCCTAACCCTAACCCTAACCCATACCCTACGCCGTACCCGAAGCCCTCCCCGAACCCGTACCCTAAGCCGTACCCTAAGCCGTACCCTAAGCCTAACCCTAACCCTAGGCTACCCTTGACTGCTTCTGCCTCCAATAGATTTCTTAAGCACTAGTGTTTTAAGGAACATCTTATAAAGAGAATCCTAATGTGATTTCTTTATAATAGGTGTGTTCCTTATCTTATCCTAGTGTCTAAACTCTTCTCCATGGCTGGACCCCCAAATAATATTCCTTTTCGTGCTAAGGGGTATCTAGAGAGTTGGATAGGTTTAATAACTACCCTAACCCTAACGCGTACCCTAACCCTAACCCCTACTCTAACCCTAACACGTACCCTAATCCTATTCCGTACCCTAAACGGAGCCCTAACCCTAACACTAACCCAAACCCTAACCCTAACCCATACCCTCCGCCGTACACGAACCCCTCCCCGAAACCGTACCCTAATCCGTACCCTAAGCTTAACCCTAACCCTAAGCTACCCTTGACTGCTTCTGCCTCCAATAGATTTCCTAAGCACTAGTGTTTTAAGGAACAGCTTAAAAAGAGAATTCTAATGTGATTTCTTTATAATGGGTGTGTTCCTTATCTTATCCTAGTGTCTAAACTCTTCTCCATGGCTGGACCTCCAAATAATATTCCTTTACGTGCTAAGGGGTATCTAGAGAGTGGGATAGGTTTAATAACTACCCTAACACTAACGCGTACCCTAACCCTAACCCCTACCCTAACCCTAACACGTACCCTAATCCTAACCAATACCCTAAACTGAGCCCTAACCCTAACACTAACAGTAACCCTAACCCTAACCCATACCCTACGCCGTACCCGAAGCCCTCCACGAACCCGTACCCTAAGCCGTACCCTAAGCCGTACCCTAAGCCTAACCCTAACCCAAGGCTACCCTTGACTGCTTCTGCCTCCAATAGATTTCCTAAGCAATAGTGTTTTAAGGAACAGCTTAAAAAGAGAATCCTAATGTGATTTCTTTATAATGGGTGTGTTCCTTATCTTATCCTAGTGTCTAAACTCTTCTCCATGGCTGGACCCCCAAATAATATTCCTTTACGTGCTAAGGTGTATCTAGAGAGTGGGATAGGTTTAATAACTACCCTAACCCTAACGCGTACCCTAACCCTAACCCCTACTCTAACCCTAACACGTACCCTAATCCTATCCCGTACCCTAAAAGGAGCCCTAACCCTAACATTAACCCAAACCCTAAACCTAACACATACCCTCCGCCGTACACGAACCCCTCCCCGAACCCGTACCCTAAGCCGTACCCTAAGCCGTACCCTAAGCCTAACCCTAACCCTAGGCTACCCTTGACTGCTTCTGCCTCCAATAGTTTTCCTAAGCACTAGTGTTTTAAGGAACAGCTTAAAAAGTGAATCCTAATGTGATTTCTTTATAATGGGTGTATTCCTTATCTTATCCTAGTGTCTAAACGCTTCTCCATGGCTGGACCCCCAAATAATATTCCTTTACGTGCTAAGGGGTATCTAGAGTGTGGGAGAGGTTTAATAACTACCCTAACTCTAATGCGTACCCTAACCCTAACCCCTACCCTAACCCTAACACGTAACCTAATCCTAACCCGTACCCTAAACGGAGCCCTAACCCTAAGACTAACCCTAACACTAACCCTAACCCATACACTACGCCGTACCCGAAGCCCTCCCCGAACCCGTACCCTAAGCCGTACCCTAAGCCTAACCCCAAGCCTAACCCTAACCCTAGGCTACCCTTGACTGCTTCTGCCTCCAATAGATTTCCTAAGCACTAGTGTTTTAAGGAACAGCTTAAAAAGAGAATCCTAATGTGATTTCTTTATAATGGGTTTGTTCCTTATATTATCTTAGTGTCTAAGATCTTCTCCATGGATGGACCCCCAAATAATATGGCTTTACGTGCTACGGTGTATCTAGAGAGTGGGATAGGTTTAGTAACTACCCTAACCCTAACACGTACCCTAACCCTAACCCCTACCCTAACCCTAACACGTACACTACTCCTAACCCGTACCCTAAACCGAGACCTAACCCTAACACTAAGCCTAACCCTAACCCTAACACATACCCTACGCCGTACCCGAAGCCCTCCCCGAACCCGTACCCTAAGCTGTACCCTAAGCCGTACCCTAAGCCTAACCCTAACCCTACGCTACCCTTGACTGCTTCTGGCTCCAATAGATTTCCTAAGCACTAGTGTTTTAAGGAACAGCTTAAAAAGAGAATCCTAATGTGATTTCTTTATAATGGGTGTGTTCCTTATCTTATCCTAGTGTCTAAACTCTTCTCCATTGCTGGACCTCCAAATAATATTCCTTTACGTGCTAAGGGGTATCTAGAGAGTGGGATAGGTTTAATAACTACCCTAACACTAACGCGTACCCTAACCCTAACCCCTACCCTAACACTAACACGTACCCTAATCCTAACCAATACCCTAAACCGAGCCCTAACCCTAACACTATCCCTAAACCTAACCCTAACCCATACGCTACGCCGTACCCGAAGCCCTCCCCGAACCCGTACCCTAAGCCGTACCCTAAGCCGTACCCTAAGCCTAACCCTAACCCTAGGCTACCCTTGACTGCTTCTGCCTCCAATAGATTTCCTAAGCACTAGTGTTTTAAGGAACAGCTTAAAAAGAGAATCCTAATGTGATTTCTTTATAATGGGTGTGTTCCTTATCTTATCCTAGTGTCTAAACTCTTCTCCATGGCTGGACCCCCAAATAATATTCCTTTACGTGCTAAGGTGTATCTAGAGAGTGGGATAGGTTTAATAACTACCTTAACTCTAACGCCTACCCTAACCCTAACCCCTACCCTAAAACTAACACGTACACTAAACCGAGCCCTAACCCTAACACTAACCCTAACCCTAACCCTAACCCATACCCTACGCCGTACCCGAACCCCTCCCCGAACCCGTACCCTAAGCCGTACCCTAACCCTAACCCTAAGCCTAACCCTAACCCTAGGCTACCCGTGACTGCTTCTGCCTCCAATAGATTTCCTAAGCACTAGTGTGTTAAGGAACAGCTTAAAAAGGGAATCCTAATGTGATTGCTTTATAATGGGTGTGTTCCTTATCTTATCCTAGTGTCTAAACTCTTCTCCATGGCTAGACCTCCAAATAATATTCCTTTACGTGCTAAGGGGTATCTAGAGAGTGGGATAGGTTTAATAACTAACCTAACACTAATGCGTACCCTAACCCTAACCCCTACCCTAACCCTAATTCGTACCCTAATCCTAACCAATATCCTAAACCGAGCCCTAACCCTAACACTAACCCTAACCCTAACCCTAACCCATACCCTACGCCGTACCCAAACCCCTCCCCGAACCCGTACCCTAAGCCGTACCCTAAGCCTAATCCTAAGCCTAACCTTAACCCTAGGCTACCCTTGACTGCTTCTGCCTCCAATAGATTTCCTAAGCACTAGTGTTTTAAGGAACAGCTTAAAAAGTGAATCCTAATGTGATTTCTTTATAATGGGTGTGTTCCTTATCTTATCCTAGTGTCTAAACTCTTCTCCATGGCTGGACCCCCAAATAATATTACTTTACGTGCTAAGGGGTATCTAGAGAGTGGGATAGGTTTAATAACTACCCTAACCCTAATGCGTACCCTAACCCTAACCCCTACCCTAACCCTAACACGTAACCTAATCCTAACCCTTACCCAAACGGAGCCCTAACCCTAACACTAACCCAAACCCTAAACCTAACACATACCCTCCGCCGTACACAAACCCCTCCCCGAACCCGTACCCTAAGCCGTACCGTAAGCCTTACCCTAAGCCTAATCCTAACCCTAGGCTACCCTTGACTGCTTCTGCCTCCAATAGATTTCCTAAGCACTAGAGTTTTAAGGAACAGCTTAAAAAGTGAATCCTAATGTGATTTCTTTATAATGGGTGTGTTCCTTATATTATCTTAGTGTCTAAGATCTTCTCCATGGATGGACCCCCAAATAATTTGGCTTTACGTGCTACGGGGTATCTAGAGAGTGGGATAGGTTTAATAACTACCCTAACCCTAACGCGTACCCTAACCCTAACCCCTACCCTAACCCTAACACGTACACTAATCCTAACCCGTACCCTAAACCGAGCCCTAACCCTAACACTAACCCTAACCCTCACCCTAACCCATACCCTACGCCGTACCCGAAGCCCTCCCCGAACCCGTAACCTAAGCCGTACCCTAAGCCGTACCCTAAGCCTAACTCTAAACCTACGCTACCCTTGAATGCTTCTGGCTCCAATAGATTTCCTAAGCACTAGTGTTTTAAGGAACAGCTTAAAAAGAGAATCCTAATGTGATTTCTTTATAATGGGTGTGTTCCTTATCTTATCCTAGTGTCTAAACTCTTCTCCATGGCTGGACCTCCATATAATATTCCTTTACGTGCTAAGGGGTATCTAGAGAGTGGGATAGGTTTAATAACTACCCTAACACTAACGCGTACCCTAACCCTAACCCCTACCCTAACACTAACACGTACCCTAATCCTAACCAATACCCTAAACCGAGCCCTAACCCTAACACTAACCCTAACCCTAACCCTAACCCATACCATACGCCGTACCCGAAGCCCTCCCCGAACCCGTACCCTAAGCCGTACCCTAAGCCGTACCCTAAGCCTAACCCTAACCCTAGGCTACCCTTGACTGCTTCTGCCTCCAATAGATTTCCTAAGCACTAGTGTTTTAAGGAACAGCTTAAAAAGAGAATCCTAATGTGATTTCTTTATAATGGGTGTGTTCCTTATCTTATCCTAGTGTCTAAACCCTTCTCCATGGCTGGACCTCCAAATAATATTCCTTTACGTGCTAAGGGGTATCTAGAGAGTTTGATAGGTTTAATAACTACCCTAACACTAACGCGTACCCTAACCCTAACCCCTACCCTAACACTAACACATACCCTAATCCTAAACAATACCCTAAACCGAGCCCTAACCCTAACACTAACCCTAACCCTAACCCATACCCTACGCCGTACCCGAAGCCCTCCCCGAACCCGTACCCTAAGCCGTACCCTAAGCCGTACCCTAAGCCTAACCCTAACCCTAGGCTACCCTTGACTGCTTCTGCCTCCAATAGATTTCCTAAGCACTAGTGTTTTAAGGAACAGCTTAAAAAGAGAATCCTAATGTGGTTTCTTTATAATGGGTGTGTTCCTTATCTTATCCTAGTGTCTAAACTCTTCTCCATGGCTGGACCTCCAAATAATATTCCTTTACGTGCAAAGGGGTATCTAGAGAATGGGATAGGTTTAATAACTACCCTAACACTAACGCGTACCCTAACCCTAACCCCTACCCTAACCCTAACACGTACACTAAACCGAGCACTAACCCTAACACTAACCCTAACCATAACCCTAACCCATACCCTACACCGTACCCGAACCCCTCCCTGAACCCGTACCCTAAGCCGTAACCTAAGCCTAATCCTAAGCCTAACCCTAACCCTAGGCTACCCTTGACTGCTTCTGCCTCGAATAGATTTCCTAAGCACTAGTGTTTTAAGGAACAGCTTAAAAAGTGAATCCTAATGTAATTTCTTTATAATGGGTGTGTTCCTTATCTTATCCTAGTGTCTAAACTCTTCTCCATGGCTGGACCGCCAAATAATATTCCTTTACGTGCTAAGGGGTATCTAGAGAGTGGGATAGGTTTAATAACTACCCTAACCCTAATGCGTACCCTAACCCTAACCCCTACCCTAACCCTAACACGTAACCTAATCCTAACCCGTACCCTAAACGGAGCCCTAACCCTAACACTAACCCTAACACTAACCCTAAACCATACCCTACGCCGTACCCGAAACCCTCCCCGATCCCGTACCCTAAGCTGTACCCTAAGCCTTACCCCAAGCCTAACCCTAACCCTAGGCTACCCTTGACTGCTTCTGCCTCCAATAGATTTCCTAAGCACTAGTGTTTTAAGGAACAGCTTAAAAAGAGAATCCTAATGTGATTTCTTTATAATGGGTGTGTTCCTTATATTATCTTAGTGTCTAAGCTCTTCTCCATGGATGGACCCCCAAATAATATGGCTTTACATGCTAAGGGGTATCTAGAGAGTGGGGTAGGTTTAATAACTACCCTAACCTTAACGCGTACCCTAACCCTAACCCCTACCCTAACCCTAAGACGTACCCTAATCCTAAACCGTACCATAAACCGAGCCCTAACCCTAACACTAACCCTAACCCTAACCCTAACCCATACCCTACGCCATACCCGAAGCCCTCCCCGAACCCGTACCGTAAGCCGTACCCTAAGCCTAACCCTAAGCCTAACCCTAACCCTAGGCTACCCTTGACTGCTTCTGCCTCCAGTAGATTTCCTAAGCACTAGTGTTTTAAGGAACAGCTTATAAAGAGAATCCTAATGTGATTTCTTTATAATAGGTGTGTTCCTTATCTTATCCTAGTGTCTAAACTCTTCTCCATAGCTGGACCCCCAAATAATATTCCTTTACGTGCTAAGGGTTATCTAGAGAGTGGGATAGGTTTAATAACTACCCTAACCCTAACCCGTAACCTAACCCTAACCCCTACTCTAACCCTAACACGTACCCTAATCCTATCCCGTACCCTAAAAGGAGCCCTAACCATAACACTAACCCAAACCCTAAACCTAACACATACCCTCCGCCGTACACGAACCCCTCCCCGAACCCGTACACTAAGCTGTACCCTAAGCCGTACCCTAAGCCTAACCCTAACCCTAGGCTACCCTTGACTGATTCTGCCTCCAATAGATTTCCTAAGCACTAGTGTTTTAAGGAACAGCTTAAAAAGTGAATCCTAATGTGATTTCTTTATAATGGGTGTGTTCCTTATCTTATCCTAGTGTCTAAACTCTTCTCCATGGCTGGACCCCCAAATAATATTCCTTTACGTACTAAGGGGTATCTAGAGTGTGGGAGACGTTTAATAACTACCCAAACTCTAATGCGTACCCTAACCCTAACACGTAACCTAATCCTAACCCGTACCCTAAACGGAGCCCTAACCCTAACACTAACCCTAACACTAACACGTACCCTAATCCTAACCAATACCCTAAACCGAGCCCTAACCCTAACACTAACCCTAACCCTAACACATACCCTACGCCGTACCCGAAGCCCTCCCCGAACCCGTACCCTAAGCCGTACCCTAAGCCGTACCCTAAGCCTAACCCTAACCCTAGGCTACCCTTGACTGCTTCTGCCTCCAATAGATTTCCTAAGCACTAGTGTTTTAAGGAACAGCTTAAAAAGAGAATCCTAATGTGATTTCTTTATAATGGGTGTGTTCCTTATCTTATCCTAGTGTCTAAACTCTTCTCCATGGCTGGACCCCCAAATAACATTCCTTTACGTGCTAAGGGGTATCTAGAGACTGGGAATGGTTTAATAACTACCCTCACCCTAATGCGTACCCTAACCCTAACCCCTACCCTAACCCTAACACGTAACCTAATCCTAACCCGTACCCTAAACGGAGCCCTAACCCTAACACTAACCCTAACCCTAACCCTAACCCATACCCTACGCCGTACACGAACCCCTCCCCGAACCCGTACCCTAAGCCGTACCCTAAGCCTTACCCCAAGCCTAACCCTAACCCTAGGCTACCCTTGACTGCTTCTGCCTCCAATAGATTTCCTAAGCAATAGTGTTTTAAGGAACAGCTTAAAAAGAGAATCCTAATGTGATTTCTTTATAATGGGTGTGTTCCTTATATTATCTTAGTGTCTAAGCTCTTCTCCATGGATGGACCCCCAAATAATATGGCTTTACGTGCTAAGGGGTATCTAGAGAATGGGATAGGTTTAATAACTACCCTAACCTTAACGCGTACCCTAACCCTAACCCCTACCCTAACCCTAAGACGTACCCTAATGCTAAACCGTACCCTAAACCGAGCCCTAACCCTAACACTAACCCTAACCCTAACCCTAACCCATACCCTACGCCATACCCGAAGCCCTCCCCGAACCCGTACCCTAAGCCGTACCCTAAGCCTAACCCTAAGCCTAACCCTAACCCTAGGCTACCTTTGACTGCTTCTGCCTCCAATAGATTTCCTAAGCACTAGTGTTTTAAGGAACAGCTTATAAAGAGAATCCTAATGTGATTTCTTTATAATACGTGTGTTCCTTATCTTATCCTAGTGTCTAAACTCTTCTCCATGGCTGGACCCCCAAATAATATTCCTTTACGTGCTAAGGGGTATCTAGAGAGTGGGATAGGTTTAATAACTACCCTAACCCTAACGCGTACCCTAACCCTAACCCCTACTCTAACCCTAACACGTACCCTAATCCTATCCCGTACCCTAAAAGGAGCCCTAACCCTAACATTAACCCAAACCCTAAACCTAACACATACCCTCCGCCGTACACGAACCCCTCCCCGAACCCGTACCCTAAGCCGTACCCTAAGCCGTACCCTAAGCCTAACCCTAACCCTAGGCTACCCTTGACTGCTTCTGCCTCCAATAGTTTTCCTAAGCACTAGTGTTTTAAGGAACAGCTTAAAAAGTGAATCCTAATGTGATTTCTTTATAATGGGTGTATTCCTTATCTTATCCTAGTGTCTAAACTCTTCTCCATGGCTGGACCCCCAAATAATATTCCTTTACGTGCTAAGGGGTATCTAGAGTGTGGGAGAGGTTTAATAACTACCCTAACTCTAATGCGTACCCTAACCCTAACCCCTACCCTAACCCTAACACGTAACCTAATCCTAACCCGTACCCTAAACGGAGCCCTAACCCTAACACTAACCCTAACACTAACCCTAACCCATACACTACGCCGTACCCGAAGCCCTCCCAGAACCCGTACCCTAAGCCGTACCCTAAGCCTAACCCCAAGCCTAACCCTAACCCTAGGCTACCCTTGACTGCTTCTGCCTCCAATAGATTTCCTAAGCACTAGTGTTTTAAGGAACAGCTTAAAAAGAGAATCCTAATGTGATTTCTTTATAATGGGTGTGTTCCTTATATTATCTTAGTGTCTAAGATCTTCTCCATGGATGGACCCCCAAATAATATGGCTTTACGTGCTACGGTGTATCTAGAGAGTGGGATAGGTTTAGTAACTACCCTAACCCTAACACGTACCCTAACCCTAACCCCTACCCTAACCCTAACACGTACACTACTCCTAACCCGTACCCTAAACCGAGCCCTAACCCTAACACTAACCCTAACCCTAACCCTAACACATACCCTACGCCGTACCCGAAGCCCTCCCCGAACCCGTACCCTAAGCTGTACCCTAAGCCGTACCCTAAGCCTAACCCTAACCCTACGCTACCCTTGACTGCTTCTGGCTCCAATAGATTTCCTAAGCACTAGTGTTTTAAGGAACAGCTTAAAAAGAGAATCCTAATGTGATTTCTTTATAATGGGTGTGTTCCTTATCTTATCCTAGTGTCTAAACTCTTCTCCATTGCTGGACCTCCAAATAATATTCCTTTACGTGCTAAGGGGTATCTAGAGAGTGGGATAGGTTTAATAACTACCCTAACACTAACGCGTACCCTAACCCTAACCCCTACCCTAACACTAACACGTACCCTAATCCTAACCAATACCCTAAACCGAGCCCTAACCCTAACACTATCCCTAAACCTAACCCTAACCCATACGCAACGCCGTACCCGAAGCCCTCCCCGAACCCGTACCCTAAGCCGTACCCTAAGCCGTACCCTAAGCCTAACCCTAACCCTAGGCTACCCTTGACTGCTTCTGCCTCCAATAGATTTCCTAAGCACTAGTGTTTTAAGGAACAGCTTAAAAAGTGAATCCTAATGTGATTTCTTTATAATGGGTGTGTTCCTTATCTTATCCTAGTGTCTAAACTCTTCTCCATGGCTGGACCCCCAAATAATATTCCTTTACGTACTAAGGGGTATCTAGAGTGTGGGAGACGTTTAATAACTACCCAAACTCTAATGCGTACCCTAACCCTAACACGTAACCTAATCCTAACCCGTACCCTAAACGGAGCCCTAACCCTAACACTAACCCTAACACTAACACGTACCCTAATCCTAACCAATACCCTAAACCGAGCCCTAACCCTAACACTAACCCTAACCCTAACACATACCCTACGCCGTACCCGAAGCCCTCTCCGAACCCGTACCCTAAGCCGTACCCTAAGCCGTACCCTAAGCCTAACCCTAACCCTAGGCTACCCTTGACTGCTTCTGCCTCCAATAGATTTCCTAAGCACTAGTGTTTTAAGGAACAGCTTAAAAAGAGAATCCTAATGTGATTTCTTTATAATGGGTGTGTTCCTTATCTTATCCTAGTGTCTAAACGCTTCTCCATTGCTGGACCCCCAAATAACGTTCCTTTACGTGCTAAGGGGTATCTAGAGAGTGGGAATGGTTTAATAACTACCCTCACCCTAATGCGTACCCTAACCCTAACCCCTACCCTAACCCTAACACGTAACCTAATCCTAACCCGTACCCTAAACGGAGCCCTAACCCTAACACTAACCCTAACCCTAACCCTAACCCATACCCTACGCCGTACACGAACCCCTCCCCGAACCCGTACCCTAAGCCGTACCCTAAGCCTTACCCCAAGCCTAACCCTAACCCTAGGCTACCCTTGACTGCTTCTGCCTCCAATAGATTTCCTAAGCAATAGTGTTTTAAGGAACAGCTTAAAAAGAGAATCCTAATGTGATTTCTTTATAATGGGTGTGTTCCTTATATTATCTTAGTGTCTAAGCTCTTCTCCATGGATGGACCCCCAAATAATATGGCTTTACGTGCTAAGGGGTATCTAGAGAATGGGATAGGTTTAATAACTACCCTAACCTTAACGCGTACCCTAACCCTAACCCCTACCCTAACCCTAAGACGTACCCTAATGCTAAACCGTACCCTAAACCGAGCCCTAACCCTAACACTAACCCTAACCCTAACCCTAACCCATACCCTACGCCATACCCGAAGCCCTCCCCGAACCCGTACCCTAAGCCGTACCCTAAGCCTAACCCTAAGCCTAACCCTAACCCTAGGCTACCCTTGACTGCTTCTGCCTCCAATAGATTTCCTAAGCACTAGTGTTTTAAGGAACAGCTTATAAAGAGAATCCTAATGTGATTTCTTTATAATACGTGTGTTCCTTATCTTATCCTAGTGTCTAAACTCTTCTCCATGGCTGGACCCCCAAATAATATTCCTTTACGTGCTAAGGGGTATCTAGAGAGTGGGATAGGTTTAATAACTACCCTAACCCTAACGCGTACCCTAACCCTAACCCCTACTCTAACCCTAACACGTACCCTAATCCTATCCCGTACCCTAAAAGGAGCCCTAACCCTAACATTAACCCAAACACTAAACCTAACACATACCCTCCGCCGTACACGAACCCCTCCCCGAACCCGTACCCTAAGCCGTACCCTAAGCCGTACCCTAAGCCTAACCCTAACCCTAGGCTACCCTTGACTGCTTCTGCCTCCAATAGTTTTCCTAAGCACTAGTGTTTTAAGGAACAGCTTAAAAAGTGAATCCTAATGTGATTTCTTTATAATGGGTGTATTCCTTATCTTATCCTAGTGTCTAAACTCTTCTCCATGGCTGGACCCCCAAATAATATTCCTTTACGTGCTAAGGGGTATCTAGAGTGTGGGAGAGGTTTAATAACTACCCTAACTCTAATGCGTACCCTAACCCTAACCCCTACCCTAACCCTAACACGTAACCTAATCCTAACCCGTACCCTAAACGGAGCCCTAACCCTAACACTAACCCTAACACTAACCCTAACCCATACACTACGCCGTACCCGAAGCCCTCCCCGAACCCGTACCCTAAGCCGTACCCTAAGCCTAACCCCAAGCCTAACCCTAACCCTAGGCTACCCTTGACTGCTTCTGCCTCCAATAGATTTCCTAAGCACTAGTGTTTTAAGGAACAGCTTAAAAAGAGAATCCTAATGTGATTTCTTTATAATGGGTGTGTTCCTTATATTATCTTAGTGTCTAAGATCTTCTCCATGGATGGACCCCCAAATAATATGGCTTTACGTGCTACGGTGTATCTAGAGAGTGGGATAGGTTTAGTAACTACCCTAACCCTAACACGTACCCTAACCCTAACCCCTACCCTAACCCTAACACGTACACTACTCCTAACCCGTACCCTAAACCGAGCCCTAACCCTAACACTAACCCTAACCCTAACCCTAACCCATACCCTACGCCGTACCCGAACCCCTCCCCGAACCCGTACCCTAAGCCGTACCCTAACCCTAACCCTAAGCCTAACCCTAACCCTAGGCTACCCGTGACTGCTTCTGCCTCCAATAGATTTCCTAAGCACTAGTGTGTTAAGGAACAGCTTAAAAAGCGAATCCTAATGTGATTGCTTTATAATGGGTGTGTTCCTTATCTTATCCTAGTGTCTAAACTCTTCTCCATGGCTAGACCTCCAAATAATATTCCTTTACGTGCTAAGGGGTATCTAGAGAGTGGGATAGGTTTAATAACTAACCTAACACTAATGCGTACCCTAACCCTAACCCCTACCCTAACCCTAATTCGTACCCTAATCCTAACCAATATCCTAAACCGAGCCCTAACCCTAACACTAACCCTAACCCTAACCCTAACCCATACCCTACGCCGTACCCAAACCCCTCCCCGAACCCGTACCCTAAGCCGTACCCTAAGCCTAATCCTAAGCCTAACCCTAACCCTAGGCTACCCTTGACTGCTTCTGCCTCCAATAGATTTCCTAAGCACTAGTGTTTTAAGGAACAGCTTAAAAAGTGAATCCTAATGTGATTTCTTTATAATGGGTGTGTTCCTTATCTTATCCTAGTGTCTAAACTCTTCTCCATGGCTGGACCCCCAAATAATATTACTTTACGTGCTAAGGGGTATCTAGAGAGTGGGATAGGTTTAATAACTACCCTAACCCTAATGCGTACCCTAACCCTAACCCCTACCCTAACCCTAACACGTAACCTAATCCTAACCCGTACCCTAAACGGAGCCCTAACCCTAACACTAACCCAAACCCTAAACCTAACACATACCCTCCGTCGTACACAAACCCCTCCCCGAACCCGTACCCTAAGCCGTACCGTAAGCCGTACCCTAAGCCTAATCCTAACCCTAGGCTACCCTTGACTGCTTCTGCCTCCAATAGATTTCCTAAGCACTAGAGTTTTAAGGAACAGCTTAAAAAGTGAATCCTAATGTGATTTCTTTATAATGGGTGTGTTCCTTATATTATCTTAGTGTCTAAGATCTTCTCCATGGATGGACCCCCAAATAATATGGCTTTACGTGCTACGGGGTATCTAGAGAGTGGGATAGGTTTAATAACTACCCTAACCCTAACGCGTACCCTAACCCTAACCCCTACCCTAACCCTAACACGTACACTAATCCTAACCCGTACCCTAAACCGAGCCCTAACCCTAACACTAACCCTAACCCTAACCCTAACCCATACCCTACGCCGTACCCGAAGCCCTCCCCGAACCCGTAACCTAAGCCGTACCCTAAGCCGTACCCTAAGCCTAACCCTAACCCTACGCTACCCTTGACTGCTTCTGGCTCCAATAGATTTCCTAAGCACTAGTGTTTTAAGGAACAGCTTAAAAAGAGAATCCTAATGTGATTTCTTTATAATGGGTGTGTTCCTTATCTTATCCTAGTGTCTAAACTCTTCTCCACGGCTGGACCTCCATATAATATTCCTTTACGTGCTAAGGGGTATCTAGAGAGTGGGATAGGTTTAATAACTACCCTAACACTAACGCGTACCCTAACCCTAACCCCTACCCTAACACTAACACGTACCCTAATCATAACCAATACCCTAAACCGAGCCCTAACCCTAACACTAACCCGAAACCTAACCCTAACCCATACCCTACGCCGTACCCGAAGCCCTCCCCGAACCCGTACCCTAAGCCGTACCCTAAGCCGTACCCTAAGCCTAACCCTAACCCTAGGCTACCCTTGACTGCTTCTGCCTCCAATAGATTTCCTAAGCACTAGTGTTTTAAGGAACAGCTTAAAAAGAGAATCCTAAAGTGGTTTCTTTATAATGGGTGTGTTCCTTATCTTATCCTAGTGTCTAAACTCTTCTCCATGGCTGGACCTCCAAATAATATTCCTTTACGTGCTAAGGGGTATCTAGAGAATGGGATAGGTTTAATAACTACCCTAACACTAACGCGTACCCTAACCCTAACCCCTACCCTAACCCTAACCCCTACCCTAACCCTAACATGTACCCTAATCCTAACCAATACCCTAAACCGAGCCCTAACCCTAACCCTAACCCTAACCCTAACCCTAACCCATACCCTACCCCGTACCCGAAGCTCTCCCCGAACCCGTACCCTAAGCCGTACCCTAAGCCGTACCCTAAGCCTAACCCTAACCCTAGGCTACCCTTGACTGCTTCTGCCTCCAATAGATTTCCTAAGCACTAGTGTTTTAAGGAACAGCTTAAAAAGAGAATCCTAATGTGATTTCTTTATAATGGGTGTGTTCCTTATATTATCTTAGTGTCTAAGATCTTCTCCATGGATGGACCCCCAAATAATATTCCTTTACGTGCTAAGGGGTATCTAGAGAGTGGGATAGGTTTAATAACTACCTTAACTCTAACGCGTACCCTAACCCTAACCCCTACCCTAACCCTAATACGTAACCTAATCCTAACCCGTACCCTAAACGGAGCCCTAACCCTAACACTAACACTAACACTAACCTTAACCCATACCCTACACCGTACCCGAACCCCTCACCGAACCCATACCCTAAGCCATACCCTAAGCCTAACCCCAAGTCTAACCCTAACCCTAGGCTACCCTTGATTGCTTCTGCCTCCAATAGATTTCCTTAGCACTAGTGTTTTAAGGAACAGCTTAAAAAGAGAATCCTAATGTGATTTCTTTATAATGTGTGTGTTCCGTATATTTTCTTAGTGTCTAAGATCTTCTCCATGGATGGACCCCCAAATAATATGGCTTTACGTGCTACGGGGTATCTAGAGAGTGGGATAGGTTTAATAACTACCATAACCCTAATGCGTACCCTAACCCTAACCCCTAACCTAACACTAAGACGTACACTAATCCTAACCCGTACCCTAAACCGAGCCCTAACCCTAACACTAACCCTAACCCTAACCCTAACCCATACCCTACGCCGTACCCGAAGCCCTCCCCGAACCCGTACCCTAAGCCGTACCCTAAGCCGTACCCTAAGCCTAACCCTAACCCTAGGCTACCCTTGACTGCTTCTGCCTCCAATAGATTTCTTAAGCACTAGTGTTTTAAGGAACATCTTATAAAGAGAATCCTAATGTGATTTCTT
The DNA here is from genome assembly GCF_965194825.1 of Balaenoptera physalus. Taxonomy (NCBI): domain Eukaryota; kingdom Metazoa; phylum Chordata; class Mammalia; order Artiodactyla; family Balaenopteridae; genus Balaenoptera; species Balaenoptera physalus. The sequence goes on from NW_028126404.1 coordinate 302,595, forward strand.
TATAATAGGTGTGTTCCTTATCTTATCCTAGTGTCTAAACTCTTCTCCATGGCTGGACCCCCAAATAATATTCCTTTTCGTGCTAAGGGGTATCTAGAGAGTTGGATAGGTTTAATAACTACCCTAACCCTAACGCGTACCCTAACCCTAACCCCTACTCTAACCCTAACACGTACCCTAATCCTATTCCGTACCCTAAACGGAGCCCTAACCCTAACACTAACCCAAACCCTAACCCTAACCCATACCCTCCGCCGTACACGAACCCCTCCCCGAAACCGTACCCTAATCCGTACCCTAAGCTTAACCCTAACCCTAAGCTACCCTTGACTGCTTCTGCCTCCAATAGATTTCCTAAGCACTAGTGTTTTAAGGAACAGCTTAAAAAGAGAATTCTAATGTGATTTCTTTATAATGGGTGTGTTCCTTATCTTATCCTAGTGTCTAAACTCTTCTCCATGGCTGGACCTCCAAATAATATTCCTTTACGTGCTAAGGGGTATCTAGAGAGTGGGATAGGTTTAATAACTACCCTAACACTAACGCGTACCCTAACCCTAACCCCTACCCTAACCCTAACACGTACCCTAATCCTAACCAATACCCTAAACTGAGCCCTAACCCTAACACTAACACTAACCCTAACCCTAACCCATACCCTACGCCGTACCCGAAGCCCTCCACGAACCCGTACCCTAAGCCGTACCCTAAGCCGTACCCTAAGCCTAACCCTAACCCAAGGCTACCCTTGACTGCTTCTGCCTCCAATAGATTTCCTAAGCAATAGTGTTTTAAGGAACAGCTTAAAAAGAGAATCCTAATGTGATTTCTTTATAATGGGTGTGTTCCTTATCTTATCCTAGTGTCTAAACTCTTCTCCATGGCTGGACCCCCAAATAATATTCCTTTACGTGCTAAGGTGTATCTAGAGAGTGGGATAGGTTTAATAACTACCCTAACCCTAACGCGTACCCTAACCCTAACCCCTACTCTAACCCTAACACGTACCCTAATCCTATCCCGTACCCTAAAAGGAGCCCTAACCCTAACATTAACCCAAACCCTAAACCTAACACATACCCTCCGCCGTACACGAACCCCTCCCCGAACCCGTACCCTAAGCCGTACCCTAAGCCGTACCCTAAGCCTAACCCTAACCCTAGGCTACCCTTGACTGCTTCTGCCTCCAATAGTTTTCCTAAGCACTAGTGTTTTAAGGAACAGCTTAAAAAGTGAATCCTAATGTGATTTCTTTATAATGGGTGTATTCCTTATCTTATCCTAGTGTCTAAACTCTTCTCCATGGCTGGACCCCCAAATAATATTCCTTTACGTGCTAAGGGGTATCTAGAGTGTGGGAGAGGTTTAATAACTACCCTAACTCTAATGCGTACCCTAACCCTAACCCCTACCCTAACCCTAACACGTAACCTAATCCTAACCCGTACCCTAAACGGAGCCCTAACCCTAAGACTAACCCTAACACTAACCCTAACCCATACACTACGCCGTACCCGAAGCCCTCCCCGAACCCGTACCCTAAGCCGTACCCTAAGCCTAACCCCAAGCCTAACCCTAACCCTAGGCTACCCTTGACTGCTTCTGCCTCCAATAGATTTCCTAAGCACTAGTGTTTTAAGGAACAGCTTAAAAAGAGAATCCTAATGTGATTTCTTTATAATGGGTGTGTTCCTTATATTATCTTAGTGTCTAAGATCTTCTCCATGGATGGACCCCCAAATAATATGGCTTTACGTGCTACGGTGTATCTAGAGAGTGGGATAGGTTTAGTAACTACCCTAACCCTAACACGTACCCTAACCCTAACCCCTACCCTAACCCTAACACGTACACTACTCCTAACCCGTACCCTAAACCGAGACCTAACCCTAACACTAACCCTAACCCTAACCCTAACACATACCCTACGCCGTACCCGAAGCCCTCCCCGAACCCGTACCCTAAGCTGTACCCTAAGCCGTACCCTAAGCCTAACCCTAACCCTACGCTACCCTTGACTGCTTCTGGCTCCAATAGATTTCCTAAGCACTAGTGTTTTAAGGAACAGCTTAAAAAGAGAATCCTAATGTGATTTCTTTATAATGGGTGTGTTCCTTATCTTATCCTAGTGTCTAAACTCTTCTCCATTGCTGGACCTCCAAATAATATTCCTTTACGTGCTAAGGGGTATCTAGAGAGTGGGATAGGTTTAATAACTACCCTAACACTAACGCGTACCCTAACCCTAACCCCTACCCTAACACTAACACGTACCCTAATCCTAACCAATACCCTAAACCGAGCCCTAACCCTAACACTATCCCTAAACCTAACCCTAACCCATACGCTACGCCGTACCCGAAGCCCTCCCCGAACCCGTACCCTAAGCCGTACCCTAAGCCGTACCCTAAGCCTAACCCTAACCCTAGGCTACCCTTGACTGCTTCTGCCTCCAATAGATTTCCTAAGCACTAGTGTTTTAAGGAACAGCTTAAAAAGAGAATCCTAATGTGATTTCTTTATAATGGGTGTGTTCCTTATCTTATCCTAGTGTCTAAACTCTTCTCCATGGCTGGACCCCCAAATAATATTCCTTTACGTGCTAAGGTGTATCTAGAGAGTGTGATAGGTTTAATAACTACCTTAACTCTAACGCCTACCCTAACCCTAACCCCTACCCTAAAACTAACACGTACACTAAACCGAGCCCTAACCCTAACACTAACCCTAACCCTAACCCTAACCCATACCCTACGCCGTACCCGAACCCCTCCCCGAACCCGTACCCTAAGCCGTACCCTAACCCTAACCCTAAGCCTAACCCTAACCCTAGGCTACCCGTGACTGCTTCTGCCTCCAATAGATTTCCTAAGCACTAGTGTGTTAAGGAACAGCTTAAAAAGGGAATCCTAATGTGATTGCTTTATAATGGGTGTGTTCCTTATCTTATCCTAGTGTCTAAACTCTTCTCCATGGCTAGACCTCCAAATAATATTCCTTTACGTGCTAAGGGGTATCTAGAGAGTGGGATAGGTTTAATAACTAACCTAACACTAATGCGTACCCTAACCCTAACCCCTACCCTAACCCTAATTCGTACCCTAATCCTAACCAATATCCTAAACCGAGCCCTAACCCTAACACTAACCCTAACCCTAACCCTAACCCATACCCTACGCCGTACCGAAACCCCTCCCCGAACCCGTACCCTAAGCCGTACCCTAAGCCTAATCCTAAGCCTAACCTTAACCCTAGGCTACCCTTGACTGCTTCTGCCTCCAATAGATTTCCTAAGCACTAGTGTTTTAAGGAACAGCTTAAAAAGTGAATCCTAATGTGATTTCTTTATAATGGGTGTGTTCCTTATCTTATCCTAGTGTCTAAACTCTTCTCCATGGCTGGACCCCCAAATAATATTACTTTACGTGCTAAGGGGTATCTAGAGAGTGGGATAGGTTTAATAACTACCCTAACCCTAATGCGTACCCTAACCCTAACCCCTACCCTAACCCTAACACGTAACCTAATCCTAACCCTTACCCAAACGGAGCCCTAACCCTAACACTAACCCAAACCCTAAACCTAACACATACCCTCCGCCGTACACAAACCCCTCCCCGAACCCGTACCCTAAGCCGTACCGTAAGCCGTACCCTAAGCCTAATCCTAACCCTAGGCTACCCTTGACTGCTTCTGCCTCCAATAGATTTCCTAAGCACTAGAGTTTTAAGGAACAGCTTAAAAAGTGAATCCTAATGTGATTTCTTTATAATGGGTGTGTTCCTTATATTATCTTAGTGTCTAAGATCTTCTCCATGGATGGACCCCCAAATAATATGGCTTTACGTGCTACGGGGTATCTAGAGAGTGGGATAGGTTTAATAACTACCCTAACCCTAACGCGTACCCTAACCCTAACCCCTACCCTAACCCTAACACGTACACTAATCCTAACCCGTACCCTAAACCGAGCCCTAACCCTAAAACTAACCCTAACCCTAACCCTAACCCATACCCTACGCCGTACCCGAAGCCCTCCCCGAACCCGTAACCTAAGCCGTACCCTAAGCCGTACCCTAAGCCTAACCCTAACCCTACGCTACCCTTGACTGCTTCTGGCTCCAATAGATTTCCTAAGCACTAGTGTTTTAAGGAAGAGCTTAAAAAGAGAATCCTAATGTGATTTCTTTATAATGGGTGTGTTCCTTATCTTATCCTAGTGTCTAAACTCTTCTCCATGGCTGGACCTCCATATAATATTCCTTTACGTGCTAAGGGGTATCTAGAGAGTGGGATAGGTTTAATAACTACCCTAACACTAACGCGTACCCTAACCCTAACCCCTACCGTAACACTAACACGTACCCTAATCCTAACCAATACCCTAAACCGAGCCCTAACCCTAACACTAACCCGAAACCTAACCCTAACCCATACCCTACGCCGTACCCGAAGCCCTCCCCGAAACCGTACCCTAAGCCGTACCCTAAGCCGTACCCTAAGCCTAACCCTAACCCTAGGCTACCCTTGACTGCTTCTGCCTCCAATAGATTTCCTAAGCACTAGTGTTTTAAGGAACAGCTTAAAAAGAGAATCCTAAAGTGGTTTCTTTATAATGGGTGTGTTCCTTATCTTATCCTAGTGTCTAAACTCTTCTCCATGGCTGGACCTCCAAATAATATTCCTTTACGTGCTAAGGGGTATCTAGAGAATGGGATAGGTTTAATAACTACCCTAACACTAACGCGTACCCTAACCCTAACCCCTACCCTAACCCTAACCCCTACCCTAACCCTAATACGTAACCTAATCCTAACCCGTACCCTAAACGGAGCCCTAACCCTAACACTAACACTAACACTAACCTTAACCCATACCCTACACCGTACCCGAACCCCTCAGCGAACCCATACCCTAAGCCATACCCTAAGCCTAACCCCAAGTCTAACCCTAACCCTCGGCTACCCTTGACTGCTTCTGCCTCCAATAGATTTCCTTAGCACTAGTGTTTTAAGGAACAGCTTAAAAAGAGAATCCTAATGTGATTTCTTTATAATGTGTGTGTTCCGTATATTTTCTTAGTGTCTAAGATCTTCTCCATGGATGGACCCCCAAATAATATGGCTTTACGTGCTACGGGGTATCTAGAGAGTGGGATAGGTTTAATAACTACCATAACCCTAATGCGTACCCTAACCCTAACCCCTACTCTAACCCTAACACGTACCCTAATCCTATCCCGTACCCTAAAAGGAGCACTAACCATAACACTAACCCAAACCCTAAACCTAACACATACCCTCCGCCGTACACGAACCCCTCCCCGAACCCGTACCCTAAGCTGTACCCTAAGCCGTACCCTAAGCCTAACCCTAACCCTAGGCTACCCTTGACTGATTCTGCCTCCAATAGATTTCCTAAGCACTAGTGTTTTAAGGAACAGCTTAAAAAGTGAATCCTAATGTGATTTCTTTATAATGGGTGTGTTCCTTATCTTATCCTACTGTCTAAACTCTTCTCCATGGCTGGACCCCCAAATAATATTCCTTTACGTACTAAGGGGTATCTAGAGTGTGGGAGAGGTTTAATAACTACCCTAACTCTAATGCGTACCCTAACCCTAACACGTAACCTAATCCTAACCCGTACCCTAAACGGAGCCCTAACCCTAACACTAACCCTAACACTAACCCTAACCCATACCCTACGCCGTACCCGAAGCCCTCCCCGAACCCGTACTCTAAGCCGTACCCTAAGCCGTACCCTAAGCGTAAACCTAACCCTACGCTACCCTTGACTGCTTCTGGCTCCAATAGATTTCCTAAGCACTAGTGTTTTAAGGAACAGCTTAAAAAGAGAATCCTAATGTGATTTCTTTATAATGGGTGTGTTCCTTATCTTATCCTAGTGTCTAAACTCTTCTCCATTGCTGGACCTCCAAATAATATTCCTTTACGTGCTAAGGGGTATCTAGAGAGTGGGATAGGTTTAATAACTACCCTAACACTAACGCGTACCCTAACCCTAACCCCTACCCTAACACTAACACGTACCCTAATCCTAAACAATACCCTAAACCGAGCCCTAACCCTAACACTAACACTAACCCTAACACATACCCTCCGCCGTACCCGAAGCCCTCCCCGAACCCGTACCCTAAGCCATACCCTAAGCCGTACCCTAAGCCTAACCCTAACCCTAGGCTACCCTTGACTGCTTCTGCCTCCAATAGATTTCCTAAGCACTAGTGTTTTAAGGAACAGCTTAAAAGGAGAATCCTAATGTGATTTCTTTATAATGGGTGTGTTCCTTATCTTATGCTAGTGTCTAAACTCTTCTCCATGGCTGGACCCCCAAATAATATTCCTTTACGTGCTGAGGGGTATCTAGAGAGTGGGAATGGTTTAATAACTACCCTCACCCTAATGCGTACCCTAATCCTAACCCCTACCCTAACCCTAACACGTAACCTAATCCTAACCCGTACCCTAAACGGAGCCCTAACCCTAACACTAACCCTAACCCTAACCCTAACCCATACCCTACGCCGTACCCGAACCCCTCCCCGAACCCGTACCCTAAGCCGTACCCTAAGCCTTACCCCAAGCCTAACCCTAACCCTAGGCTACCCTTGACTGCTTCTGCCTCCAATAGATTTCCTAAGCACTAGTGTTTTAAGGAACAGCTTAAAAAGAGAATCCTAATGTGATTTCTTTATAATGGGTGTGTTCCTTATATTATCTTAGTGTCTAAGCTCTTCTCCATGGATGGACCCCCAAATAATATGGCTTTACGTGCTAAGGGGTATCTAGAGAGTGGGGTAGGTTTAATAACTACCCTAACCTTAACGCGTACCCTAACCCTAACCCCTACCCTAACCCTAAGACGTACCCTAATCCTAAACCGTACCATAAACCGAGCCCTAACCCTAACACTAACCCTAACCCTAACCCTAACCCATACCCTACGCCATAGCCGAATCCCTCCCCGAACCCGTACCGTAAGCCGTACCCTAAGCCTAACCCTAAGCCTAACCCTAACCCTAGGCTACCCTTGACTGCTTCTGCCTCCAATAGATTTCCTAAGCACTAGTGTTTTAAGGAACAGCTTAAAAAGAGAATCCTAATGTGATTTCTTTATAATGTGTGTGTTCCTTATATTATCTTAGTGTCTAAACTCTTCTCCATGGATGGACCCCCAAATAATATTGCTTTACGTGCTAAGGGGTATCTAGAGAGTGGGATAGGTTTAATAACTACCCTAACCCTAACGCGTACCCTAACCCTAACCCCTACCCTAACCCTAAGACGTACCCTAATCCTAAACCGTACCATAAACCGAGCCCTAACCCTAACACTAACCCTAACCCTAACCCTAACCCATACCCTACGCCATACCCGAAGCCCTCCCCGTACCCGTACCGTAAGCCGTACCCTAAGCCTAACCCTAAGCCTAACCCTAACCCTAGGCTACCCTTGACTGCTTCTGCCTCCAGTAGATTACCTAAGCACTAGTGTTTTAAGGAACAGCTTATAAAGAGAATCCTAATGTGATTTCTTTATAATAGGTGTGTTCCTTATCTTATCCTAGTGTCTAAACACTTCTCCATAGGTGGACCCCCAAATAATATTCCTTTACGTGCTAAGGGTTATCTAGAGAGTGGGATAGGTTTAATAACTACCCTAACCCTAACCCGTACCCTAACCCTAACCCCTACTCTAACCCTAACACGTACCCTAATCCTATCCCGTACCCTAAAAGGAGCCCTAACCATAACACTAACCCAAACCCTAAACCTAACACATACCCTCCGCCGTACACGAACCCCTCCCCGAACCCGTACCCTAAGCTGTACCCTAAGCCGTACCCTAAGCCTAACCCTAACCCTAGGCTACCCTTGACTGATTCTGCCTCCAATAGATTTCCTAAGCACTAGTGTTTTAAGGAACAGCTTAAAAAGTGAATCCTAATGTGATTTCTTTATAATGGGTGTGTTCCTTATCTTATCCTAGTGTCTAAACTCTTCTCCATGGCTGGACCCCCAAATAATATTCCTTTACGTACTAAGGGGTATCTAGAGTGTGGGAGAGGTTTAATAACTACCCTAACTCTAAAGCGTACCCTAACCCTAACACGTAACCTAATCCTAACCCGTACCCTAAACGGAGCCCTAACCCTAACACTAACCCTAACACTAACCCTAACCCATACCCTACGCCGTACCCGAAGCCCTCCCCGAACCCGTACCCTAAGCCGTACCCTAAGCCGTACCCTAAGCATAACCCTAACCCTACGCTACCCTTGACTGCTTCTGGCTCCAATAGATTTCCTAAGCACTAGTGTTTTAAGGAACAGCTTAAAAAGAGAATCCTAATGTGATTTCTTTATAATGGGTGTGTTCCTTATCTTATCCTAGTGTCTAAACTCTTCTCCATTGCTGGACCTCCAAATAATATTCCTTTACGTGCTAAGGTGTATCTAGAGAGTGGGATAGGTTTAATAACTACCTTAACTCTAACGCGTACCCTAACCCTAACCCCTACCCTAACCCTAACACGTACACTAAACCGAGCCCTAACCCTAACACTAACCCTAACCATAACCCTAACCCATACCCTACACCGTACCCGAACCCCTCCCTGAACCCGTACCATAAGCCGTAACCTAAGCCTAATCCTAAGCCTAACCCTAACCCTAGGCTACCCTTGACTGCTTCTGCCTCCAATAGATTTCCTAAGCACTAGTGTTTTAAGGAACAGCTTAAAAAGTGAATCCTAATGTAATTTCTTTATAATGGGTGTGTTCCTTATCTTATCCTAGTGTCTAAACTCTTCTACATGGCTGGACCCCCAAATAATATTCCTTTACGTGCTAAGGGGTATCTAGAGAGTGGGATAGGTTTAATAACTACCCTAACCCTAATGCGTACCCTAACCCTAACCCCTACCCTAACCCTAACACGTAACCTAATCCTAACCCGTACCCTAAACGGAGCCCTAACCCTAACACTAACCCTAACCCTAACCCTAACCCATACCCTACGCCGTACCCGAACCCCTCCCCGAACCCGTACCCTAAGCCGTACCCTAAGCCTTACCCCAAGCCTAACCCTAACCCTAGGCTACCCTTGACTGCTTCTGCCTCCAATAGATTTCCTAAGCACTAGTGTTTTAAGGAACAGCTTAAAAAGAGAATCCTAATGTGATTTCTTTATAATGTGTGTGTTCCTTATATTATCTTAGTGTCTAAACTCTTCTCCATGGATGGACCCCCAAATAATATTGCTTTACTTGCTACGGTGTATCTAGAGAGTGGGATAGGTTTAGTAACTACCCTAACCCTAACACGTACCCTAACCCTAACCCCTACCCTAACCCTAACACGTACACTACTCCTAACCCGTACCCTAAACCGAGCCCTAACCCTAACACTAACCCTAACCCTAACCCTAACACATACCCTACGCCGTACCCGAAGCCCTCCCCGAACCCGTACCCTAAGCTGTACCCTAAGCCGTACCCTAAGCCTAACCCTAACCCTACGCTACCCTTGACTGCTTCTGGCTCCAATAGATTTCCTAAGCACTAGTGTTTTAAGGAACAGCTTAAAAAGAGAATCCTAATGTGATTTCTTTATAATGGGTGTGTTCCTTATCTTATCCTAGTGTCTAAACTCTTCTCCATTGCTGGACCTCCAAATAATATTCCTTTACGTGCTAAGGGGTATCTAGAGAGTGGGATAGGTTTAATAACTACCCTAACACTAACGCGTACCCTAACCCTAACCCCTACCCTAACACTAACACGTACCCTAATCCTAACCAATACCCTAAACCGAGCCCTAACCCTAACACTATCCCTAAACCTAACCCTAACCCATACGCTACGCCGTACCCGAAGCCCTCCCCGAACCCGTACCCTAAGCCGTACCCTAAGCCGTACCCTAAGCCTAACCCTAACCCTAGGCTACCCTTGACTGCTTCTGCCTCCAATAGATTTCCTAAGCACTAGTGTTTTAAGGAACAGCTTAAAAAGTGAATCCTAATGTGATTTCTTTATAATGGGTGTGTTCCTTATCTTATCCTAGTGTCTAAACTCTTCTCCATGGCTGGACCCCCAAATAATATTCCTTTACGTACTAAGGGGTATCTAGAGTGTGGGAGACGTTTAATAACTACCCAAACTCTAATGCGTACCCTAATCCTAACACGTAACCTAATCCTAACCCGTACCCTAAACGGAGCCCTAACCCTAACACTAACCCTAACACTAACACGTACCCTAATCCTAACCAATACCCTAAACCGAGCCCTAACCCTAACACTAACCCTAACCCTAACACATACCCTACGCCGTACCCGAAGCCCTCCCCGAACCCGTACCCTAAGCCGTACCCTAAGCCGTACCCTAAGCCTAACCCTAACCCTAGGCTACCCTTGACTGCTTCTGCCTCCAATAGATTTCCTAAGCACTTGTGTTTTAAGGAACAGCTTAAAAAGAGAATCCTAATGTGATTTCTTTATAATGGGTGTGTTCCTTATCTTATCCTAGTGTCTAAACTCTTCTCCATGGCTGGACCCCCAAATAACATTCCTTTACGTGCTAAGGGGTATCTAGAGAGTGGGAATGGTTTAATAACTACCCTCACCCTAATGCGTACCCTAACCCTAACCCCTACCCTAACCCTAACACGTAACCTAATCCTAACCCGTACCCTAAACGGAGCCCTAACCCTAACACTAACCCTAACCCTAACCCTAACCCATACCCTACGCCGTACACGAACCCCTCCCCGAACCCGTACCCTAAGCCGTACCCTAAGCCTTACCCCAAGCCTAACCCTAACCCTAGGCTACCCTTGACTGCTTCTGCCTCCAATAGATTTCCTAAGCAATAGTGTTTTAAGGAACAGCTTAAAAAGAGAATCCTAATGTGATTTCTTTATAATGGGTGTGTTCCTTATATTATCTTAGTGTCTAAGCTCTTCTCCATGGATGGACCCCCAAATAATATGGCTTTACGTGCTAAGGGGTATCTAGAGAATGGGATAGGTTTAATAACTACCCTAACCTTAACGCGTACCCTAACCCTAACCCCTACCCTAACCCTAAGACGTACCCTAATGCTAAACCGTACCCTAAACCGAGCCCTAACCCTAACACTAACCCTAACCCTAACCCTAACCCATACCCTACGCCATACCCGAAGCCCTCCCCGAACCCGTACCCTAAGCCGTACCCTAAGCCTAACCCTAAGCCTAACCCTAACCCTAGGCTACCCTTGACTGCTTCTGCCTCCAATAGATTTCCTAAGCACTAGTGTTTTAAGGAACAGCTTATAAAGAGAATCCTAATGTGATTTCTTTATAATACGTGTGTTCCTTATCTTATCCTAGTGTCTAAACTCTTCTCCATGGCTGGACCCCCAAATAATATTCCTTTACGTGCTAAGGGGTATCTAGAGAGTGGGATAGGTTTAATAACTACCCTAACCCTAACGCGTACCCTAACCCTAACCCCTACTCTAACCCTAACACGTACCCTAATCCTATCCCGTACCCTAAAAGGAGCCCTAACCCTAACATTAACCCAAACCCTAAACCTAACACATACCCTCCGCCGTACCCGAAGCCCTCCCCGAACCCGTACCCTAAGCCGTACCCTAAGCCGTACCCTAAGCCTAACCCTAACCCTAGGCTACCCTTGACTGATTCTGCCTCCAATAGATTTCCTAAGCACTAGTGTTTTAAGGAACAGCTTAAAAAGAGAATCCTAATGTGATTTCTTTATAATGGGTGTGTTCCTTATCTTATCCTAGTGTCTAAACTCTTCTCCATGGCTGGACCCCCAAATAATATTCCTTTACGTGCTAAGGTGTATCTAGAGAGTGGGATAGGTTTAATAACTACCTTAACTCTAACGCCTACCCTAACCCTAACCCCTACCCTAAAACTAACACGTACACTAAACCGAGCCCTAACCCTAACACTAACCCTAACCCTAACCCTAACCCATACCCTACGCCGTACCCGAACCCCTCCCCGAACCCGTACCCTAAGCCGTACCCTAACCCAAACCCTAAGCCTAACCCTAACCCTAGGCTACCCGTGACTGCTTCTGCCTCCAATAGATTTCCTAAGCACTAGTGTGTTAAGGAACAGCTTAAAAAGCGAATTCTAATGTGGTTGCTTTATAATGGGTGTGTTCCTTATCTTATCCTAGTGTCTAAACTCTTCTCCATGGCTAGACCTCCAAATAATATTCCTTTACGTGCTAAGGGGTATCTAGAGAGTGGGATAGGTTTAATAACTAACCTAACACTAATGCGTACCCTAACCCTAACCCCTACCCTAACCCTAATTCGTACCCTAATCCTAACCAATATCCTAAACCGAGCCCTAACCCTAACACTAACCCTAACCCTAACCCTAACCCATACCCTACGCCGTACCCAAACCCCTCCCCGAACCCGTACCCTAAGCCGTACCCTAAGCCTAATCCTAAGCCTAACCCTAACCCTAGGCTACCCTTGATTGCTTCTGCCTCCAATAGATTTCCTAAGCACTAGTGTTTTAAGGAACAGCTTAAAAAGTGAATCCTAATGTGATTTCTTTATAATGGGTGTGTTCCTTATCTTATCCTAGTGTCTAAACTCTTCTCCATGGCTGGACCCCCAAATAATATTACTTTACGTGCTAAGGGGTATCTAGAGAGTGGGATAGGTTTAATAACTACCCTAACCCTAATGCGTACCCTAACCCTAACCCCTACCCTAACCCTAACACGTAACCTAATCCTAACCCGTACCCTAAACGGAGCCCTAACCCTAACACTAACCCAAACCCTAAACCTAACACATACCCTCCGCCGTACACAAACCCCTCCCCGAACCCGTACCCTAAGCCGTACCGTAAGCCGTACCCTAAGCCTAATCCTAACCCTAGGCTACCCTTGACTGCTTCTGCCTCCAATAGATTTCCTAAGCACTAGAGTTTTAAGGAACAGCTTAAAAAGTGAATCCTAATGTGATTTCTTTATAATGGGTGTGTTCCTTATATTATCTTAGTGTCTAAGATCTTCTCCATGGATGGACCCCCAAATAATATGGCTTTACGTGCTACGGGGTATCTAGAGAGTGGGATAGGTTTAATAACTACCCTAACCCTAACGCGTACCCTAACCCTAACCCCTACCCTAACCCTATCACGTACACTAATCCTAACCCGTAACCTAAACCGAGCCCTAACCCTAACACTAACCCTAACCCTAACCCTAACCCATACCCTACGCCGTACCCGAAGCCCTCCCCGAACCCGTAACCTAAGCCGTACCCTAAGCCGTACCCTAAGCCTAACCCTAACCCTACGCTACCCTTGACTGCTTCTGGCTCCAATAGATTTCCTAAGCACTAGTGTTTTAAGGAACAGCTTAAAAAGAGAATCCTAATGTGATTTCTTTATAATGGGTGTGTTCCTTATCTTATCCTAGTGTCTAAACTCTTCTCCATGGCTGGACCTCCATATAATATTCCTTTACGTGCTAAGGGGTATCTAGAGAGTGGGATAGGTTTAATAACTACCCTAACACTAACGCGTACCCTAACCCTAACCCCTACCCTAACACTAACACGTACCCTAATCCTAACCAATACCCTAAACCGAGCCCTAACCCTAACACTAACCCGAAACCTAACCCTAACCCATACCCTACGCCGTACCCGAAGCCCTCCCCGAACCCGTACCCTAAGCCGTACCCTAAGCCGTACCCTAAGCCTAACCCTAACCCTAGGCTACCCTTGACTGCTTCTGCCTCCAATAGATTTCCTAAGCACTAGTGTTTTAAGGAACAGCTTAAAAAGAGAATCCTAAAGTGGTTTCTTTATAATGGGTGTGTTCCTTATCTTATCCTAGTGTCTAAACTCTTCTCCATGGCTGGACCTCCAAATAATATTCCTTTACGTGCTAAGGGGTATCTAGAGAATGGGATAGGTTTAATAACTATCCTAACACTAACGCGTACCCTAACCCTAACCCCTACCCTAACCCTAACCCCTACCCTAACCCTAACATGTACCCTAATCCTAACCAATACCCTAAACCGAGCCCTAACCCTAACACTAACCCTAACCCTAACCCTAACCCATACCCTACCCCGTACCCGAAGCTCTCCCCGAACCCGTACCCTAAGCCGTACCCTAAGCCGTACCCTAAGCCTAACCCTAACCCTAGGCTACCCTTGACTGCTTCTGCCTCCAATAGATTTCCTAAGCACTAGTGTTTTAAGGAACAGCTTAAAAAGAGAATCCTAATGTGATTTCTTTATAATGGGTGTGTTCCTTATATTATCTTAGTGTCTAAGATCTTCTCCATGGATGGACCCCCAAATAATATTCCTTTACGTGCTAAGGGGTATCTAGAGAGTGGGATAGGTTTAATAACTACCTTAACTCTAACGCGTACCCTAACCCTAACCCCTACCCTAACCCTAATACGTAACCTAATCCTAACCCGTACCCTAAACGGAGCCCTAACCCTAACACTAACACTAACACTAACCTTAACCCATACCCTACACCGTACCCGAACCCCTCACCGAACCCATACCCTAAGCCATACCCTAAGCCTAACCCCAAGTCTAACCCTAACCCTAGGCTACCCTTGACTGCTTCTGCCTCCAATAGATTTCCTTAGCACTAGTGTTTTAAGGAACAGCTTAAAAAGAGAATCCTAATGTGATTTCTTTATAATGTGTGTGTTCCGTATATTTTCTTAGTGTCTAAGATCTTCTCCATGGATGGACCCCCAAATAATATGGCTTTACGTGCTACGGGGTATCTAGAGAGTGAGATAGGTTTAATAACTACCATAACCCTAATGCGTACCCTAACCCTAACCCCTAACCTAACACTAAGACGTACACTAATCCTAACCCGTACCCTAAACCGAGCCCTAACCCTAACACTAACCCTAACCCTAACCCTAACCCATACCCTACGCCGTACCCGAAGCCCTCCCCGAACCCGTACCCTAAGCCGTACCCTAAGCCGTACCCTAAGCCTAACCCTAACCCTAGGCTACCCTTGACTGCTTCTGCCTCCAATAGATTTCTTAAGCACTAGTGTTTTAAGGAACATCTTATAAAGAGAATCCTAATGTGATTTCTTTATAATAGGTGTGTTCCTTATCTTATCCTAGTGTCTAAACTCTTCTCCATGGCTGGACCCCCAAATAATATTCCTTTTCGTGCTAAGGGGTATCTAGAGAGTTGGATAGGTTTAATAACTACCCTAACCCTAACGCGTACCCTAACCCTAACCCCTACTCTAACCCTAACACGTACCCTAATCCTATTCCGTACCCTAAACGGAGCCCTAACCCTAACACTAACCCAAACCCTAACCCTAACCTATACCCTCCGCCGTACACGAACCCCTCCCCGAAACCGTACCCTAATCCGTACCCTAAGCCTAACCCTAACCCTAAGCTACCCTTGACTGCTTCTGCCTCCAATAGATTTCCTAAGCACTAGTGTTTTAAGGAACAGCTTAAAAAGTGAATCCTAATGTAATTTCTTTATAATGGGTGTGTTCCTTATCTTATCTTAGTGTCTAAACTCTTCTCCATGGCTGGACCCCCAAATAATATTCCTTTACGTGCTAAGGGGTATCTAGAGAGTGGGATAGGTTTAATAACTACCCTAACCCTAATGCGTACCCTAACCCTAACCCCTACCCTAACCCTAACACGTAACCTAATCCTAACCCGTACCCTAAACGGAGCCCTAACCCTAACACTAACCCTAACCCTAACCCTAACCCATACCCTACGCCGTACCCGAACCCCTCCCCGAACCCGTACCCTAAGCCGTACCCTAAGCCTTACCCCAAGCCTAACCCTAACCCTAGGCTACCCTTGACTGCTTCTGCCTCCAATAGATTTCCTAAGCACTAGTGTTTTAAGGAACAGCTTAAAAAGAGAATCCTAATGTGATTTCTTTATAATGTGTGTGTTCCTTATATTATCTTAGTGTCTAAACTCTTCTCCATGGATGGACCCCCAAATAATATTGCTTTACGTGCTAAGGGGTATCTAGAGAGTGGGATAGGTTTAATAACTACCCTATCCCTAACGCGTACCCTAACCCTAACCCCTACCCTAACCCTAAGACGTACCCTAATCCTAAACCGTACCATAAACCGAGCCCTAACCCTAACACTAACCCTAACCCTAACCCTAACCCATACCCTACGCCATACCCGAAGCCCTCCCCGAACCCGTACCGTAAGCCGTACCCTAAGCCTAACCCTAAGCCTAACCCTAACCCTAGGCTACCCTTGACTGCTTCTGCATCCAGTAGATTTCCTAAGCACTAGTGTTTTAAGGAACAGCGTATAAAGAGAATCCTAATGTGATTTCTTTATAATAGGTGTGTTCCTTATCTTATCCTAGTGTCTAAACTCTTCTCCATAGCTGGACCCCCAAATAATATTCCTTTACGTGCTAAGGGTTATCTAGAGAGTGGGATAGGTTTAATAACTACCCTAACCCTAACCCGTACCCTAACCCTAACCCCTACTCTAACCCTAACACGTACCCTAATCCTATCCCGTACCCTAAAAGGAGCCCTAACCATAACACTAACCCAAACCCTAAACCTAACACATACCCTCCGCCGTACACGAACCCCTCCCCGAACCCGTACCCTAAGCTGTACCCTAAGCCGTACCCTAAGCCTAACCCTAACCCTAGGCTACCCTTGACTGATTCTGCCTCCAATAGATTTCCTAAGCACTAGTGTTTTAAGGAACAGCTTAAAAAGTGAATCCTAATGTGATTTCTTTATAATGGGTGTGTTCCTTATCTTATCCTACTGTCTAAACTCTTCTCCATGGCTGGACCCCCAAATAATATTCCTTTACGTACTAAGGGGTATCTAGAGTGTGGGAGAGGTTTAATAACTACCCTAACTCTAATGCGTACCCTAACCCTAACACGTAACCTAATCCTAACCCGTACCCTAAACGGAGCCCTAACCCTAACACTAACCCTTACACTAACCCTAACCCATACCCTACGCCGTACCCGAAGCCCTCCCCGAACCCGTACCCTAAGCCGTACCCTAAGCCGTACCCTAAGCGTAAACCTAACCCTACGCTACCCTTGACTGCTTCTGGCTCCAATAGATTTCCTAAGCACTAGTGTTTTAAGGAACAGCTTAAAAAGAGAATCCTAATGTGATTTCTTTATAATGGGTGTGTTCCTTATCTTATCCTAGTGTCTAAACTCTTCTCCATTGCTGGACCTCCAAATAATATTCCTTTACGTGCTAAGGGGTATCTAGAGAGTGGGATAGGTTTAATAACTACCCTAACACTAACGCGTACCCTAACCCTAACCCCTACCCTAACACTAACACGTTCCCTAATCCTAAACAATACCCTAAACCGAGCCCTAACCCTAACACTAACACTAACCCTAACACATACCCTACGCCGTACCCGAAGCCCTCCCCGAACCCGTACCCTAAGCCATACCCTAAGCCGTACCCTAAGCCTAACCCTAACCCTAGGCTACCCTTGACTGCTTCTGCCTCCAATAGATTTCCTAAGCACTAGTGTTTTAAGGAACAGCTTAAAAGGAGAATCCTAATGTGATTTCTTTATAATGGGTGTGTTCCTTATCTTATCCTAGTGTCTAAACTCTTCTCCATGGCTGGACCCCCAAATAATATTCCTTTACGTGCTAAGGGGTATCTAGAGAGTGGGAATGGTTTAATAACTACCCTCACCCTAATGCGTACCCTAATCCTAACCCCTACCCTAACCCTAACACGTAACCTAATCCTAACCCGTACCCTAAACGGAGCCCTAACCGTAACACTAACCCTAACCCTAACCCTAACCCATACCCTACGCCGTACCCGAACCCCTCCTCGAACCCGTACCCTAAGCCGTACCCTAAGCCTAATCCTAAGCCTAACCCTAACCCTAGGCTACCCTTGACTGCTTCTGCCTCCAATAGATTTCCTAAGCACTAGTGTTTTAAGGAACAGCTTAAAAAGTGAATCCTAATGTGATTTCTTTATAATGGGTGTGTTCCTTATCTTATCCTAGTGTCTAAACTCTTCTCCATGGCTGGACCCCCAAATAATATTCCTTTACGTGCTAAGGGGTATCTAGAGAGTGGGATAGGTTTAATAACTACCCTAACCCTAATGCGTACCCTAACCCTAACCCCTACCCTAACCCTAACACGTAACCTAATCCTAACCCGTACCCTAAACGGAGCCCTAACCCTAACACTAACCCTAACCCTAACCCTAACCCATACCCTACGCCGTACCCGAACCCCTCCCCGAACCCGTACCCTAAGCCGTACCCTAAGCCTTACCCCAAGCCTAACCCTAACCCTAGGCTACCCTTGACTGCTTCTGCCTCCAATAGATTTCCTAAGCACTAGTGTTTTAAGGAACAGCTTAAAAAGAGAATCCTAATGTGATTTCTTTATAATGTGTGTGTTCCTTATATTATCTTAGTGTCTAAACTCTTCTCCATGGATGGACCCCCAAATAATATTGCTTTACGTGCTAAGGGGTATCTAGAGAGTGGGATAGGTTTAATAACTACCCTAACCCTAACGCGTACCCTAACCCTAACCCCTACCCTAACCCTAAGACGTACCCTAATCCTAAACCGTACCATAAACCGAGCCCTAACCCTAACACTAACCCTAACCCTAACCCTAACCCATACCCTACGCCATACCCGAAGCCCTCCCCGAACCCGTACCGTAAGCCGTACCCTAAGCCTAACCCTAAGCCTAACCCTAACCCTAGGCTACCCTTGACTGCTTCTGCCTCCAGTAGATTTCCTAAGCACTAGTGTTTTAAGGAACAGCGTATAAAGAGAATCCTAATGTGATTTCTTTATAATAGGTGTGTTCCTTATCTTATCCTAGTGTCTAAACTCTTCTCCATAGCTGGACCCCCAAATAATATTCCTTTACGTGCTAAGGGTTATCTAGAGAGTGGGATAGGTTTAATAACTACCCTAACCCTAACCCGTACCCTAACCCTAACCCCTACTCTAACCCTAACACGTACCCTAATCCTATCCCGTACCCTAAAAGGAGCCCTAACCATAACACTAACCCAAACCCTAAACCTAACACATACCCTCCGCCGTACACGAACCCCTCCCCGAACCCGTACCCTAAGCTGTACCCTAAGCCGTACCCTAAGCCTAACCCTAACCCTAGGCTACCCTTGACTGATTCTGCCTCCAATAGATTTCCTAAGCACTAGTGTTTTAAGGAACAGCTTAAAAAGTGAATCCTAATGTGATTTCTTTATAATGGGTGTGTTCCTTATCTTATCCTACTGTCTAAACTCTTCTCCATGGCTGGACCCCCAAAGAATATTCCTTTACGTACTAAGGGGTATCTAGAGTGTGGGAGAGGTTTAATAACTACCCTAACTCTAATGCGTACCCTAACCCTAACACGTAACCTAATCCTAACCCGTACCCTAAACGGAGCCCTAACCCTAACACTAACCCTAACACTAACCCTAACCCATACCCTACGCCGTACCCGAAGCCCTCCCCGAACCCGTACCCTAAGCCGTACCCTAAGCCGTACCCTAAGCATAACCCTAACCCTACGCTACCCTTGACTGCTTCTGGCTCCAATAGATTTCCTAAGCACTAGTGTTTTAAGGAACAGCTTAAAAAGAGAATCCTAATGTGATTTCTTTATAATGGGTGTGTTCCTTATCTTATCCTAGTGTCTAAACTCTTCTCCATTGCTGGACCTCCAAATAATATTCCTTTACGTGCTAAGGGGTATCTAGAGAGTGGGATAGGTTTAATAACTACCCTAACACTAACGCGTACCCTAACCCTAACCCCTACCCTAACACTAACACGTACCCTAATCCTAACCAATACCGTAAACCGAGCCCTAACCCTAACACTAACCCTAACCCTAACACATACCCTACGCCGTACCCGAAGCCCTCCCCGAACCCGTACCCTAAGCCGTACCCTAAGCCGTACCCTAAGCCTAACCCTAACCCTAGGCTACCCTTGACTGCTTCTGCCTCCAATAGATTTCTTAAGCACTAGTGTTTTAAGGAACAGCTTAAAAAGAGAATCCTAATGTGATTTCTTTATAATGGGTGTGTTCCTTATCTTATCCTAGTGTCTAAACTCTTCTCCATGGCTGGACCCCCAAATAATATTCCTTTACGTGCTAAGGGGTATCTAGAGAGTGGGAATGGTTTAATAACTACCCTCACCCTAATGCGTACCCTAATCCTAACCCCTACCCTAACCCTAACTCGTAACCTAATCCTAACCCGTATCCTAAACGGAGCCCTAACCCTAACACTAACCCTAACCCTAACCCTAACCCATACCCTACGCCGTACCCGAACCCCTCCCCGAACCCGTACCCTAAGCCGTACCCTAAGCCTAATCCTAAGCCTAACCCTAACCCTAGGCTACCCTTGACTGCTTCTGCCTCCAATAGATTTCCTAAGCACTAGTGTTTTAAGGAACAGCTTAAAAAGTGAATCCTAATGTGATTTCTTTATAATGGGTGTGTTCCTTATCTTATCCTAGTGTCTAAACTCTTCTCCATGGCTGGACCCCCAAATAATATTCCTTTACGTGCTAAGGGGTATCTAGAGAGTGGGATAGGTTTAATAACTACCCTCACCCTAATGCGTACCCTAATCCTAACCCCTACCCTAACCCTAACACGTAACCTAATCCTAACCCGTACCCTAAACGGAGCCCTAACCCTAACACTAACCCTAACCCTAACCCTAACCCATACCCTACGCCGTACCCGAACCCCTCCCCGAACCCGTACCCTAAGCCGTACCCTAAGCCGTACCCTAAGCCTAACCCTAACCCTACGCTACCCTTGACTGCTTCTGGCTCCAATAGATTTCCTAAGCACTAGTGTTTTAAGGAACAGGTTAAAAAGAGAATCCTAATGTGATTTCTTTATAATGGGTGTGTTCCTTATCTTATCCTAGTGTCTAAACTCTTCTCCATTGCTGGACCTCCAAATAATATTCCTTTACGTGCTAAGGGGTATCTAGAGAGTGGGATAGGTTTAATAACTACCCTAACACTAACGTGTACCCTAACCCTAACCCCTACCCTAACACTAACACGTACCCTAATCCTAACCAATACCCTAAACCGAGCCCTAACCCTAACACTATCCCTAAACCTAACCCTAACCCATACGCTACGCCGTACCCGAAGCCCTCCCCGAACCCGTACCCTAAGCCGTACCCTAAGCCGTACCCTAAGCCTAACCCTAACCCTAGGCTACCCTTGACTGCTTCTGCCTCCAATAGATTTCCTAAGCACTAGTGTTTTAAGGAACAGCTTAAAAAGAGAATCCTAATGTGATTTCTTTATAATGGGTGTGTTCCTTATCTTATCCTAGTGTCTAAACTCTTCTCCATGGCTGGACCCCCAAATAATATTCCTTTACGTGCTAAGGTGTATCTAGAGAGTGGGATAGGTTTAATAACTACCTTAACTCTAACGCCTACCCTAACCCTAACCCCTACCCTAAAACTAACACGTACACTAAACCGAGCCCTAACCCTAACACTAACCCTAACCCTAACCCTAACCCATACCCTACGCCGTACCCGAACCCCTCCCCGAACCCGTACCCTAAGCCGTACCCTAACCCAAACCCTAAGCCTAACCCTAACCCTAGGCTACCCGTGACTGCTTCTGCCTCCAATAGATTTCCTAAGCACTAGTGTGTTAAGGAACAGCTTAAAAAGCGAATCCTAATGTGGTTGCTTTATAATGGGTGTGTTCCTTATCTTATCCTAGTGTCTAAACTCTTCTCCATGGCTAGACCTCCAAATAATATTCCTTTACGTGCTAAGGGGTATCTAGAGAGTGGGATAGGTTTAATAACTAACCTAACACTAATGCGTACCCTAACCCTAACCCCTACCCTAACCCTAATTCGTACCCTAATCCTAACCAATATCCTAAACCGAGCCCTAACCCTAACACTAACCCTAACCCTAACCCTAACCCATACCCTACGCCATACCCGAAGCCCTCCCCGAACCCGTACCCTAAGCCGTACCCTAAGCCTAACCCTAAGCCTAACCCTAACCCTAGGCTACCCTTGACTGCTTCTGCCTCCAATAGATTTCCTAAGCACTAGTGTTTTAAGGAACAGCTTATAAAGAGAATCCTAATGTGATTTCTTTATAATACGTGTGTTCCTTATCTTATCCTAGTGTCTAAACTCTTCTCCATGGCTGGACCCCCAAATAATATTCCTTTACGTGCTAAGGGGTATCTAGAGAGTGGGATAGGTTTAATAACTACCCTAACCCTAACGCGTACCCTAACCCTAACCCCTACTCTAACCCTAACACGTACCCTAATCCTATCCCGTACCCAAAAGGAGCCCGAACCCTAACACTAACCCAAACCCTAAACCTAACACATACCCTCCGCCGTACACGAACCCCTCCCCGAACCCGTACCCTAAGCCGTACCCTAAGCCGTACCCTAAGCCTAACCCTAACCCTAGGCTACCCTTGACTGCTTCTGCCTCCAATAGATTTCCTAAGCACTAGTGTTTTAAGGAACAGCTTAAAAAGTGAATCCTAATGTGATTTCTTTATAATGGGTGTATTCCTTATCTTATCCTAGTGTCTAAACTCTTCTCCATGGCTGGACCCCCAAATAATATTCCTTTACGTGCTAAGGGGTATCTAGAGTGTGGGAGAGGTTTAATAACTACCCTAACTCTAATGCGTACCCTAACCCTAACCCCTACCCTAACCCTAACACGTAACCTAATCCTAACCCGTACCCTAAACGGAGCCCTAACACTAACACTAACCCTAACACTAACCCTAACCCATACACTACGCCGTACCCGAAGCCTTCCCCGAACCTGTACCCTACGCCGTACCCTAAGCCTAACCCCAAGCCTAACCCTAACCCTAGGCTACCCTTGACTGCTTCTGCCTCCAATAGATTTCCTAAGCACTAGTGTTTTAAGGAACAGCTTAAAAAGAGAATCCTAATGTGATTTCTTTATAATGGGTGTGTTCCTTATATTATCTTAGTGTCTAAGATCTTCTCCATGGATGGACCCCCAAATAATATGGCTTTACGTGCTACGGTGTATCTAGAGAGTGGGATAGGTTTAGTAACTACCCTAACCCTAACACGTACCCTAACCCTAACCCCTACCCTAACCCTAACACGTACACTACTCCTAACCCGTACCCTAAACCGAGCCCTAACCCTAACACTAACCCTAACCCTAACCCTAACACATACCCTACGCCGTACCTGAAGCCCTCCCCGAACCCGTACCCTAAGCCGTACCCTAAGCCGTACCCTAAGCCTAACCCTAACCCTACGCTACCCTTGACTGCTTCTGGCTCCAATAGATTTCCTAAGCACTAGTGTTTTAAGGAACAGGTTAAAAAGAGAATCCTAATGTGATTTCTTTATAATGGGTGTGTTCCTTATCTTATCCTAGTGTCTAAACTCTTCTCCATTGCTGGACCTCCAAATAATATTCCTTTACGTGCTAAGGGGTATCTAGAGAGTGGGATAGGTTTAATAACTACCCTAACACTAACGTGTACCCTAACCCTAACCCCTACCCTAACACTAACACGTACCCTAATCCTAACCAATACCCTAAACCGAGCCCTAACCCTAACACTATCCCTAAACCTAACCCTAACCCATACGCTACGCCGTACCCGAAGCCCTCCCCGAACCCGTACCCTAAGCCGTACCCTAAGCCGTACCCTAAGCCTAACCCTAACCCTAGGCTACCCTTGACTGCTTCTGCCTCCAATAGATTTCCTAAGCACTAGTGTTTTAAGGAACAGCTTAAAAAGAGAATCCTAATGTGATTTCTTTATAATGGGTGTGTTCCTTATCTTATCCTTGTGT
Source organism: Balaenoptera physalus (assembly GCF_965194825.1). NCBI lineage: Eukaryota > Metazoa > Chordata > Mammalia > Artiodactyla > Balaenopteridae > Balaenoptera > Balaenoptera physalus. The sequence continues at coordinate 326,573 of NW_028126404.1, forward strand.
CTAAACTCTTCTCCATGGCTGGACCCCCAAATAATATTCCTTTACGTGCTAAGGTGTATCTAGAGAGTGGGATAGGTTTAATAACTACCTTAACTCTAACGCCTACCCTAACCCTAACCCCTCCCCTAAAACTAACACGTACACTAAACCGAGCCCTAACCCTAACACTAACACTAACCCTAACCCTAACCCATACCCTACGCCGTACCCGAACCCCTCCCCGAACCCGTACCCTAAGCCGTACCCTAACCCAAACCCTAAGCCTAACCCTAACCCTAGGCTACCCGTGACTGCTTCTGCCTCCAATAGATTTCCTAAGCACTAGTGTGTTAAGGAACAGCTTAAAAAGCGAATCCTAATGTGATTGCTTTATAATGGGTGTGTTCCTTATCTTATCCTAGTGTCTAAACTCTTCTCCATGGCTAGACCTCCAAATAATATTCCTTTACGTGCTAAGGGGTATCTAGAGAGTGAGATACGTTTAATAACTAACCTAACACTAATGCGTACCCTAACCCTAACCCCTACCCTAACCCTAATTCGTACCCTAATCCTAACCAATATCCTAAACCGAGCCCTAACCCTAACACTAACCCTAACCCTAACCCTAACCCATACCCTACGCCGTACCCGAACCCCTCCCCGAACCCGTACCCTAAGCCGTAGCCTAAGCCTAATCCTAAGCCTAACCCTAACCCTAGGCTACCCTTGACTGCTTCTGCCTCCAATAGATTTCCTAAGCACTAGTGTTTTAAGGAACAGTTTAAAAAGTGAATCCTAATGTGATTTCTTTATAATGGGTGTGTTCCTTATGTTATCCTAGTGTCTAAACTCGTCTCCATGGCTGGACCCCCAAATAATATTACTTTACGTGCTAAGGGGTATCTAGAGAGTGGGATAGGTTTAATAACTACCCTAACCCTAATGCGTACCCTAACCCTAACCCCTACCCTAACCCTAACACGTAACCTAAACCTAACCCGTACCCTAAACGGAGCCCTAACACTAACACTAACCCAAACCCTAAACCTAACACATACCCTCCGCCGTACACAAACCCCTCCCCGAACCCGTACCCTAAGCCGTACCGTAAGCCGTACCCTAAGCCTAATCCTAACCCTAGGCTACCCTTGACTGCTTCTGCCTCCAATAGATTTCCTAAGCACTAGAGTTTTAAGGAACAGCTTAAAAAGTGAATCCTAATGTGATTTCTTTATAATGGGTGTGTTCCTTATATTATCTTAGTGTCTAAGATCTTCTCCATGGATGGACCCCCAAATAATATGGCTTTACGTGCTACGGGGTATCTAGAGAGTGGGATAGGTTTAATAACTACCCTAACCCTAATGCGTACCCTAACCCTAACCCCTACCCTAACCCTAACACGTACACTAATCCTAACCCGTACCCTAAACCGAGCCCTAACCCTAACACTAACCGTAACCCTAACCCTATCCCATAACCTACGCCGTACCCGAACCCCTCCCCGAAACCGTACCCTAAGCCGTACCCTAAGCCTTACCCCAAGCCTAACCCTAACCCTAGGCTACCCTTGACTGCTTCTGCCTCCAATAGATTTCCTAAGCACTAGTGTTTTAAGGAACAGCTTAAAAAGTGAATCCTAATGTGATTTCTTTATAATGGGTGTGTTCCTTATCTTATCCTAGTGTCTAAACTCTTCTCCATGGCTGGACCCCCAAATAATATTCCTTTACGTACTAAGGGGTATCTAGAGTGTGGGAGAGGTTTAATAACTACCCTAACTCTAATGCGTACCCTAACCCTAACACGTAACCTAATCCTAACCCGTACCCTAAACGGAGCCCTAACCCTAACAATAACCCTAACACTAACCCTAACCCATACCCTACGCCGTATCCGAAGCCCTCCCCGAACCCGTACCCTAAGCCGTACCCTAAGCCGTACCCTAAGCCTAACCCTAACCCTACGCTACCCTTGACTGCTTCTGGCTCCAATAGATTTCCTAAGCACTAGTGTTTTAAGGAACAGCTTAAAAAGAGAATCCTAATGTGATTTCTTTATAATGGGTGTGTTCCTTATCTTATCCTAGTGTCTAAACTCTTCTCCATGGCTGGACCCCCAAATAATATTCCTTTACGTGCTAAGGTGTATCTAGAGAGTGGGATAGGTTTAATAACTACCTTAACTCTAACGCCTACCCTAACCCTAACCCCTACCCTAAAACTAACACGTACACTAAACCGAGCCCAGCCCTAACACTAACACTAACCCTAACCCTAACCCATACCCTACGCCGTACCCGAACCCCTCCCCGAACCCGTACCCTAAGCCGTACCCTAAGCCTTACCCCAAGCCTAACCCTAACACGTACCCTAATCCTATCCCGTACCCTAAAAGGAGCCCTAACCATAACACTAACCCAAACCCTAAACCTAACACATACCCTCCGCCGTACACGAACCCCTCCCCGAACCCGTACCCTAAGCTGTACCCTAAGCCGTACCCTAAGCCTAACCCTAACCCTAGGCTACCCTTGACTGATTCTGCCTCCAATAGATTTCCTAAGCACTAGTGTTTTAAGGAACAGCTTAAAAAGTGAATCCTAATGTGATTTCTTTATAATGGGTGTGTTCCTTATCTTATCCTACTGTCTAAACTCTTCTCCATGGCTGGACCCCCAAATAATATTCCTTTACGTACTAAGGGGTATCTAGAGTGTGGGAGAGGTTTAATAACTACCCTAACTCTAATGCGTACCCTAACCCTAACACGTAACCTAATCCTAACCCGTACCCTAAACGGAGCCCTAACCCTAACACTAACCCTAACACTAACCCTAACCCATACCCTACGCCGTACCCGAAGCCCTCCCCGAACCCGTACCCTAAGCCGTACCCTAAGCCGTACCCTAAGCGTAAACCTAACCCTACGCTACCCTTGACTGCTTCTGGCTCCAATAGATTTCCTAAGCACTAGTGTTTTAAGGAACAGCTTAAAAAGAGAATCCTAATGTGATTTCTTTATAATGGGTGTGTTCCTTATCTTATCCTAGTGTCTAAACTCTTCTCCATTGCTGGACCTCCAAATAATATTCCTTTACGTGCTAAGGGGTATCTAGAGAGTGGGATAGGTTTAATAACTACCCTAACACTAACGCGTACCCTAACCCTAACCCCTACCCTAACACTAACACGTTCCCTAATCCTAAACAATACCCTAAACCGAGCCCTAACCCTAACACTAACACTAACCCTAACACATACCCTACGCCGTACCCGAAGCCCTCCCCGAACCCGTACCCTAAGCCATACCCTAAGCCGTACCCTAAGCCTAACCCTAACCCTAGGCTACCCTTGACTGCTTCTGCCTCCAATAGATTTCCTAAGCACTAGTGTTTTAAGGAACAGCTTAAAAGGAGAATCCTAATGTGATTTCTTTATAATGGGTGTGTTCCTTATCTTATCCTAGTGTCTAAACTCTTCTCCATGGCTGGACCCCCAAATAATATTCCTTTACGTGCTAAGGGGTATCTAGAGAGTGGGAATGGTTTAATAACTACCCTCACCCTAATGCGTACCCTAATCCTAACCCCTACCCTAACCCTAACACGTAACCTAATCCTAACCCGTACCCTAAACGGAGCCCTAACCGTAACACTAACCCTAACCCTAACCCTAACCCATACCCTACGCCGTACCCGAACCCCTCCTCGAACCCGTACCCTAAGCCGTACCCTAAGCCTAATCCTAAGCCTAACCCTAACCCTAGGCTACCCTTGACTGCTTCTGCCTCCAATAGATTTCCTAAGCACTAGTGTTTTAAGGAACAGCTTAAAAAGTGAATCCTAATGTGATTTCTTTATAATGGGTGTGTTCCTTATCTTATCCTAGTGTCTAAACTCTTCTCCATGGCTGGACCCCCAAATAATATTCCTTTACGTGCTAAGGGGTATCTAGAGAGTGGGATAGGTTTAATAACTACCCTAACCCTAATGCGTACCCTAACCCTAACCCCTACCCTAACCCTAACACGTAACCTAATCCTAACCCGTACCCTAAACGGAGCCCTAACCCTAACACTAACCCTAACCCTAACCCTAACCCATACCCTACGCCGTACCCGAACCCCTCCCCGAACCCGTACCCTAAGCCGTACCCTAAGCCTTACCCCAAGCCTAACCCTAACCCTAGGCTACCCTTGACTGCTTCTGCCTCCAATAGATTTCCTAAGCACTAGTGTTTTAAGGAACAGCTTAAAAAGAGAATCCTAATGTGATTTCTTTATAATGTGTGTGTTCCTTATATTATCTTAGTGTCTAAACTCTTCTCCATGGATGGACCCCCAAATAATATTGCTTTACGTGCTAAGGGGTATCTAGAGAGTGGGATAGGTTTAATAACTACCCTAACCCTAACGCGTACCCTAACCCTAACCCCTACCCTAACCCTAAGACGTACCCTAATCCTAAACCGTACCATAAACCGAGCCCTAACCCTAACACTAACCCTAACCCTAACCCTAACCCATACCCTACGCCATACCCGAAGCCCTCCCCGAACCCGTACCGTAAGCCGTACCCTAAGCCTAACCCTAAGCCTAACCCTAACCCTAGGCTACCCTTGACTGCTTCTGCCTCCAGTAGATTTCCTAAGCACTAGTGTTTTAAGGAACAGCGTATAAAGAGAATCCTAATGTGATTTCTTTATAATAGGTGTGTTCCTTATCTTATCCTAGTGTCTAAACTCTTCTCCATAGCTGGACCCCCAAATAATATTCCTTTACGTGCTAAGGGTTATCTAGAGAGTGGGATAGGTTTAATAACTACCCTAACCCTAACCCGTACCCTAACCCTAACCCCTACTCTAACCCTAACACGTACCCTAATCCTATCCCGTACCCTAAAAGGAGCCCTAACCATAACACTAACCCAAACCCTAAACCTAACACATACCCTCCGCCGTACACGAACCCCTCCCCGAACCCGTACCCTAAGCTGTACCCTAAGCCGTACCCTAAGCCTAACCCTAACCCTAGGCTACCCTTGACTGATTCTGCCTCCAATAGATTTCCTAAGCACTAGTGTTTTAAGGAACAGCTTAAAAAGTGAATCCTAATGTGATTTCTTTATAATGGGTGTGTTCCTTATCTTATCCTACTGTCTAAACTCTTCTCCATGGCTGGACCCCCAAAGAATATTCCTTTACGTACTAAGGGGTATCTAGAGTGTGGGAGAGGTTTAATAACTACCCTAACTCTAATGCCTACCCTAACCCTAACACGTAACCTAATCCTAACCCGTACCCTAAACGGAGCCCTAACCCTAACACTAACCCTAACACTAACCCTAACCCATACCCTACGCCGTACCCGAAGCCCTCCCCGAACCCGTACCCTAAGCCGTACCCTAAGCCGTACCCTAAGCGTAAACCTAACCCTACGCTACCCTTGACTGCTTCTGGCTCCAATAGATTTCCTAAGCACTAGTGTTTTAAGGAACAGCTTAAAAAGAGAATCCTAATGTGATTTCTTTATAATGGGTGTGTTCCTTATCTTATCCTAGTGTCTAAACTCTTCTCCATTGCTGGACCTCCAAATAATATTCCTTTACGTGCTAAGGGGTATCTAGAGAGTGGGATAGGTTTAATAACTACCCTAACACTAACGCGTACCCTAACCCTAACCCCTACCCTAACACTAACACGTACCCTAATCCTAAACAATACCCTAAACCGAGCCCTAACCCTAACACTAACACTAACCCTAACACATACCCTACGCCGTACCCGAAGCCCTCCCCGAACCCGTACCCTAAGCCATACCCTAAGCCGTACCCAAAGCCTAACCCTAACCCTAGGCTACCCTTGACTGCTTCTGCCTCCAATAGATTTCCTAAGCACTAGTGTTTTAAGGAACAGCTTAAAAGGAGAATCCTAATGTGATTTCTTTATAATGGGTGTGTTCCTTATCTTATCCTAGTGTCTAAACTCTTCTCCATGGCTGGACCCCCAAATAATATTCCTTTACGTGCTAAGGGGTATCTAGAGAGTGGGAATGGTTTAATAACTACCCTCACCCTAATGCGTACCCTAATCCTAACCCCTACCCTAACCCTAACACGTAACCTAATCCTAACCCGTACCCTAAACGGAGCCCTAACCGTAACACTAACCCTAACCCTAACCCTAACCCATACCCTACGCCGTACCCGAACCCCTCCTCGAACCCGTACCCTAAGCCGTACCCTAAGCCTAATCCTAAGCCTAACCCTAACCCTAGGCTACCCTTGACTGCTTCTGCCTCCAATAGATTTCCTAAGCACTAGTGTTTTAAGGAACAGCTTAAAAAGTGAATCCTAATGTGATTTCTTTATAATGGGTGTGTTCCTTATCTTATCCTAGTGTCTAAACTCTTCTCCATGGCTGGACCCCCAAATAATATTCCTTTACGTGCTAAGGGGTATCTAGAGAGTGGGATAGGTTTAATAACTACCCTCACCCTAATGCGTACCCTAATCCTAACCCCTACCCTAACCCTAACTCGTAACCTAATCCTAACCCGTATCCTAAACGGAGCCCTAACCCTAACACTAACCCTAACCCTAACCCTAACCCATACCCTACGCCGTACCCGAACCCCTCCCCGAACCCGTACCCTAAGCCGTACCCTAAGCCTAATCCTAAGCCTAACCCTAACCCTAGGCTACCCTTGACTGCTTCTGCCTCCAATAGATTTCCTAAGCACTAGTGTTTTAAGGAACAGCTTAAAAAGTGAATCCTAATGTGATTTCTTTATAATGGGTGTGTTCCTTATCTTATCCTAGTGTCTAAACTCTTCTCCATGGCTGGACCCCCAAATAATATTCCTTTACGTGCTAAGGGGTATCTAGAGAGTGGGATAGGTTTAATAACTACCCTCACCCTAATGCGTACCCTAATCCTAACCCCTACCCTAACCCTAACACGTAACCTAATCCTAACCCGTACCCTAAACGGAGCCCTAACCCTAACACTAACCCTAACCCTAACCCTAACCCATACCCTACGCCGTACCCGAACCCCTCCCCGAACCCGTACCCTAAGCCGTACCCTAAGCCGTACCCTAAGCCTAACCCTAACCCTACGCTACCCTTGACTGCTTCTGGCTCCAATAGATTTCCTAAGCACTAGTGTTTTAAGGAACAGGTTAAAAAGAGAATCCTAATGTGATTTCTTTATAATGGGTGTGTTCCTTATCTTATCCTAGTGTCTAAACCCTTCTCCATTGCTGGACCTCCAAATAATATTCCTTTACGTGCTAAGGGGTATCTAGAGAGTGGGATAGGTTTAATAACTACCCTAACACTAACGTGTACCCTAACCCTAACCCCTACCCTAACACTAACACGTACCCTAATCCTAACCAATACCCTAAACCGAGCCCTAACCCTAACACTATCCCTAAACCTAACCCTAACCCATACGCTACGCCGTACCCGAAGCCCTCCCCGAACCCGTACCCTAAGCCGTACCCTAAGCCGTACCCTAAGCCTAACCCTAACCCTAGGCTACCCTTGACTGCTTCTGCCTCCAATAGATTTCCTAAGCACTAGTGTTTTAAGGAACAGCTTAAAAAGAGAATCCTAATGTGATTTCTTTATAATGGGTGTGTTCCTTATCTTATCCTAGTGTCTAAACTCTTCTCCATGGCTGGACCCCCAAATGATATTCCTTTACGTGCTAAGGTGTATCTAGAGAGTGGGATAGGTTTAATAACTACCTTAACTCTAACGCCTACCCTAACCCTAACCCCTACCCTAAAACTAACACGTACACTAAACCGAGCCCTAACCCTAACACTAACCCTAACCCTAACCCTAACCCATACCCTACGCCGTACCCGAACCCCTCCCCGAACCCGTACCCTAAGCCGTACCCTAACCCAAACCCTAAGCCTAACCCTAACCCTAGGCTACCCGTGACTGCTTCTGCCTCCAATAGATTTCCTAAGCACTAGTGTGTTAAGGAACAGCTTAAAAAGCGAATCCTAATGTGGTTGCTTTATAATGGGTGTGTTCCTTATCTTATCCTAGTGTCTAAACTCTTCTCCATGGCTAGACCTCCAAATAATATTCCTTTACGTGCTAAGGGGTATCTAGAGAGTGGGATAGGTTTAATAACTAACCTAACACTAATGCGTACCCTAACCCTAACCCCTACTCTAACCCTAATTCGTACCCTAATCCTAACCAATATCCTAAACCGAGCCCTAACCCTAACACTAACCCTAACCCTAACCCTAACCCATACCCTACGCCATACCCGAAGCCCTCCCCGAACCCGTACCCTAAGCCGTACCCTAAGCCTAACCCTAAGCCTAACCCTAACCCTAGGCTACCCTTGACTGCTTCTGCCTCCAATAGATTTCCTAAGCACTAGTGTTTTAAGGAACAGCTTATAAAGAGAATCCTAATGTGATTTCTTTATAATACGTGTGTTCCTTATCTTATCCTAGTGTCTAAACTCTTCTCCATGGCTGGACCCCCAAATAATATTCCTTTACGTGCTAAGGGGTATCTAGAGAGTGGGATAGGTTTAATAACTACCCTAACCCTAACGCGTACCCTAACCCTAACCCCTACTCTAACCCTAACACGTACCCTAATCCTATCCCGTACCCTAAAAGGAGCCCGAACCCTAACACTAACCCAAATCCTAAACCTAACACATACCCTCCGCCGTACACGAACCCCTCCCCGAACCCGTACCCTAAGCCGTACCCTAAGCCGTACCCTAAGCCTAACCCTAACCCTAGGCTACCCTTGACTGCTTCTGCCTCCAATAGATTTCCTAAGCACTAGTGTTTTAAGGAACAGCTTAAAAAGTGAATCCTAATGTGATTTCTTTATAATGGGTGTATTCCTTATCTTATCCTAGTGTCTAAACTCTTCTCCATGGCTGGACCCCCAAATAATATTCCTTTACGTGCTAAGGGGTATCTAGAGTGTGGGAGAGGTTTAATAACTACCCTAACTCTAATGCGTACCCTAACCCTAACCCCTACCCTAACCCTAACACGTAACCTAATCCTAACCCGTACCCTAAACGGAGCCCTAACCCTAACACTAACCCTAACACTAACCCTAACCCATACACTACGCCGTACCCGAAGCCCTCCCCGAACCTGTACCCTACGCCGTACCCTAAGCCTAACCCCAAGCCTAACCCTAACCCTAGGCTACCCTTGACTGCTTCTGCCTCCAATAGATTTCCTAAGCACTAGTGTTTTAAGGAACAGCTTAAAAAGAGAATCCTAATGTGATTTCTTTATAATGGGTGTGTTCCTTATATTATCTTAGTGTCTAAGATCTTCTCCATGGATGGACCCCCAAATAATATGGCTTTACGTGCTACGGTGTATCTAGAGAGTGGGATAGGTTTAGTAACTACCTTAACCCTAACACGTACCCTAACCCTAACCCCTACCCTAACCCTAACACGTACACTACTCCTAACCCGTACCCTAAACCGAGCCCTAACCCTAACACTAACCCTAACCCTAACCCTAACACATACCCTACGCCGTACCTGAAGCCCTCCCCGAACCCGTACCCTAAGCCGTACCCTAAGCCGTACCCTAAGCCTAACCCTAACCCTACGCTACCCTTGACTGCTTCTGGCTCCAATAGATTTCCTAAGCACTAGTGTTTTAAGGAACAGGTTAAAAAGAGAATCCTAATGTGATTTCTTTATAATGGGTGTGTTCCTTATCTTATCCTAGTGTCTAAACTCTTCTCCATTGCTGGACCTCCAAATAATATTCCTTTACGTTCCAAGGGGTATCTAGAGAGTGGGATAGGTTTAATAACTACCCTAACACTAACGTGTACCCTAACCCTAACCCCTACCCTAACACTAACACGTACCCTAATCCTAACCAATACCCTAAACCGAGCCCTAACCCTAACACTATCCCTAAACCTAACCCTAACCCATACGCTACGCCGTACCCGAAGCCCTCCCCGAACCCGTACCCTAAGCCGTACCCTAAGCCGTACCCTAAGCCTAACCCTAACCCTAGGCTACCCTTGACTGCTTCTGCCTCCAATAGATTTCCTAAGCACTAGTGTTTTAAGGAACAGCTTAAAAAGAGAATCCTAATGTGATTTCTTTATAATGGGTGTGTTCCTTATCTTATCCTTGTGTCTAAACTCTTCTCCATGGCTGGACCCCCAAATAATATTCCTTTACGTGCTAAGGTGTATCTAGAGAGTGGGATAGGTTTAATAACTACCTTAACTCTAACGCCTACCCTAACCCTAACCCCTACCCTAAAACTAACACGTACACTAAACCGAGCCCTAACCCTAACACTAACACTAACCCTAACCCTAACCCATACCCTACGCCGTACCCGAACCCCTCCCCGAACCCGTACCCTAAGCCGTACCCTAACCCAAACCCTAAGCCTAACCCTAACCCTAGGCTACCCGTGACTGCTTCTGCCTCCAATAGATTTCCTAAGCACTAGTGTGTTAAGGAACAGCTTAAAAAGCGAATCCTAATGTGATTGCTTTATAATGGGTGTGTTCCTTATCTTATCCTAGTGTCTAAACTCTTCTCCATGGCTAGACCTCCAAATAATATTCCTTTACGTGCTAAGGGGTATCTAGAGAGTGAGATACGTTTAATAACTAACCTAACACTAATGCGTACCCTAACCCTAACCCCTACCCTAACCCTAATTCGTACCCTAATCCTAACCAATATCCTAAACCGAGCCCTAACCCTAACACTAACCCTAACCCTAACCCTAACCCATACCCTACGCCGTACCCGAACCACTCCCCGAACCCGTACCCTAAGCCGTAGCCTAAGCCTAATCCTAAGCCTAACCCTAACCCTAGGCTACCCTTGACTGCTTCTGCCTCCAATAGATTTCCTAAGCACTAGTGTTTTAAGGAACAGTTTAAAAAGTGAATCCTAATGTGATTTCTTTATAATGGGTGTGTTCCTTATGTTATCCTAGTGTCTAAACTCGTCTCCATGGCTGGACCCCCAAATCATATTACTTTACGTGCTAAGGGGTATCTAGAGAGTGGGATAGGTTTAATAACTACCCTAACCCTAATGCGTACCCTAACCCTAACCCCTACCCTAACCCTAACACGTAACCTAATCCTAACCCGTACCCTAAACGGAGCCCTAACACTAACACTAACCCAAACCCTAAACCTAACACATACCCTCCGCCGTACACAAACCCCTCCCCGAACCCGTACCCTAAGCCGTACCGTAAGCCGTACCCTAAGCCTAATCCTAACCCTAGGCTACCCTTGACTGCTTCTGCCTCCAATAGATTTCCTAAGCACTAGAGTTTTAAGGAACAGCTTAAAAAGTGAATCCTAATGTGATTTCTTTATAATGGGTGTGTTCCTTATATTATCTTAGTGTCTAAGATCTTCTCCATGGATGGACCCCCAAATAATATGGCTTTACGTGCTACGGGGTATCTAGAGAGTGGGATAGGTTTAATAACTACCCTAACCCTAATGCGTACCCTAACCCTAACCCCTACCCTAACCCTAACACGTACACTAATCCTAACCCGTACCCTAAACCGAGCCCTAACCCTAACACTAACCGTAACCCTAACCCTATCCCATAACCTACGCCGTACCCGAACCCCTCCCCGAAACCGTACCCTAAGCCGTACCCTAAGCCTTACCCCAAGCCTAACCCTAACCCTAGGCTACCCTTGACTGCTTCTGCCTCCAATAGATTTCCTAAGCACTAGTGTTTTAAGGAACAGCTTAAAAAGTGAATCCTAATGTGATTTCTTTATAATGGGTGTGTTCCTTATCTTATCCTAGTGTCTAAACTCTTCTCCATGGCTGGACCCCCAAATAATATTCCTTTACGTACTAAGGGGTATCTAGAGTGTGGGAGAGGTTTAATAACTACCCTAACTCTAATGCGTACCCTAACCCTAACACGTAACCTAATCCTAACCCGTACCCTAAACGGAGCCCTAACCCTAACAATAACCCTAACACTAACCCTAACCCATACCCTACGCCGTATCCGAAGCCCTCCCCGAACCCGTACCCTAAGCCGTACCCTAAGCCGTACCCTAAGCCTAACCCTAACCCTACGCTACCCTTGACTGCTTCTGGCTCCAATAGATTTCCTAAGCACTAGTGTTTTAAGGAACAGCTTAAAAAGAGAATCCTAATGTGATTTCTTTATAATGGGTGTGTTCCTTATCTTATCCTAGTGTCTAAACTCTTCTCCATGGCTGGACCCCCAAATAATATTCCTTTACGTGCTAAGGTGTATCTAGAGTGTGGGATAGGTTTAATAACTACCTTAACTCTAACGCCTACCCTAACCCTAACCCCTACCCTAAAACTAACACGTACACTAAACCGAGCCCAGCCCTAACACTAACACTAACCCTAACCCTAACCCATACCCTACGCCGTACGCGAACCCCTCCCCGAACCCGTACCCTAAGCCGTACCCTAAGCCTTACCCCAAGCCTAACCCTAACACGTACCCTAATCCTATCCCGTACCCTAAAAGGAGCCCTAACCATAACACTAACCCAAACCCTAAACCTAACACATACCCTCCGCCGTACACGAACCCCTCCCCGAACCCGTACCCTAAGCTGTACCCTAAGCCGTACCCTAAGCCTAACCCTAACCCTAGGCTACCCTTGACTGATTCTGCCTCCAATAGATTTCCTAAGCACTAGTGTTTTAAGGAACAGCTTAAAAAGTGAATCCTAATGTGATTTCTTTATAATGGGTGTGTTCCTTATCTTATCCTACTGTCTAAACTCTTCTCCATGGCTGGACCCCCAAATAATATTCCTTTACGTACTAAGGGGTATCTAGAGTGTGGGAGAGGTTTAATAACTACCCTAACTCTAATGCGTACCCTAACCCTAACACGTAACCTAATCCTAACCCGTACCCTAAACGGAGCCCTAACCCTAACACTAACCCTAACACTAACCCTAACCCATACCCTACGCCGTACCCGAAGCCCTCCCCGAACCCGTACCCTAAGCCGTACCCTAAGCCGTACCCTAAGCGTAAACCTAACCCTACGCTACCCTTGACTGCTTCTGGCTCCAATAGATTTCCTAAGCACTAGTGTTTTAAGGAACAGCTTAAAAAGAGAATCCTAATGTGATTTCTTTATAATGGGTGTGTTCCTTATCTTATCCTAGTGTCTAAACTCTTCTCCATTGCTGGACCTCCAAATAATATTCCTTTACGTGCTAAGGGGTATCTAGAGAGTGGGATAGGTTTAATAACTACCCTAACACTAACGCGTACCCTAACCCTAACCCCTACCCTAACACTAACACGTTCCCTAATCCTAAACAATACCCTAAACCGAGCCCTAACCCTAACACTAACACTAACCCTAACACATACCCTACGCCGTACCCGAAGCCCTCCCCGAACCCGTACCCTAAGCCATACCCTAAGCCGTACCCTAAGCCTAACCCTAACCCTAGGCTACCCTTGAGTGCTTCTGCCTCCAATAGATTTCCTAAGCACTAGTGTTTTAAGGAACAGCTTAAAAGGAGAATCCTAATGTGATTTCTTTATAATGGGTGTGTTCCTTATCTTATCCTAGTGTCTAAACTCTTCTCCATGGCTGGACCCCCAAATAATATTCCTTTACGTGCTAAGGGGTATCTAGAGAGTGGGAATGGTTTAATAACTACCCTCACCCTAATGCGTACCCTAATCCTAACCCCTACCCTAACCCTAACACGTAACCTAATCCTAACCCGTACCCTAAACGGAGCCCTAACCGTAACACTAACCCTAACCCTAACCCTAACCCATACCCTACGCCGTACCCGAACCCCTCCTCGAACCCGTACCCTAAGCCGTACCCTAAGCCTAATCCTAAGCCTAACCCTAACCCTAGGCTACCCTTGACTGCTTCTGCCTCCAATAGATTTCCTAAGCACTAGTGTTTTAAGGAACAGCTTAAAAAGTGAATCCTAATGTGATTTCTTTATAATGGGTGTGTTCCTTATCTTATCCTAGTGTCTAAACTCTTCTCCATGGCTGGACCCCCAAATAATATTCCTTTACGTGCTAAGGGGTATCTAGAGAGTGGGATAGGTTTAATAACTACCCTAACCCTAATGCGTACACTAACCCTAACCCCTACCCTAACCCTAACACGTAACCTAATCCTAACCCGTACCCTAAACGGAGCCCTAACCCTAACACTAACCCTAACCCTAACCCTAACCCATACCCTACGCCGTACCCGAACCCCTCCCCGAACCCGTACCCTAAGCCGTACCCTAAGCCTTACCCCAAGCCTAACCCTAACCCTAGGCTACCCTTGACTGCTTCTGCCTCCAATAGATTTCCTAAGCACTAGTGTTTTAAGGAACAGCTTAAAAAGAGAATCCTAATGTGATTTCTTTATAATGTGTGTGTTCCTTATATTATCTTAGTGTCTAAACTCTTCTCCATGGATGGACCCCCAAATAATATTGCTTTACGTGCTAAGGGGTATCTAGAGAGTGGGATAGGTTTAATAACTACCCTAACCCTAACGCGTACCCTAACCCTAACCCCTACCCTAACCCTAAGACGTACCCTAATCCTAAACCGTACCATAAACCGAGCCCTAACCCTAACACTAACCCTAACCCTAACCCTAACCCATACCCTACGCCATACCCGAAGCCCTCCCCGAACCCGTACCGTAAGCCGTACCCTAAGCCTAACCCTAAGCCTAACCCTAACCCTAGGCTACCCTTGACTGCTTCTGCCTCCAGTAGATTTCCTAAGCACTAGTGTTTTAAGGAACAGCGTATAAAGAGAATCCTAATGTGATTTCTTTATAATAGGTGTGTTCCTTATCTTATCCTAGTGTCTAAACTCTTCTCCATAGCTGGACCCCCAAATAATATTCCTTTACGTGCTAAGGGTTATCTAGAGAGTGGGATAGGTTTAATAACTACCCTAACCCTAACCCGTACCCTAACCCTAACCCCTACTCTAACCCTAACACGTACCCTAATCCTATCCCGTACCCTAAAAGGAGCCCTAACCATAACACTAACCCAAACCCTAAACCTAACACATACCCTCCGCCGTACACGAACCCCTCCCCGAACCCGTACCCTAAGCTGTACCCTAAGCCGTACCCTAAGCCTAACCCTAACCCTAGGCTACCCTTGACTGATTCTGCCTCCAATAGATTTCCTAAGCACTAGTGTTTTAAGGAACAGCTTAAAAAGTGAATCCTAATGTGATTTCTTTATAATGGGTGTGTTCCTTATCTTATCCTACTGTCTAAACTCTTCTCCATGGCTGGACCCCCAAAGAATATTCCTTTACGTACTAAGGGGTATCTAGAGTGTGGGAGAGGTTTAATAACTACCCTAACTCTAATGCCTACCCTAACCCTAACACGTAACCTAATCCTAACCCGTACCCTAAACGGAGCCCTAACCCTAACACTAACCCTAACACTAACCCTAACCCATACCCTACGCCGTACCCGAAGCCCTCCCCGAACCCGTACCCTAAGCCGTACCCTAAGCCGTACCCTAAGCGTAAACCTAACCCTACGCTACCCTTGACTGCTTCTGGCTCCAATAGATTTCCTAAGCACTAGTGTTTTAAGGAACAGCTTAAAAAGAGAATCCTAATGTGATTTCTTTATAATGGGTGTGTTCCTTATCTTATCCTAGTGTCTAAACTCTTCTCCATTGCTGGACCTCCAAATAATATTCCTTTACGTGCTAAGGGGTATCTAGAGAGTGGGATAGGTTTAATAACTACCCTAACACTAACGCGTACCCTAACCCTAACCCCTACCCTAACACTAACACGTACCCTAATCCTAAACAATACCCTAAACCTAGCCCTAACCCTAACACTAACACTAACCCTAACACATACCCTACGCCGTACCCGAAGCCCTCCCCGAACCCGTACCCTAAGCCATACCCTAAGCCGTACCCAAAGCCTAACCCTAACCCTAGGCTACCCTTGACTGCTTCTGCCTCCAATAGATTTCCTAAGCACTAGTGTTTTAAGGAACAGCTTAAAAGGAGAATCCTAATGTGATTTCTTTATAATGGGTGTGTTCCTTATCTTATCCTAGTGTCTAAACTCTTCTCCATGGCTGGACCCCCAAATAATATTCCTTTACGTGCTAAGGGGTATCTAGAGAGTGGGAATGGTTTAATAACTACCCTCACCCTAATGCGTACCCTAATCCTAACCCCTACCCTAACCCTAACACGTAACCTAATCCTAACCCGTACCCTAAACGGAGCCCTAACCGTAACACTAACCCTAACCCTAACCCTAACCCATACCCTACGCCGTACCCGAACCCCTCCTCGAACCCGTACCCTAAGCCGTACCCTAAGCCTAATCCTAAGCCTAACCCTAACCCTAGGCTACCCTTGACTGCTTCTGCCTCCAATAGATTTCCTAAGCACTAGTGTTTTAAGGAACAGCTTAAAAAGTGAATCCTAATGTGATTTCTTTATAATGGGTGTGTTCCTTATCTTATCCTAGTGTCTAAACTCTTCTCCATGGCTGGACCCCCAAATAATATTCCTTTACGTGCTAAGGGGTATCTAGAGAGTGGGATAGGTTTAATAACTACCCTCACCCTAATGCGTACCCTAATCCTAACCCCTACCCTAACCCTAACACGTAACCTAATCCTAACCCGTACCCTAAACGGAGCCCTAACCCTAACACTAACCCTAACCCTAACCCTAACCCATACCCTACGCCGTACCCGAACCCCTCCCCGAACCCGTACCCTAAGCCGTACCCTAAGCCTTACCCCAAGCCTAACCCTAACCCTAGGCTACCCTTGACTGCTTCTGCCTCCAATAGATTTCCTAAGCACTAGTGTTTTAAGGAACAGCTTAAAAAGAGAATCCTAATGTGATTTCTTTATAATGGGTGTGTTCCTTATATTATCTTAGTGTCTAAGCTCTTCTCCATGGATGGAACCCCAAATAATATGGCTTTACGTGCTAAGGGGTATCTAGAGAGTGGGTTAGGTTTAATAACTACCCTAACCTTAACGCGTACCCTAACCCTAACCCCTACCCTAACCCTAAGACATACCCTAATCCTAAACCGTACCATAAACCGAGCCCTAACCCTAACACTAACCCTAACCCTAACCCTAACCCATACCCTACGCCATAGCCGAATCCCTCCCCGAACCCGTACCGTAAGCCGTACCCTAAGCCTAACCCTAAGCCTAACCCTAACCCTAGGCTACCCTTGACTGCTTCTGCCTCCAATAGATTTCCTAAGCACTAGTGTTTTAAGGAACAGCTTAAAAAGAGAATCCTAATGTGATTTCTTTATAATGTGTGTGTTCCTTATATTATCTTAGTGTCTAAACTCTTCTCCATGGATGGACCCCCAAATAATATTGCTTTACGTGCTAAGGGGTATCTAGAGAGTGGGATAGGTTTAATAACTACCCTAACCCTAACGCGTACCCTAACCCTAACCCCTACCCTAACCCTAAGACGTACCCTAATCCTAAACCGTACCATAAACCGAGCCCTAACCCTAACACTAACCCTAACCCTAACCCTAACCCATACCCTACACCATACCCGAAGCCCTCCCCGTACCCGTACCGTAAGCCGTACCCTAAGCCTAACCCTAAGCCTAACCCTAACCCTAGGCTACCCTTGACTGCTTCTGCCTCCAGTAGATTACCTAAGCACTAGTGTTTTAAGGAACAGCTTATAAAGAGAATCCTAATGTGATTTCTTTATAATAGGTGTGTTCCTTATCTTATCCTAGTGTCTAAACACTTCTCCATAGCTGGACCCCCAAATAATATTCCTTTACGTGCTAAGGGTTATCTAGAGACTGGGATAGGTTTAATAACTACCCTAACCCTAACCCGTACCCTAACCCTAACCCCTACTCTAACCCTAACACGTACCCTAATCCTATCCCGTACCCTAAAAGGAGCCCTAACCATAACACTAACCCAAACCCTAAACCTAACACATACCCTCCGCCGTACACGAACCCCTCCCCGAACCCGTACCCTAAGCTGTACCCTAAGCCGTACCCTAAGCCTAACCCTAACCCTAGGCTACCCTTGACTGATTCTGCCTCCAATAGATTTCCTAAGCACTAGTGTTTTAAGGAACAGCTTAAAAAGTGAATCCTAATGTGATTTCTTTATAATGGGTGTGTTCCTTATCTTATCCTAGTGTCTAAACTCTTCTCCATGGCTGGACCCCCAAATAATATTCCTTTACGTACTAAGGGGTATCTAGAGTGTGGGAGAGGTTTAATAACTACCCTAACTCTAATGCGTACCCTAACCCTAACACGTAACCTAATCCTAACCCGTACCCTAAACGGAGCCCTAACCCTAACACTAACCCTAACACTAACCCTAACCCATACCCTACGCCGTACCCGAAGCCCTCCCCGAACCCGTACCCTAAGCCGTACCCTAAGCCGTACCCTAAGCATAACCCTAACCCTACGCTACCCTTGACTGCTTCTGGCTCCAATTGATTTCCTAAGCACTAGTGTTTTAAGGAACAGCTTAAAAAGAGAATCCTAATGTGATTTCTTTATAATGGGTGTGTTCCTTATCTTATCCTAGTGTCTAAACTCTTCTCCATTGCTGGACCTCCAAATAATATTCCTTTACGTGCTAAGGGGTATCTAGAGAGTGGGATAGGTTTAATAACTACCCTAACACTAACGCGTACCCTAACCCTAACCCCTACCCTAACACTAACACGTACCCTAATCCTAACCAATACCGTAAACCGAGCCCTAACCCTAACACTAACCCTAACCCTAACACATACCCTACGCCGTACCCGAAGCCCTCCCCGAACCCGTACCCTAAGCCGTACCCTAAGCCGTACCCTAAGCCTAACCCTAACCCTAGGCTACCCTTGACTGCTTCTGCCTCCAATAGATTTCTTAAGCACTAGTGTTTTAAGGAACAGCTTAAAAAGAGAATCCTAATGTGATTTCTTTATAATGGGTGTGTTCCTTATCTTATCCTAGTGTCTAAACTCTTCTCCATGGCTGGACCCCCAAATAATATTCCTTTACGTGCTAAGGGGTATCTAGAGAGTGGGAATGGTTTAATAACTACCCTCACCCTAATGCGTACCCTAATCCTAACCCCTACCCTAACCCTAACACGTAACCTAATCCTAACCCGTATCCTAAACGGAGCCCTAACCCTAACACTAACCCTAACCCTAACCCTAACCCATACCCTACGCCGTACCCGAACCCCTCCCCGAACCCGTACCCTAAGCCGTACCCTAAGCCTAATCCTAAGCCTAACCCTAACCCTAGGCTACCCTTGACTGCTTCTGCCTCCAATAGATTTCCTAAGCACTAGTGTTTTAAGGAACAGCTTAAAAAGTGAATCCTAATGTGATTTCTTTATAATGGGTGTGTTCCTTATCTTATCCTAGTGTCTAAACTCTTCTCCATGGCTGGACGCCCAAATAATATTCCTTTACGTGCTAAGGGGTATCTAGAGAGTGGGATAGGTTTAATAACTACCCTCACCCTAATGCGTACCCTAATCCTAACCCCTACCCTAACCCTAACACGTAACCTAACCCTAACCCGTACCCTAAACGGAGCCCTAACCCTAACACTAACCCTAACCCTAACCCTAACCCATACCCTACGCCGTACCCGAACCCCTCCCCGAACCCGTACCCTAAGCCGTACCCTAAGCCGTACCCTAAGCCTAACCCTAACCCTACGCTACCCTTGACTGCTTCTGGCTCCAATAGATTTCCTAAGCACTAGTGTTTTAAGGAACAGGTTAAAAAGAGAATCCTAATGTGATTTCTTTATAATGGGTGTGTTCCTTATCTTATCCTAGTGTCTAAACTCTTCTCCATTGCTGGACCTCCAAATAATATTCCTTTACGTGCTAAGGGGTATCTAGAGAGTGGGATAGGTTTAATAACTACCCTAACACTAACGTGTACCCTAACCCTAACCCCTACCCTAACACTAACACGTACCCTAATCCTAACCAATACCCTAAACCGAGCCCTAACCCTAACACTATCCCTAAACCTAACCCTAACCCATACGCTACGCCGTACCCGAAGCCCTCCCCGAACCCGTACCCTAAGCCGTACCCTAAGCCGTACCCTAAGCCTAACCCTAACCCTAGGCTACCCTTGACTGCTTCTGCCTCCAATAGATTTCCTAAGCACTAGTGTTTTAAGGAACAGCTTAAAAAGAGAATCCTAATGTGATTTCTTTATAATGGTTGTGTTCCTTATCTTATCCTAGTGTCTAAACTCTTCTCCATGGCTGGACCCCCAAATAATATTCCTTTACGTGCTAAGGTGTATCTAGAGAGTGGGATAGGTTTAATAACTACCTTAACTCTAACGCCTACCCTAACCCTAACCCCTACCCTAAAACTAACACGTACACTAAACCGAGCCCTAACCCTAACACTAACCCTAACCCTAACCCTAACCCATACCCTACGCCGTACCCGAACCCCTCCCCGAACCCGTACCCTAAGCCGTACCCTAACCCAAACCCTAAGCCTAACCCTAACCCTAGGCTACCCGTGACTGCTTCTGCCTCCAATAGATTTCCTAAGCACTAGTGTGTTAAGGAACAGCTTAAAAAGCGAATCCTAATGTGGTTGCTTTATAATGGGTGTGTTCCTTATCTTATCCTAGTGTCTAAACTCTTCTCCATGGCTAGACCTCCAAATAATATTCCTTTACGTGCTAAGGGGTATCTAGAGAGTGGGATAGGTTTAATAACTAACCTAACACTAATGCGTACCCTAACCCTAACCCCTACCCTAACCCTAATTCGTACCCTAATCCTAACCAATATCCTAAACCGAGCCCTAACCCTAACACTAACCCTAACCCTAACCCTAACCCATACCCTACGCCATACCCGAAGCCCTCCCCGAACCCGTACCCTAAGCCGTACCCTAAGCCTAACCCTAAGCCTAACCCTAACCCTAGGCTACCCTTGACTGCTTCTGCCTCCAATAGATTTCCTAAGCACTAGTATTTTAAGGAACAGCTTATAAAGAGAATCCTAATGTGATTTCTTTATAATACGTGTGTTCCTTATCTTATCCTAGTGTCTAAACTCTTCTCCATGGCTGGACCCCCAAATAATATTCCTTTACGTGCTAAGGGGTATCTAGAGAGTGGGATAGGTTTAATAACTACCCTAACCCTAACGCGTACCCTAACCCTAACCCCTACTCTAACCCTAACACGTACCCTAATCCTATCCCGTACCCTAAAAGGAGCCCGAACCCTAACACTAACCCAAACCCTAAACCTAACACATACCCTCCGCCGTACACGAACCCCTCCCCGAACCCGTACCCTAAGCCGTACCCTAAGCCGTACCCTAAGCCTAACCCTAACCCTAGGCTACCCTTGACTGCTTCTGCCTCCAATAGATTTCCTAAGCACTAGTGTTTTAAGGAACAGCTTAAAAAGTGAATCCTAATGTGATTTCTTTATAATGGGTGTGTTCCTTATATTATCTTAGTGTCTAAGATCTTCTCCATGGATGGACCCCCAAATAATATGGCTTTACGTGCTACGGGGTATCTAGAGAGTGGGATAGGTTTAATAACTACCCTAACCCTAATGCGTACCCTAACCCTAACCCCTACCCTAACCCTAACACGTACACTAATCCTAACCCGTACCCTAAACCGAGCCCTAACCCTAACACTAACCGTAACCCTAACCCTATCCCATAACCTACGCCGTACCCGAACCCCTCCCCGAAACCGTACCCTAAGCCGTACCCTAAGCCTTACCCCAAGCCTAACCCTAACCCTAGGCTACCCTTGACTGCTTCTGCCTCCAATAGATTTCCTAAGCACTAGTGTTTTAAGGAACAGCTTAAAAAGTGAATCCTAATGTGATTTCTTTATAATGGGTGTGTTCCTTATCTTATCCTAGTGTCTAAACTCTTCTCCATGGCTGGACCCCCAAATAATATTCCTTTACGTACTAAGGGGTATCTAGAGTGTGGGAGAGGTTTAATAACTACCCTAACTCTAATGCGTACCCTAACCCTAACACGTAACCTAATCCTAACCCGTACCCTAAACGGAGCCCTAACCCTAACAATAACCCTAACACTAACCCTAACCCATACCCTACGCCGTATCCGAAGCCCTCCCCGAACCCGTACCCTAAGCCGTACCCTAAGCCGTACCCTAAGCCTAACCCTAACCCTACGCTACCCTTGACTGCTTCTGGCTCCAATAGATTTCCTAAGCACTAGTGTTTTAAGGAACAGCTTAAAAAGAGAATCCTAATGTGATTTCTTTATAATGGGTGTGTTCCTTATCTTATCCTAGTGTCTAAACTCTTCTCCATGGCTGGACCCCCAAATAATATTCCTTTACGTGCTAAGGTGTATCTAGAGAGTGGGATAGGTTTAATAACTACCTTAACTCTAACGCCTACCCTAACCCTAACCCCTACCCTAAAACTAACACGTACACTAAACCGAGCCCAGCCCTAACACTAACACTAACCCTAACCCTAACCCATACCCTACGCCGTACCCGAACCCCTCCCCGAACCCGTACCCTAACCCAAACCCTAAGCCTAACCCTAACCCTAGGCTACCCGTGACTGCTTCTGCCTCCAATAGATTTCCTAAGCACTAGTGTGTTAAGGAACAGCTTAAAAAGCGAATCCTAATGTGATTGCTTTATAATGGGTGTGTTCCTTATCTTATCCTAGTGTCTAAACTCTTCTCCATGGCTAGACCTCCAAATAATATTCCTTTACGTGCTAAGGGGTATCTAGAGAGTGAGATACGTTTAATAACTAACCTAACACTAATGCGTACCCTAACCCTAACCCCTACCCTAACCCTAATTCGTACCCTAATCCTAACCAATATCCTAAACCGAGCCCTAACCCTAACACTAACCCTAACCCTAACCCTAACCCATACCCTACGCCGTACCCGAACCCCTCCCCGAACCCGTACCCTAAGCCGTAGCCTAAGCCTAATCCTAAGCCTAACCCTAACCCTAGGCTACCCTTGACTGCTTCTGCCTCCAATAGATTTCCTAAGCACTAGTGTTTTAAGGAACAGTTTAAAAAGTGAATCCTAATGTGATTTCTTTATAATGGGTGTGTTCCTTATGTTATCCTAGTGTCTAAACTCTTCTCCATGGCTGGACCCCCAAATAATATTACTTTACGTGCTAAGGGGTATCTAGAGAGTGGGATAGGTTTAATAACTACCCTAACCCTAATGCGTACCCTAACCCTAACCCCTACCCTAACCCTAACACGTAACCTAATCCTAACCCGTACCCTAAACGGAGCCCTAACACTAACACTAACCCAAACCCTAAACCTAACACATACCCTCCGCCGTACACAAACCCCTCCCCGAACCCGTACCCTAAGCCGTACCGTAAGCCGTACCCTAAGCCTAATCCTAACCCTAGGCTACCCTTGACTGCTTCTGCCTCCAATAGATTTCCTAAGCACTAGAGTTTTAAGGAACAGCTTAAAAAGTGAATCCTAATGTGATTTCTTTATAATGGGTGTGTTCCTTATATTATCTTAGTGTCTAAGATCTTCTCCATGGATGGACCCCCAAATAATATGGCTTTACGTGCTACGGGGTATCTAGAGAGTGGGATAGGTTTAATAACTACCCTAACCCTAATGCGTATCCTAACCCTAACCCCTACCCTAACCCTAACACGTACACTAATCCTAACCCGTACCCTAAACCGAGCCCTAACCCTAACACTAACCCTAACCCTAACCCTATCCCATAACCTACGCCGTACCCGGACCCCTCCCCGAAACCGTACCCTAAGCCGTACCCTAAGCCTTACCCCAAGCCTAACCCTAACCCTAGGCTACCCTTGACTGCTTCTGCCTCCAATAGATTTCCTAAGCATTAGTGTTTTAAGGAACAGCTTAAAAAGTGAATCCTAATGTGATTTCTTTATAATGGGTGTGTTCCTTATCTTATCCTAGTGTCTAAACTCTTCTCCATGGCTGGACCCCCAAATAATATTCCTTTACGTACTAAGGGGTATCTAGAGTGTGGGAGAGGTTTAATAACTACCCTAACTCTAATGCGTACCCTAACCCTAACACGTAACCTAATCCTAACCCGTACCCTAAACGGAGCCCTAACCCTAACAATAACCCTAACACTAACCCTAACCCATACCCTACGCCATATCCGAAGCCCTCCCCGAACCCGTACCCTAAGCCGTACCCTAAGCCGTACCCTAAGCCTAACCCTAACCCTACGCTACCCTTGACTGCTTCTGGCTCCAATAGATTTTCTAAGCACTAGTGTTTTAAGGAACAGCTTAAAAAGAGAATCCTAATGTGATTTCTTTATAATGGGTGTGTTCCTTATCTTATCCTAGTGTCTAAACTCTTCTCCATTGCTGGACCTCCAAATAATATTCCTTTACGTGCTAAGGGGTATCTAGAGAGTGGGATAGGTTTAATAACTACCCTAACACTAACGCGTACCCTAACCCTAACCCCTACCCTAACACTAACACGTACCCTAATCCTAACCAATACCCTAAACCGAGCCCTAACCCTAACACTAACCCTAACCCTAACACATACCCTACGCCGTACCCGAAGCCCTCCCCGAACCCGTACCCTAAGCCGTACCCTAAGCCGTACCCTAAGCCTAACCCTAACCCTAGGCTACCCTTGACTGCTTCTGCCTCCAATAGATTTCCTAAGCACTAGTGTTTTAAGGAACAGCTTAAAAAGAGAATCCTAATGTGATTTCTTTATAATGGGTGTGTTCCTTATCTTATCCTAGTGTCTAAACTCTTCTCCATGGCTGGACCCCCAAATAATATTCTTTTACGTGCTAAGGGGTATCTAGAGAGTGGGAATGGTTTAATAACTACCCTCACCCTACTGCGTACCCTAATCCTAACCCCTACCCTAACCCTAACACGTAACCTAATCCTAACCCGTACACTAAACGGAGCCCTAACCGTAACACTAACCCTAACCCTAACCCTAACCCATACCCTATGCCGTACCCGAACCCCTCCCCGAACCCGTACCCTAAGCGGTACCCTAAGCCTAATCCTAAGCCTAACCCTAACCCTAGGCTACCCTTGACTGCTTCTGCCTCCAATAGATTTCCTAAGCACTAGTGTTTTAAGGAACAGCTTAAAAAGTGAATCCTAATGTGATTTCTTTATAATGGGTGTGTTCCTTATCTTATCCTAGTGTCTAAACTCTTCTCCATGGCTGGACCCCCAAATAATATTCCTTTACGTGCTAAGGGGTATCTAGAGAGTGGGATAGGTTTAATAACTACCCTCACCCTAATGCGTACCCTAATCCTAACCCCAACCCTAACCCTAACACGTAACCTAATCCTAACCCGTACCCTAAACGGAGCCCTAACCCTAACACTAACCCTAACCCTAACACTAACCCATACCCCACGCCGTACCCGAACCCCTCCCCGGACCCGTACCCTAAGCCGTACCCTAAGCCTTACCCCAAGCCTAACCCTAACCCTAGGCTACCCTTGACTGCTTCTGCCTCCAATAGATTTCCTAAGCACTAGTGTTTTAAGGAACAGCTTAAAAAGAGAATCCTAATGTGATTTCTTTATAATGGGTGTGTTCCTTATATTATCTTAGTGTCTAAGCTCTTCTCCATGGATGGACCCCCAAATAATATGGCTTTACGTGCTAAGGGGTATCTAGAGAATGGGATAGGTTTAATAACTACCCTAACCTTAACGCGTACCCTAACCCTAACCCCTACCCTAACCCTAAGACGTACCCTAATGCTAAACCGTACCCTAAACCGAGCCCTAACCCTAACACTAACCCTAACCCTAACCCTAACCCATACCCTACGCCATACCCGAAGCCCTCCCCGAACCCGTACCCTAAGCCGTACCCTAAGCCTAACCCTAAGCCTAACCCTAACCCTAGGCTACCCTTGACTGCTTCTGCCTCCAATAGATTTCCTAAGCACTAGTGTTTTAAGGAACAGCTTATAAAGAGAATTCTAAGGTGATTTCTTTATAATACGTGTGTTCCTTATCTTATCCTAGTGTCTAAACTCTTCTCCATGGCTGGACCCCCAAATAATATTCCTTTACGTGCTAAGGGGTATCTAGAGAGTGGGATAGGTTTAATAACTACCCTAACCCTAACGCGTACCCTAACCCTAACCCCTACTCTAACCCTAACACGTACCCTAATCCTATCCCGTACCCTAAAAGGAGCCCGAACCCTAACACTAACCAAAACCCTAAACCTAACACATACCCTCCGCCGTACACGAACCCCTCCCCGAACCCGTACCCTAATCCGTACCCTAAGCCTAACCCTAACCCTAAGCTACCCTTGACTGCTTCTGCCTCCAATAGATTTCCTAAGCACTAGTGTTTTAAGGAACAGCTTAAAAAGAGAATCCTAATGTGATTTCTTTATAATGGGTGTGTTCCTTATCTTATCCTAGTGTCTAAACTCTTCTCCATGGCTGGACCTCCAAATAATATTCCTTTACGTGCTAAGGGGTATCTAGAGAGTGGGATAGGTTTAATAACTACCCTAACACTAACGCGTACCCTAACCCTAACCCCTACCCTAACACTAACACGTACCCTAATCCTAACCAATACCCTAAACCGAGCCCTAACCCTAACACTAACCCTAACCCTAACACATAACCTACGCCGTACCCGAAGCCCTCCCCGAACCCGTACCCTAAGCCGTACCCTAAGCCATACCCTAAGCCTAACCCTAACCCTAGGCTACCCTTGACTGCTTCTGCCTCCAATAGATTTCCTAAGCACTAGTGTTTTAAGGAACAGCTTAAAAAGAGCATCCTAATGTGATTTCTTTATAATGGGTGTGTTCCTTATCTTATCCTAGTGTCTAAACTCTTCTCCATGGCTGGACCCCCAAATAATATTCTTTTACGTGCTAAGGGGTATCTAGAGAGTGGGAATGGTTTAATAACTACCCTCACCCTACTGCGTACCCTAATCCTAACCCCTACCCTAACCCTACCACGTAACCTAATCCTAACCCGTACACTAAACGGAGCCCTAACCGTAACACTAACCCTAACCCTAACCCTAACCCATACCCTATGCCGTACCCGAACCCCTCCCCGAACCCGTACCCTAAGCCGTACCCTAAGCCTAATCCTAAGCCTAACCCTAACCCTAGGCTACCCTTGACTGCTTCTGCCTCCAATAGATTTCCTAAGCACTAGTGTTTTAAGGAACAGCTTAAAAAGTGAATCCTAATGTGATTTCTTTATAATGGGTGTGTTCCTTATCTTATCCTAGTGTCTAAACTCTTCTCCATGGCTGGACCCCCAAATAATATTCCTTTACGTGCTAAGGGGTATCTAGAGAGTGGGATAGGTTTAATAACTACCCTCACCCTAATGCGTACCCTAATCCTAACCCCTACCCTAACCCTAACACGTAACGTAATCCTAACCCGTACCCTAAACGGAGCCCTAACCCTAACACTAACCCTAACCCTAACCCTAACCCATACCCCACGCCGTACCCGAACCCCTCCCCGGACCCGTACCCTAAGCCGTACCCTAAGCCTTACCCCAAGCCTAACCCTAACCCTAGGCTACCCTTGACTGCTTCTGCCTCCAATAGATTTCCTAAGCACTAGTGTTTTAAGGAACAGCTTAAAAAGAGAATCCTAATGTGATTTCTTTATAATGGGTGTGTTCCTTATATTATCTTAGTGTCTAAGCTCTTCTCCATGGATGGACCCCCAAATAATATGGCTTTACGTGCTAAGGGGTATCTAGAGAATGGGATAGGTTTAATAACTACCCTAACCTTAACGCGTACCCTAACCCTAACCCCTACCCTAACCCTAAGACGTACCCTAATGCTAAACCGTACCCTAAACCGAGCCCTAACCCTAACACTAACCCTAACCCTAACCCTAACCCATACCCTACGCCATACCCGAAGCCCTCCCCGAACCCGTACCCTAAGCCGTACCCTAAGCCTAACCCTAAGCCTAACCCTAACCCTAGGCTACCCTTGACTGCTTCTGCCTCCAATAGATTTCCTAAGCACTAGTGTTTTAAGGAACAGCTTAAAAAGAGAATCCTAATGTGATTTCTTTATAATGGGTGTGTTCCTTATCTTATCCTAGTGTCTAAACTCTTCTCCATGGCTGGACCTCCAAATAATATTCCTTTACGTGCTAAGGGGTATCTAGAGAGTGGGATAGGTTTAATAACTACCCTAACCCTAACGCGTACCTTAACCCTAACCCCTACTCTAACCCTAACACGTACCCTAATCCTATCCCGTACCCTAAAAGGAGCCCGAACCCTAACACTAACCAAAACCCTAAACCTAACACATACCCTCCGCCGTACACGAACCCCTCCCCGATCCCGTACCCTAAGCCGTACCCTAAGCCGTACCCTAAGCCTAACCCTAACCCTAGGCTACCCTTGACTGCTTCTGCCTCCATTAGATTTCCTAAGCACTAGTGTTTTAAGGAACAGCTTAAAAAGAGAATCCTAATGTGATTTCTTTATAATGGGTGTGTTCCTTACCTTATCCTAGTGTCTAAACTCTTCTCCATGGCTGGACCCCCAAATAATATTCCTTTACGTGCTAAGGGGTATCTAGAGAGTGGGATAGGTTTAATAACTACCCTAACCCTAATGCGTACCCTAACCCTAACCCCTACCCTAACCCTAATACGTAACCTAATCCTAACCCGTACCCTAAACGGAGACCTAACCCTAACACTAACACTAACACTAACCCTAACCCATACCCTACACCGTACCCGAACCCCTCACCGAACCCATACCCTAAGCCATACCCTAAGCCTAACCCCAAGTCTAACCCTAACCCTAGGCTACCCTTGACTGCTTCTGCCTCCAATAGATTTCCTTAGCACTAGTGTTTTAAGGAACAGCTTAAAAAGAGAATCCTAATGTGATTTCTTTATAATGTGTGTGTTCCGTATATTTTCTTAGTGTCCAAGATCTTCTCCATGGATGGACCCCCAAATAATATGGCTTTACGTGCTACGGGGTATCTAGAGAGTGGGATAGGTTTAATAACTACCATAACCCTAATGCGTACCCTAACCCTAACACCTAACCTAACACTAAGACGTACACTAATCCTAACCCGTACCCTAAACCGAGCCCAAACCCTAACACTAACCCTAACCCTAACCCTAACCCATACCCTACGCCGTACCCGAAGCCCTCCCCGAACCCGTACCCTAAGCCGTACCCTAAGCCGTACCCTAAGCCTAACCCTAACCCTAGGCTACCCTTGACTGCTTCTGCCTCCAATAGATTTCTTAAGCACTAGTGTTTTAAGGAACATCTTATAAAGAGAATCCTAATGTGATTTCTTTATAATAGGTGTGTTCCTTATCTTATCCTAGTGTCTAAACTCTTCTCCATGGCTGGACCCCCAAATAATATTCCTTTTCGTGCTAAGGGGTATCTAGAGAGTCGGATAGGTTTAATAACTACCCTAACCCTAACGCGTACCCTAACCCTAACCCCTACTCTAACCCTAACACGTACCCTAATCCTATTCCGTACCCTAAACGGAGCCCTAACCCTAACACTAACCCAAACCCTAACCCTAACCCATACCCTCCGCCGTACACGAACCCCTCCCCGAACCCGTACCCTAATCCGTACCCTAAGCCTAACCATACCCTAAGCTACCCTTGACTGCTTCTGCCTCCAATAGATTTCCTAAGCACTAGTGTTTTAAGGAACAGCTTAAAAAGAGAATCCTAATGTGATTTCTTTATAATGGGTGTGTTCCTTATCTTATCCTAGTGTCTAAACTCTTCTCCATGGCTGGACCTCCAAATAATATTCCTTTACGTGCTAAGGGGTATCTAGAGAGTGGGATAGGTTTAATAACTACCCTAACACTAACGCGTACCCTAACCCTAACCCCTACCCTAACCCTAACACGTACCCTACTCCTAACCAATACCCTAAACTGAGCCCTAACCCTAACACTAACACTAACCCTAACCCTAAACCATACCCTACGCCGTACCCGAAGCCCTCCACGAACCCGTACCCTAAGCCGTACCCTAAGCCGTACCCTAAGCCTAACCCTAACCCTAGGCTACCCTTGACTGCTTCTGCCTCCAATAGATTTCCTAAGCACTAGTGTTTTAAGGAACAGCTTAAAAAGAGAATCCTAATGTGATTTCTTTATAATGGGTGTGTTCCTTATCTTATCCTAGTGTCTAAACTCTTCTCCATGGCTGGACCCCCAAATAATATTCCTTTACGTGCTAAGGTGAATCTAGAGAGTGGGATAGGTTTAATAACTACCTTAACTCTAACGAGTACCCTAACCCTAACCCCTACCCTAACCCTAACACGTACACTAAACCGAGCCCTAACCCTAACACTAACCCTAACCATAACCCTAACCCATACCCTACACCGTACCCGAACCCCTCCCTGAACCCGTACCGTAAGCCGTAACCTAAGCCTAATCCTAAGCCTAACCCTAACCCTAGGCTACCCTTGACTGCTTCTGCCTCGAATAGATTTCCTAAGCACTAGTGTTTTAAGGAACAGCTTATAAAGCGAATCCTAATGTGATTTCTTTATAATAGGTGTGTTCCTTATCTTATCCTAGTGTCTAAACTCTTCTCCATAGCTGGACCCCCAAATAATATTCCTTTACGTGCTAAGGGTTATCTAGAGAGTGGGATAGGTTTAATAACTACCCTAACCCTAACCCGTACCCTAACCCTAACCCCTACTCTAACCCTAACACGTACCCTAATCCTATCCCGTACCCTAAAAGGAGCCCTAACCATAACACTAATCCAAACCCTAAACCTAACACATACCCTCCGCCGTACACGAACCCCTCCCCGAACCCGTACCCTAAGCTGTACCCTAAGCCGTACCCTAAGCCTAACCCTAACCCTAGGCTACCCTTGACTGATTCTGCCTCCAATAGATTTCCTAAGCACTAGTGTTTTAAGGAACAGCTTAAAAAGTGAATCCTAATGTGATTTCTTTATAATGGGTGTGTTCCTTATCTTATCCTAGTGTCTAAACTCTTCTCCATGGCTGGACCCCCAAATAATATTCCTTTACGTAGTAAGGGGTATCTAGAGTGTGGGAGAGGTTTAATAACTACCCTAACTCTAATGCGTACCCTAACCCTAACACGTAACCTAATCCTAACCCGTACCCTAAACGGAGCCCTAACCCTAACACTAACCCTAACACTAACCCTAACCCAT
This sequence comes from Balaenoptera physalus, assembly GCF_965194825.1. Classification (NCBI taxonomy): domain Eukaryota; kingdom Metazoa; phylum Chordata; class Mammalia; order Artiodactyla; family Balaenopteridae; genus Balaenoptera; species Balaenoptera physalus. Next base: position 357,919 of record NW_028126404.1, read on the forward strand.
ACCCTACGCCGTACCCGAAGCCCTCCCCGAACCCGTACCCTAAGCCGTACCCTAAGCCTAATCCTAAGCCTAACCCTAACCCTAGGCTACCCTTGACTGCTTCTGCCTCCAATAGATTTCCTAAGCACTAGTGTTTTAAGGAACAGCTTAAAAAGTGAATCCTAATGTGATTTCTTTATAATGGGTGTGTTCCTTATCTTATCCTAGTGTCTAAACTCTTCTCCATGGCTGGACCGCCAAATAATATTCCTTTACGTGCTAAGGGGTATCTAGAGAGTGGGATAGGTTTAATAACTACCCTCACCCTAATGCGTACCCTAACCCTAACCCCTACCCTAACCCTAACACGTAACCTAATCCTAACCCGTACCCTAAACGGAGCCCTAACCCTAACACTAACCCTAACACTAACCCTAAACCATACCCTACGCCGTACCCGAAACCCTCCCCGAACCCGTACCCTAAGCTGTACCCTAAGCGTTACCCCAAGCCTAACCCTAACCCTAGGCTACCCTTGACTGCTTCTGCCTCCAATACATTTCCTAAGCACTAGTGTTTTAAGGAACAGCTTAAAAAGAGAATCCTAATGTGATTTCTTTATAATGGGTGTGTTCCTTATATTATCTTAGTGTCTAAGCTCTTCTCCATGGATGGACCCCCAAATAATATGGCTTTACGTGCTAAGGGGTATCTAGAGAGTGGGGTAGGTTTAATAACTACCCTAACCTTACCGCGTACCCTAACCCTAACCCCTACCCTAACCCTAAGACGTACCCTAATCCTAAACCGTACCATAAACCGAGCCCTAACCCTAACACTAACCCTAACCCTAACCCTAACCCATACCCTACGCCATACCCGAAGCCCTCCCCGAACCCGTACCGTAAGCCGTACCCTAAGCCTAACCCTAAGCCTAACCCTAACCCTAGGCTACCCTTGACTGCTTCTGCCTCCAATAGATTTCCTAAGCACTAGTGTTTTAAGGAACAGCTTAAAAAGAGAATCCTAATGTGATTTCTTTATAATGGGTGTGTTCCTTATATTATCTTAGTGTCTAAACTCTTCTCCATGGATGGACCCCCAAATAATATTGCTTTACGTGCTAAGGGGTATCTAGAGAGTGGGATAGGTTTAATAACTACCCTAACCCTAACGCGTACCCTAACCCTAACCCCTACCCTAACCCTAAGACGTACCCTAATCCTAAACCGTACCATAAACCGAGCCCTAACCCTAACACTAACCCTAACCCTAACCCTAACCCATACCCTACGCCATACCCGAAGCCCTCCCCGAACCCGTACCGTAAGCCGTACCCTAAGCCTAACCCTAAGCCTAACCCTAACCCTAGGCTACCCTTGACTGCTTCTGCCTCCAGTAGATTTCCTAAGCACTAGTGTTTTAAGGAACAGCTTATAAAGAGAATCCTAATGTGATTTCTTTATAATAGGTGTGTTCCTTATCTTATCCTAGTGTCTAAACTCTTCTCCATAGCTGGACCCCCAAATAATATTCCTTTACGTGCTAAGGGTTATCTAGAGAGTGGGATAGGTTTAATAACTACCCTAACCCTAACCCGTACCCTAACCCTAACCCCTACTCTAACCCTAACACGTACCCTAATCCTATCCCGTACCCTAAAAGGAGCCCTAACCATAACACTAACCCAAACCCTAAACCTAACACATACCCTCCGCCGTACACGAACCCCTCCCCGAACCCGTACCCTAAGCTGTACCCTAAGCCGTACCCTAAGCCTAACCCTAACCCTAGGCTACCCTTGACTGATTCTGCCTCCAATAGATTTCCTAAGCACTAGTGTTTTAAGGAACAGCTTAAAAAGTGAATGCTAATGTGATTTCTTTATAATGGGTGTGTTCCTTATCTTATCCTAGTGTCTAAACTCTTCTCCATGGCTGGACCCCCAAATAATATTCCTTTACGTACTAAGGGGTATCTAGAGTGTGGGAGAGGTTTAATAACTACCCTAACTCTAATGCGTACCCTAACCCTAACACGTAACCTAATCCTAACCCGTACCCTAAACGGAGCCCTAACCCTAACACTAACCCTAACACTAACCCTAACCCATACCCTACGCCGTACCCGAAGCCCTCCCAGAACCCGTACCCTAAGCCGTACCCTAAGCCGTACCCTAAGCGTAACACTAACCCTACGCTACCCTTGACTGCTTCTGCCTCCAATAGATTTCCTAAGCACTAGTGTTTTAAGGAACAGCTTAAAAAGTGAATCCTAATGTGATTTCTTTATAATGGGTGTGTTCCTTATCTTATCCTAGTGTCTAAACTCTTCTCCATTGCTGGACCTCCAAATAATATTCCTTTACGTGCTAAGGGGTATCTAGAGAGTGGGATAGGTTTAATAACTACCCTAACACTAACGCGTACCCTAACCCTAACCCCTATCCTAACACTAACACGTACACTAATCCTAATCAATACCCTAAACCGAGCCCTAACCCTAACACTAACCCTAACCCTAACACATACCCTACGCCGTACCTGAAGCCCTCCCCGAACCCGTACCCTAAGCAGTACCCTAAGCCGTACCCTAAGCCTAACCCTAACCCTAGGCTACCCTTGACTGCTTCTGCCTCCAATAGATTTCCTAAGCACTAGTGTTTTAAGGAACAGCTTAAAAAGAGAATCCTAATGTGATTTCTTTATAATGGGTGTGTTCCTTATCTTATCCTAGTGTCTAAACTCTTCTCCATGGCTGGACCCCCAAATAATATTCCTTTACGTGCTAAGGGGTATCTAGAGAGTGGGAATGGTTTAATAACTACCCTCACCCTAATGCGTACCCTAATCCTAATCCCTACCCTAACCCTAACACGTAACCTAATCCTAACCCGTACCCTAAACGGAGCCCTAACCGTAACACTAACCCTAACCCTAACCCTAACCCATACCCTACGCCGTAACCGAAACCCTCCCCGAACCCTTACCCTAAGCCGTACACTAAGCCTAATCCTAAGCCTAACCCTAACCCTAGGCTACCCTTGACTGCTTCTGCCTCCAATAGATTTCCTAAGCACTTGTGTTTTAAGGAACAGCTTAAAAAGTGAATCCTAATGTGATTTCTTTATAATGGGTGTGTTCCTTATCTTATCCTAGTGTCTAAACTCTTCTCTATGGCTGGACCCCCAAATAATATTCCTTTACGTGCTAAGGGGTATCTAGAGAGTGGGATAGGTTTAATAACTACCCTCACCCTAATGCGTACCCTAATCCTAACCCCTACCCTACGCCGTACCCGAACCCCTCCCCGAACCCGTACCCTAAGCCGTACCCTAAGCCTTACCCCAAGCCTAACCCTAACCCTAGGCTACCCTTGACTGCTTCTGCCTCCAATAGATTTCCTAAGCACTAGTGTTTTAAGGAACAGCTTGAAAAGAGAATCCTAATGTGATTTCTTTATAATGTGTGTGTTCCTTATATTATCTTAGTGTCTAAACTCTTCTCCATGGATGGACCCCCAAATAATATTGCTTTACGTGCTAAGGGGTATCTAGAGAGTGGGATAGGTTTAATAACTACCCTAACCCTAACGCGTACCCTAACCCTAACCCCTACCCTAACCCTAAGACGTACCTTAATCCTAAACCGTACCATAAACCGAGCCCTAACCCTAACACTAACCCTAACCCTAACCCTAACACATACCCTACGCCATACCCGAAGCCCTCCCCGAACCCGTACCGTAAGCCGTACCCTAAGCCTAACCCTAGGCCTAACCCTAACCCTAGGCTACCCTTGACTGCTTCTGCCTCCAGTAGATTTCCTAAGCACTAGTGTTTTAAGGAACAGCTTATAAAGAGAATCCTAATGTGATTTCTTTATAATAGGTGTGTTCCTTATCTTATCCTAGTGTCTAAACTCTTCTCCATAGCTGGACCCCCAAATAATATTCCTTTACGTGCTAAGGGTTATCTAGAGAGTGGGATAGGTTTAATAACTACCCTAACCCTAACCCGTACCCTAACCCTAACCCCTACTCTAACCCTAACACGTACCCTAATACTATCCCGTACCCTAAAAGGAGCCGTAACCATAACACTAACCCAAACACTAAATCTAACACATACCCTGCGCCGTACACGAACCCCTCCCCGAACCCGTACCCTAAGCTGTACCCTAAGCCGTACCCTAAGCCTAACCCTATCCCTAGGCTACCCTTGACTGATTCTGCCTCCAATAGATTTCCTAAGCACTAGTGTTTTAAGGAACAGCTTAAAAAGTGAATCCTAATGTGATTTCTTTATAATGGGTGTGTTCCTTATCTTATCCTAGTGTCTAAACTCTTCTCCATGGCTGGACCCCCAAATAATATTCCTTTACGTACTAAGGGGTATCTAGAGTGTGGGAGAGGTTTAATAACTACCCTAACTCTAATGCGTACCTTAACCCTAACACGTAACCTAATCCTAACCCGTACCCTAAACGGAGCCCTAACCCTAACACTAACCCTAACACTAACCCTAACCCATACCCTACGCCGTACCCGAAGCCCTCCCCGAACCCGTACCCTAAGCCGTACCCTAAGCCTAATCCTAAGCCTAACCCTAACCCTAGGCTACCCTTGACTGCTTCTGCCTCCAATAGATTTCCTAAGCACTAGTGTTTTAAGGAACAGCTTAAAAAGTGAATCCTAATGTGATTTCTTTATAATGGGTGTGTTCCTTATCTTATCCTAGTGTCTAAACTCTTCTCCATTGCTGGACCTCCAAATAATATTCCTTTACGTGCTAAGGGGTATCTAGAGAGTGGGATAGGTTTAATAACTACCCTAACACTAACGCGTACCCTAACCCTAACCCCTATCCTAACACTAACACGTACCCTAATCCTAACCAATACCCTAAACCGAGCCCTAACCCTAACACTAACCCTAACCCTAACACATACCCTACGCCGTACCCGAAGCCTTCCCCGAACCCGTACCCTAAGCCGTACCCTAAGCCGTACCCTAAGCCTAACCCTAACCCTAGGCTACCCTTGACTGCTTCTGCCTCCAATAGATTTCCTAAGCACTAGTGTTTTAAGGAACAGCTTAAAAAGAGAATCCTAATGTGATTTCTTTATAATGGGTGTGTTCCTTATCTTATCCTAGTGTCTAAACTCTTCTCCATGGCTGGACCCCCAAATAATATTCCTTTACGTGCTAAGGGGTATCTAGAGAGTGGGAATGGTTTAATAACTACCCTCACCCTAATGCGTACCCTAATCCTAATCCCTACCCTAACCCTAACACGTAACCTAATCCTAACCCGTACCCTAAACGGAGCCCTAACCGTAACACTAACCCTAACCCTAACCCTAACCCATACCCTACGCCGTACCCGAATCCCTCCCCGAACCCGTACCCTAAGCCGTACCCTAAGCCTAATCCTAAGCCTAACCCTAACCCTAGGCTACCCTTGACTGCTTCTGCCTCCAATAGATTTCCTAAGCAATAGTGTTTTAAGGAACAGCTTAAAAAGTGAATCCTAATGTGATTTCTTTATAATGGGTGTGTTCCTTATCTTATCCTAGTGTCTAAACTCTTCTCCACGGCTGGACCCCCAAATAATATTCCTTTACGTGCTAAGGGGTATCTAGAGAGTGGGATAGGTTTAATAACTACCCTCACACTAATGCGTACCCTAATCCTAACCCCTACCCTAACCCTAACACGTAACCTAATCCTAACCCGTACCCTAAACGGAGCCCTAACCCTAACACTAACCCTAACCCTAACCCTAACCCATACTCTACGCCGTACCCGAACCCCTCCCCGAACCCGTACCCTAAGCCGTACCCTAAGCCTTACCCCAAGCTTAACCCTAACCCTAGGCTACCCTTGACTGCTTCTGCCTCCAATAGATTTCCTAAGCACTAGTGTTTTAAGGAACAGCTTAAAAAGAGAATCCTAATGTGATTTCTTTATAATGGGTGTGTTCCTTATATTATCTTAGTGTCTAAGCTCTTCTCCATGGATGGACCCCCAAATAATATGGCTTTACGTGCTAAGGGGTATCTAGAGAGTGGGGTAGGTTTAATAACTACCCTAACCTTAACGCGTACCCTAACCCTAACCCCTACCCTAACCCTAAGACGTACCCTAATCCTAAACCGTACCATAAACCGAGCCCTAACCCTAACACTAACCCTAACCCTAACCCTAACACATACCCTACGCCGTACCTGAAGCCCTCCCCGAACCCGTACCCTAAGCCGTACCCTAAGCCGTACCCTAAGCCTAACCCTAACCCTACGCTACCCTTGACTGCTTCTGGCTCCAATAGATTTCCTAAGCACTAGTGTTTTAAGGAACAGGTTAAAAAGAGAATCCTAATGTGATTTCTTTATAATGGGTGTGTTCCTTATCTTATCCTAGTGTCTAAACTCTTCTCCATAGCTGGACCTCCAAATAATAGTCCTTTACGTGCTAAGGGTTATCTAGAGAGTGGGATAGGTTTAATAACTACCCTAACCCTAACCCGTACCCTAACCCTAATCCCTACTCTAACCCTAACACGTACCCTAATCCTATCCCGTACCCTAAAAGGAGCCCTAACCATAACACTAACCCAAACCCTAAACCTAACACATACCCTCCGCCGTACACGAACCCCTCCCCGAACCCGTACCCTAAGCTGTACCCTAAGCCGTACCCTAAGCCTAACCCTAACCCTAGGCTACCCTTGACTGATTCTGCCTCCAATAGATTTCCTAAGCACTAGTGTTTTAAGGAACAGCTTAAAAAGTGAATCCTAATGTGATTTCTTTATAATGGGTGTGTTCCTTATCTTATCCTAGTGTCTAAACTCTTCTCCATGGCTGGACCCCCAAATAATATTCCTTTACGTACTAAGGGGTATCTAGAGTGTGGGAGAGGTTTAATAACTACCCTAACTCTAATGCGTACCCTAACCCTAACACGTAACCTAATCCTAACCCGTACCCTAAACGGAGCCCTAACCCTAACACTAACCCTAACACTAACCCTAACCCATACCCTACGCCGTACCCGAAGCCCTCCCCGAACCCGTACCCTAAGCCGTACCCTAAGCCTAATCCTAAGCCTAACCCTAACCCTAGGCTACCCTTGACTGCTTCTGCCTCCAATAGATTTCCTAAGCACTAGTGTTTTAAGGAACAGCTTAAAAAGTGAATCCTAATGTGATTTCTTTATAATGGGTGTGTTCCTTATCTTATCCTAGTGTCTAAACTCTTCTCCATTGCTGGACCTCCAAATAATATTCCTTTACGTGCTAAGGGGTATCTAGAGAGTGGGATAGGTTTAATAACTACCCTAACACTAACGCGTACCCTAACCCTAACCCCTACCCTAAGCCTAAGACGTACCCTAATCCTAAACCGTACCATAAACCGAGCCCTAACCCTAACACTAACCCTAACCCTAACCCTAACCCATACCCTACGCCATACCCGAAGCCCTCCCCGAACCCGTACCGTAAGCCGTACCCTAAGCCTAACCCTAAGCCTAACCCTAACCCTAGGCTACCCTTGACTGCTTCTGCCTCCAGTAGATTTCCTAAGCACTAGTGTTTTAAGGAACAGCTTATAAAGAGAATCCTAATGTGATTTCTTTATAATAGGTGTGTTCCTTATCTTATCCTAGTGTCTAAACTCTTCTCCATAGCTGGACCCCCAAATAATATTCCTTTACGTGCTAAGGGTTATCTAGAGAGTGGGATAGGTTTAATAACTACCCTAACCCTAACCCGTACCCTAACCCTAACCCCTACTCTAACCCTAACACGTACCCTAATCCTATCCCGTACCCTAAAAGGAGCCCTAACCATAACACTAACCCAAACCCTAAACCTAACACATACCCTCCGCCGTACACGAACCCCTCCCCGAACCCGTACCCTAAGCTGTACCCTAAGCCGTACCCTAAGCCTAACCCTAACCCTAGGCTACCCTTGACTGATTCTGCCTCCAATAGATTTCCTAAGCACTAGTGTTTTAAGGAACAGCTTAAAAAGTGAATCCTAATGTGATTTCTTTATAATGGGTGTGTTCCTTATCTTATCCTAGTGTCTAAACTCTTCTCCACGGCTGGACCCCCAAATAATATTCCTTTACGTACTAAGGGGTATCTAGAGTGTGGGAGAGGTTTAATAACTACCCTCACTCTAATGCGTACCCTAACCCTAACACGTAACCTAATCCTAACCCGTACCCTAAAAGGAGCCCTAACCCTAACACTAACCCTAACACTAACCCTAACCCATACCCTACGCCGTACCCGAAGCCCTCCCCGAACCCGTACCCTAAGCCGTACCCTAAGCCGTACCCTAAGCGTAACCCTAACCCTACGCTACCCTTGACTGCTTCTGGCTCCAATAGATTTCCTAAGCACTAGTGTTTTAAGGAACAGCTTAAAAAGAGAATCCTAATGTGATTTCTTTATAATGGGTGTGTTCCTTATCTTATCCTAGTGTCTAAACTCTTCTCCATTGCTGGACCTCCAAATAATATTCCTTTACGTGCTAAGGGGTATCTAGAGAGTTGGATAGGTTTAATAACTACCCTAACACTAACGCGTACCCTAACCCTAACCCCTATCCTAACACTAACACGTACCCTAATCCTAACCAATACCCTAAACCGAGCCCTAACCCTAACACTAACCCTAACCCTAACACATACCCTACGCCGTACCCGAAGCCCTCCCCGAATCCGTACCCTAAGCCGTACCCTAAGCCGTACCCTAAGCCTAACCCTAACCCTAGGCTACCCTTGACTGCTTCTGCCTCCAATAGATTTCCTAAGCACTAGTGTTTTAAGGAACAGCTTAAAAAGAGAATCCTAATGTGATTTCTTTATAATGGGTGTGTTCCTTATCTTATCCTAGTGTCTAAACTCTTCTCCATGGCTGGACCCCCAAATAATATTCCTTTACGTGCTAAGGGGTATCTAGAGAGTGGGATAAGTTTAATAACTACCCTCACCCTAATGCGTACCCTAATCCTAACCCCTACCCTAACCCTAACACGTAACCTAATCCTAACCCGTACCCTAAACGGAGCCCTAACCCTAACACTAACCCTAACCCTAACCCTAACCCATACCCTACGCCGTACCCGAACCCCTCCCCGAACCCGTACCCTAAGCCGTACCCTAAGCCTTACCCCAAGCCTAACCCTAACCCTAGGCTACCCTTGACTGCTTCTGCCTCCAATAGATTTCCTAATCACTAGTGTTTTAAGGAACAGCTTAAAAAGAGAATCCTAATGTGATTTCTTTATAATGGGTGTGTTCCTTATATTATCTTAGTGTCTAAGCTCTTCTCCATGGATGGCCCCCCAAATAATATGGCTTTACGTGCTAAGGGGTATCTAGAGAATGGGATAGGTTTAATAACTACCCTATCCTTAACGCGTACCCTAACCCTAACCCCTACCCTAACCCTAAGACGTACCCTAATGCTAAACCGTACCCTAAACCGAGCCCTAACCCTAACACTAACCCTAACCCTAACCCTAACCCATACCCTACGCCATACCCGAAGCCCTCCCCGAACCCGTACCCTAAGCCGTACCCTAAGCCTAACCCTAAGCCTAACCCTAACCCTAGGCTACCCTTGACTGTTTCTGCCTCCAATAGATTTCCTAAGCACTAGTGTTTTAAGGAACAGCTTATAAAGAGAATCCTAATGTGATTTCTTTATAATACGTGTGTTCCTTATCTTATCCTAGTGTCTAAACTCTTCTCCATGGCTGGACCCCCAAATAATATTCCTTTACGTGCTAAGGGGTATCTAGAGAGTGGGATAGGTTTAATAACTACCCTAACCCTAACGCGTACCCTAACCCTAACCCCTACTCTAACCCTAACACGTACCCTAATCCTATCCCGTACCCTAAAAGGAGCCCGAACCCTAACACTAACCCAAACCCTAAACCTAACACATACCCTCCGCCGTACACGAACCCCTCCCCGAACCCGTACCCTAAGCCGTACCCTAAGCCGTACCCTAAGCCTAACCCTAACCCTAGGCTACCCTTGACTGCTTCTGCCTCCAATAGATTTCCTAAGCACTAGTGTTTTAAGGAACAGCTTAAAAAGTGAATCCTAATGTGATTTCTTTATAATGGGTGTATTCCTTATCTTATCCTAGTGTCTAAACTCTTCTCCATGGCTGGACCCCCAAATAATATTCCTTTACGTGCTAAGGGGTATCTAGAGTGTGGGAGAGGTTTAATAACTACCCTAAATCTAATGCGTACCCTAACCCTAACCCCTACCCTAACCCTAACACGTAACCTAATCCTAACCCGTACCCTAAACGGAGCCCTAACCCTAACACTAACCCTAACACTAACCCTAACCCATACACTACGCCGTACCCGAAGCCCTCCCCGAACCTGTACCCTACGCCGTACCCTAAGCCTAACCCCAAGCCTAACCCTAACCCTAGGCTACCCTTGACTGCTTCTGCCTCCAATAGATTTCCTAAGCACTAGTGTTTTAAGGAACAGCTTAAAAAGAGAATCCTAATGTGATTTCTTTATAATGGGTGTGTTCCTTATATTATCTTAGTGTCTAAGATCTTCTCCATGGATGGACCCCTAAATAATATGGCTTTACGTGCTAAGGGGTATCTAGAGAGTGGGATAGGTTTAATAACTACCCTAACACTAACGCGTACCCTAACCCTAACCCCTACCCTAACACTAACACGTACCCTAATCCTAACCAATACCCTAAACCGAGCCCTAACCCTAACACTATCCCTAAACCTAACCCTAACCCATACGCTACGCCATACCCGAAGCCCTCCCCGAACCCGTACCCTAAGCCGTACCCTAAGCCGTACCCTAAGCCTAACCCTAACCCTAGGCTACCCTTGACTGCTTCTGCCTCCAATAGATTTCCTAAGCACTAGTGTTTTAAGGAACAGCTTAAAAAGAGAATCCTAATGTGATTTCTTTATAATGGGTGTGTTCCTTATCTTATCCTAGTGTCTAAACTCTTCTCCATGGCTGGACCCCCAAATAATATTCCTTTACGTGCTAAGGTGTATCTAGAGAGTGGGATAGGTTTAATAACTACCTTAACTCTAACGCCTACCCTAACCCTAACCCCTACCCTAAAACTAACACGTACACTAAACCGAGCCCTAACCCTAACACTAACCCTAACCCTAACCCTAACACATACCCTACGCCGTACCCGAACCCCTCCCCGAACCCGTACCCTAAGCCGTACCCTAACCCAAACCCTAAGCCTAACCCTAACCCTAGGCTACCCGTGACTGCTTCTGCCTCCAATAGATTTCCTAAGCACTAGTGTGTTAAGGAACAGCTTAAAAAGCGAATCCTAATGTGATTGCTTTATAATGGGTGTGTTCCTTATCTTATCCTAGTGTCTAAACTCTTCTCCATGGCTAGACCTCCAAATAATATTCCTTTACGTGCTAAGGGGTATCTAGAGAGTGGGATAGGTTTAATAACTAAAGTAACACTAATGCGTACCCTAACCCTAACCCCTACCCTAACCCTAATTCGTACCCTAATCCTAACCAATATCCTAAACCGAGCCCTAACCCTAACACTAACCCTAACCCTAACCCTAACCCATACCCTACGCCGTACCCGAACCCCTCCCCGAACCCGTACCCTAAGCCGTACCCTAAGCCTAATCCTAAGCCTAACCCTAACCCTAGGCTACCCTTGACTGCTTCTGCCTCCAATAGATTTCCTAAGCACTAGTGTTTTAAGGAACAGCTTAAAAAGTGAATCCTAATGTGATTTCTTTATAATGGGTGTGTTCCTTATCTTATCCTAGTGTCTAAACTCTTCTCCATGGCTGGACCCCCAAATAATATTACTTTACGTGCTAAGGGGTATCTAGAGAGTGGGATAGGTTTAATAACTACCCTAACCCTAATGCGTACCCTAACCCTAACCCCTACCCTAACCCTAACACGTAACCTAATCCTAACCCGTACCCTAAACGGAGCCCTAACCCTAACACTAACCCAAACCCTAAACCTAACACATACCCTCCGCCGTACACAAACCCCTCCCCGAAACCGTACGCTAAGCCGTACCGTAAGCCGTACCCTAAGCCTAAACCTAACCCTAGGCTACCCTTGACTGCTTCTGCCTCCAATAGATTTCCTAAGCACTAGAGTTTTAAGGAACAGCTTAAAAAGTGAATCCTAATGTGATTTCTTTATAATGGGTGTGTTCCTTATATTATCTTAGTGTCTAAGATCTTCTCGATGGATGGACCCCCAAATAATATGGCTTTACGTGCTACGGGGTATCTAGAGAGTGGGATAGGTTGAATAACTACCCTAACCCTAACGCGTACCATAACCCTAACCCCTACCCTAACCCTAACACGTACACTAATCCTAAACCGTACCCTAAACCGAGCCCTAACCCTAACACTAACCCTAACCCTAACCCTAACCCATACCCTACGCCGTTCCCGAAGCCCTCCCCGAACCCGTACCCTAAGCCGTACCCTAAGCCGTACCCTAAGCCTAACCCTAACCCTACGCTACCCTTGACTGCTTCTGGCTCCAATAGATTTCCTAAGCACTAGTGTTTTAAGGAACAGCTTAAAAAGAGAATCCTAATGTGATTTCTTTATCATGGGTGTGTTCCTTATCTTATCCTAGTGTCTAAACTCTTCTCCATGGCTGGACCTCCATATAATATTCCTTTACGTGCTAAGGGGTATCTAGAGAGTGGGATAGGTTTAATAACTACCCTAACACTAACGCGTACCCTAACCCTAACCCTACCCTAACACTAACACGTACCCTAATCCCAACCAATACCCTAAACCGAGCCCTAACCCTAACACTAACCCGAAACCTAACCCTAGCCCATACCCTACGCCGTACCCGAAGCCCTCCCCGAACCTGTACCCTAAGCCGTACCCTAAGCCGTACCCTAAGCCTAACCCTAACCCTAGGCTACCCTTGACTACTTCTGCCTCCAATAGATTTCCTAAGCACTAGTGTTTTAAGGAACAGCTTAAAAAGAGAATCCTAATGTGATTTCTTTATAATGGGTGTGTTCCTTATCTTATCCTAGTGTCTAAACCCTTCTCCATGGCTGGACCTCCAAATAATATTCCTTTACGTGCTAAGGGGTATCTAGAGAGTGGGATAGGTTTAATAACTACCCTAACACTAACGCGTACCCTAACCCTAACCCCTACCCTAACACTAACACGTACCCTAATCCTAAACAATACCCTAAACCGAGCCCTAACCCTAACACTAACCCTAACCCTAACCCATACCCTACGCCGTACCCGAAGCCCTCCCCGAACCCGTACCCTAAGCCGTACCCTAAGCCGTACCCTAAGCCTAACCCTAACCCTAGGCTACCCTTGACTGCTTCTGCCTCCAATAGATTTCCTAAGCACTAGTGTTTTAAGGAACAGCTTAAAAAGAGAATCCTAATGTGATTTCTTTATAATGGGTGTGTTCCTTATCTTATCCTAGTGTCTAAACTCTTCTCCATGGCTGGACCCCCAAATAATATTCCTTTACGTGCTAAGGTGTATCTAGAGAGTGGGATAGGTTTAATAACTACCTTAACTCTAACGCCTATCCTAACCCTAACCCCTACCCTAAAACTAACACGTACACTAAACCGAGCCCTAACCCTAACACTAACCCTAAACCTAACCCTAACCCATACCCTACGCCGTACCCGAACCACTCCCCGAACCCGTACCCTAAGCTGTACCCTAACCCTAACCCTAAGCCTAACCCTAACCCTAGGCTACCCGTGGCAGCTTCTGCCTCCAATAGATTTCCTAAGCACTAGTGTTTTAAGGAACAGCTTAAAAAGTGAATCCTAATGTGATTTCTTTATAATGGGTGTATTCCTTATCTTATCCTAGTGTCTAAACTCTTCTCCATGGCTGGACCCCCAAATAATATTCCTTTACGTGCTAAGGGGTATCTAGAGTGTGGGAGAGGTTTAATAACTACCCTAACTCTAATGAGTACCCTAACCCTAACCCCTACCCTAACCCTAACACGTAACCTAATCCTAACCCGTACCCTAAACGGAGCCCTAACCCTAACACTAACCCTAACACTAACCCTAACCCATACACTACGCCGTACCCGAAGCCCTCCCCGAACCTGTACCCTACGCCGTACCCTAAGCCTAACCCCAAGCCTAACCCTAACCCTAGGCTACCCTTGACTGCTTCTGCCTCCAATAGATTTCCTAAGCACTAGTGTTTTAAGGAACAGCTTAAAAAGAGAATCCTAATGTGATTTCTTTATAATGGGTGTGTTCCTTATATTATCTTAGTGTCTAAGATCTTCTCCATGGATGGACCCCCAAATAATATGGCTTTACGTGCTACGGTGTATCTAGAGAGTGGGATAGGTTTAGTAACTACCCTAACCCTAACACGTACCCTAACACTAACCCCTACCCTAACCCTAACACGTACACTACTCCTAACCCGTACCCTAAACCGAGCCCTAACCCTAACACTAACCCTAACCCTAACCCTAACCCATACCCTACGCCATACCCGAAGCCCTCCCCGAACCCGTACCCTAAGCCGTACCCTAAGCCGTACCCTAAGCCTAACCCTAACCCTAGGCTACCCTTGACTGCTTCTGCCTCCAATAGATTTCCTAAGCACTAGTGTTTTAAGGAACAGGTTAAAAAGAGAATCCTAATGTGATTTCTTTATAATGGGTGTGTTCCTTATCTTATCCTAGTGTCTAAACTCTTCTCCATTGCTGGACCTCCAAATAATATTCCTTTACGTGCCAAGGGGTATCTAGAGAGTGGGATAGGTTTAATAACTACCCTAACACTAACGCGTACCCTAACCCTAACCCCTACCCTAACACTAACACGTACCCTAATCCTAACCAATACCCTAAACCGAGCCCTAACCCTAACACTATCCCTAAACCTAACCCTAACCCATACGCTACGCCGTACCCGAAGCCCTCCCCGAACCCGTACCCTAAGCCGTACCCTAAGCCGTACCCTAAGCGTAACCCTAACCCTAGGCTACCCTTGACTGCTTCTGCCTCCAATAGATTTCCTAAGCACTAGTGTTTTAAGGAACAGCTTAAAAAGAGAATCCTAATGTGATTTCTTTATAATGGGTGTGTTCCTTATCTTATCCTAGTGTCTAAACTCTTCTCCATGGCTGGACCCCCAAATAATATTCCTTTACGTGCTAAGGTGTATCTAGAGAGTGGGATAGGTTTAATAACTACCTTAACTCTAACGCCTACCCTAACCCTAACCCCTACCCTAAAACTAACACGTACACTAAACCGAGCCCTAACCCTAACACTAACCCTAACCCTAACCCTAACCCATACCCTACGCCGTACCCGAACCCCTCCCCGAACCCGTACCCTAAGCCGTACCCTAAGCCAAACCCTAAGCCTAACCCTAACCCTAGGCTACCCGTGACTGCTTCTGCCTCCAATAGATTTCCTAAGCACTAGTGTGTTAAGGAACAGCTTAAAAAGCGAATCCTAATGTGATTGCTTTATAATGGGTGTGTTCCTTATCTTATCCTAGTGTCTAAACTCTTCTCCATGGCTAGACCTCCAAATAATATTCCTTTACGTGCTAAGGGGTATCTAGAGAGTGGGATAGGTTTAATAACTAACCTAACACTAATGCGTACCCTAACCCTAACCCCTACCCTAACCCTATTTCGTACCCTAATCCTAACCAATATCCTAAACCGAGCCCTAACCCTAACACTAACCCTAACCCTAACCCTAACCCATACCCTACGCCGTGCCCGAAGCCCTCCCCGAACCCGTACCCTAAGCAGTACCCTAAGCCTAACCCTAAGCCTAACCCTAACCCTAGGCTACCCTTGACTGCTTCTGCCTCCAATAGATTTCCTAAGCACTAGTGTTTTAAGGAACAGCTTAAAAAGAGAATCCTAATGTGATTTCTTTATAATGGGTGTGTTCCTTATCTTATCCTAGTGTCTAAACTCTTCTCCATGGCTGGACCCCCAAATAATATTCCTTTACGTGCTAAGGGGTATCTAGAGAGTGGGATAGGTTTAATAACTACCCTAACCCTAATGCGTACCCTGACCCTAACCCCTACCCTAACCCTAACACGTACCCTAATCCTAACCCGTACACTAAAGCGAGCCCTAACCCTAACACTAACCCTAACCCTATCCCTAACCGATACCCTACGCCGTACCCGAAGCCCTCACCGAACCCGTACCCTAAGCCGTACCCTAAGCCTAAACCTAAGCCTAAACCTAACTTTAGGCTACCCTTGACTGCTTCTGCCTCCAATAGATTTCCTAAGCACTAGTGTTTTTTTTTTTTTTTTTAATGTCTGAAATATTTATATTAACATATTTCCATACATATTTCCATACAAATACAAGATTTTTAGAAATTTCATGTAATGTCTGAAACATTTATATTAACATATTTCCATACATATTTCCTTACAAATACCAATATAAGATTTTTAGAAATTTCATGTAATGTCTGAAACATTTATATTAACATATTTCCATACATATTTCCTTACAAATACCAATATAAGATTTTTAGGAATTTCATGTAATGTCTGAAACATTTATATTAACATATTTCCATACAAATAACCCAATGAAAGTTTAGTATTAGTTGTTTTGTTTGTTTTTTTATACTGCAGGTTCTTATTAGGCATCAATTTTATACATATCAGTGTATACATGTCAATCCCAATCGCCCAATTCAGCACACCACCATCCCCACCTCACCGCAGTTTTCCCCCCTTGGTGTCCATGTGTCCATAATCCTAACCCGTACCCTAAACGGAGCCCTAACCCTAACACTAACCCTAACACTAACCCTAACCCATACCCTACGCCGTACCCGAAGCCCTCCCCGAACCCGTACCCTAAGCCGTACCCTAAGCCTAACCCCAAGCCTAACCCTAAACCTAGGCTACCCTTGACTGCTTCTGCCTCCAATAGATTTCCTAAGCACTAGTGTTTTAAGGAACAGCTTAAAAAGAGAATCCTAATGTGATTTCTTTATAATGGGTGTGTTCCTTATATTATCTTAGTGTCTAAGATCTTCTCCATGGATGGACCCCCAAATAATATTCCTTTACGTGCTACGGGGTATCTAGAGAGTGGGATAGGTTTAATAACTACCCTAACCCTAACGCCTACCCTAACCCTAACCCCTACCCTAACCCTAACACGTACACTAATCCTAACCCGTACCCTAAACCGAGTCCTAACCCTAACACTAACCCTAACCCTAATCCTAACCCATACCCTACGCCGTACCCGAAGCCCTCCCCGAACCCGTACCCTAAGCCGTACCTTAAGCCGTACCCTAAGCCTAACCCTAACCCTACGCTACCCTTGACTGCTTCTGGCTCCAATAGATTTCCTAAGCACTAGTGTTTTAAGGAACAGCTTAAAAAGAGAATCCTAATGTGATTTCTTTATAATGGGTGTGTTCCTTATCTTATCCTAGTGTCTAAACTCTTCTCCATTGCTGGACCTCCAAATAATAATCCTTTACGTGCTAAGGGGTATCTAGAGAGTGGGATAGGTTTAATAACTACCCTAACACTAACGCGTACCCTAACCCTAACCCCTACCCTAACACTAACACGTACCCTAATCCTAACCAATACCCTAAACCGAGCCCTAACCCTAACACTAACCCTAACCCTAACCCATACTGTACGCCGTACCCGAAGCCCTCCCCGAATCCGTACCCTAAGCCGTACCCTAAGCCGTACCCTAAGCCTAACCCTAACCCTAGGCTACCCTTGACTTCTCCTGCCTCCAATAGATTTCCTAAGCACTAGTGTTTTAAGGAACAGCTTAAAAAGAGAATCCTAATGTGATTTCTTTATAATGGGTGTGTTCCTTATCTTATCCTAGTGTCTAAATTCTTCTCCATGGCTGGACCTCCAAATAATATTCCTTTACGTGCTAAGGGGTATCTAGAGAGTGGAATAGGTTTAATAACTACCCTACCACTAACGCGTACCCTAACCCTAACTGCTACCCTAACCCTAACATGTACCCTAATCCTAAACAATACCCTAAACCGAGCCCTAACCCTAACACTAACCCTAACCCTAACCCTAACCCATACCCTACGCCGTACCCGAAGCTCTCCCCGAACCCGTACCCTAAGCCATACCCTAAGCCGTACCCTAAGCCTAACCCTAACCCTAGGCTACCCTTGACTGCTTCTGCCTCCAATAGATTTCCTAAGCACTAGTGTTTTAAGGAACAGCTTAAAAAGAGAATCCTAAGGTGATTTCTTTATAATGGGTGTGTTCCTTATCTTATCCTACTGTCTAAACCCTTCTCCATGGCTGGGCCTCCAAATAATATTCCTTTACGTGCTAAGGGGTATCTAGAGAGTGGGATAGGTTTAATAACTACCCTAACACTAACGCGTACCCTAACCCTAACCCCTACCCTAACCCTAACACGTACCCTAATCCTAACCAATACCCTAAACTGAGCCCTAACCCTAACACTAACCCTAACCCTAACCCTAACCCATACCCTACGCCGTACCCGAAGCCCTCCACGAACCCGTACGCAAAGCCGTACCGTAAGCCGTACCCTAAGCCTAACCCTAACCGTAGGCTACCCTTGACTGCTTCTGCCTCCAATAGATTTCCTAAGCACTAGTGTTTTAAGGAACAGCTTAAAAAGAGAATCCTAATGTGATTTCTTTATAATGGGTGTGTTCCTTATCTTATCCTAGTGTCTAAACTCTTCTCCATGGCTGGACCCCCAAATAATATTCCTTTACGTGCTAAGGTGTATCTAGAGAGTGGGATAGGTTTAATAACTACCTTAACCCTAACGCGTACCCTAACCCTAACCCCTACTCTAACCCTAAAACGTACCCTAATCCTATCCCGTACCCTAAAAGGAGCCCTAACCCTAACACTAACCCAAACCCTAAACCTAACACATACCCTCCGCCGTACACGAACCCCTACCCGAACCCGTACCCTAAGCCGTACCCTAAGCCGTACCCTAAGCCTAACCCTAACCCTAGGCTACCCATGACTGCTTCTGCCTCCAATAGATTTCCTAAGCACTAGTGTTTTAAGGAACAGCTTAAAAAGTGAATCCTAATGTGATTTCTTTATAATGGGTGTGTTCCTTATCTTATCCTAGTGTCTAAACTCTTCTCCATGGCTGGACCCCCAAATAATATTCCTTTACGTGCTAAGGGGTATCTAGAGTGTGGGAGAGGTTTAATAACTACCCTAACTCTAATGCGTACCCTAACCGTAACCCCTACCCTAACCCTAACACGTAACCTAATCCTAACCCGTACCCTAAACGGAGCCCTAACCCTAACACTAACCCTAACACTAACCCTAACCCATACCCTACGCCGTACCCGAAGCCCTCCCCGAACCCGTACCCTAAGCCGTACCCTAAGCCTAACCCCAAGCCTAACCCTAACCCTAGGCTACCCTTGACTGCTTCTGCCTCCAATAGATTTCCTAAGCACTAGTGTTTTAAGGAACAGCTTAAAAAGAGAATCCTAATGTGATTTCTTTATAATGGGTGTGTTCCTTATATTATCTTAGTGTCTAAGATCTTCTCCATGGATGGACCCCCAAATAATATTCCTTTACGTGCTACGGGGTATCTAGAGAGTGGGATAGGTTTAATAACTACCCTAACCCTAACGCATACCCTGACCCTAACCCCTACCCTAACCCTAACACGTACACTAAACCGAGCCCTAACCCTAACACTAACCCTAACCCTAACCCTAACCCATACCCTACGCCGTACCCGAACCCCTCCCCGAACCCGTACCCTAAGCCGTACCCTAACCCTAACCCTAAGCCTAACCCTAACCCTAGGCTACCCGTGACTGCTTCTGCCTCCAATAGATTTCCTAAGTACTAGTGTGTTAAGGAACAGCTTAAAAAGCGAATCCTAATGTGATTGCTTTAAAATGTGTGTGTTCCTTATCTTATCCTAGTGTCTAAACTCTTCTCCATGGCTAGACCTCCAAATAATATTCCTTTACGTGCTAAGGGGTATCTAGAGAGTGGGATAGGTTTAATAACTAACCTAACACTAACGCGTACCCTAACCCTAACCCCTACCCTAACCCTAACACGTACCCTTATCCTAACCAATATCCTAAACCGAGCCCTAACCCTAATATTAACCCTAACCCTAACCCTAACCCATACCCTACGCCGTACCCGAACCCCTCACCGAACCCGTACCCTAAGCGGTACCCTAAGCCTAATCCTAAGCCTAACCCTAACCCTAGGCTACCCTTGACTGCTTCTGCCTCCAATAGATTTCCTAAGCACTAGTGTTTTAAGGAACAGCTTAAAAAGAGAATCCTAATGTGATTTCTTTATAATGGGTGTGTTCCTTATATTATCTTAGTGTCTAAGCTCTTCTCCATGGATGGACCCCCAAATAATATGGCTTTACGTGCTAAGGGGTATCTAGAGAGTGGGATAGGTTTAATAACTACCCTAACCTTAACGCGTACCCTAACCCTAACCCCTACCCTAACCCTAAGACGTACCCTAATCCTAAACCGTACCCTAAACCGAGCCCTAACCCTAACACTAACCCTAACCCTAACCCTAACACATACCCTACGCCATACCCGAAGCCCTCCCCTAACCCGTACCCTAAGCCGTACCCTAAGCCTAACCCTAAGCCTAACCCTAACCCTAGGCTCCCCTTGACTGCTTCTGCCTCCAATAGATTTTCTAAGCACTAGTGTTTTAAGGAACAGCTTAAAAAGAGAATCCTAATGTGATTTCTTTATAATGGGTGTGTTCCTTATCTTATCCTAGTGTCTAAAATCTTCTCCATGGCTGGACCCCCAAATAATATTCCTTTACGTGCTAAGGTGTATCTAGAGAGTGGGATAGGTTTAATAACTACCTTAACTCTAACGCGTACCCTAACCCTAACCCCTACCCTAACCCTAAGACGTACACTAAACCGAGTCCTAACCCTAACACTAACCCTAACACTAACCCTAACCCATACCCTACGCCGTACCCAAACCCCTCCCCGAACCCGTACCCTAAGCCGTACCCTAAGCCTAATCCTAAGCCTAACCCTAACCCTAGGCTACCCTTGACTGCTTCTGCCTCCAATAGATTTCCTAAGCACTAGTGTTTTAAGGAACAGCTTAAAAAGTGAATCCTAATGTGATTTCTTTACAATGGGTGTGTTCCTTATCTTATCCTAGTGTCTAAACTCTTCTCCATGGCTGGACCCCCAAATAATATTCCTTTACGTGCTAAGAGGTATCTAGAGAGTGGGATAGGTTTAATAACTACCCTAACCCTAATGCGTACCCTAACTCTAACCCCTACCCTAACCCTAACACGTAACCTAATCCTAACCCGTACCCTAAACAGAGCCCTAACCCTAAAACTAACCCTAACCCTAACCCTAACCCATACCCTACGCCGTACCCGAACCCCTCCCCGAACCCGTACCCTAAGCCGTACCCTAAGCCTTACCCCAAGCCTAACCCTAACCCTAGGCTACCCTTGACTGCTTCTGCCTCCAATAGATTTCCTAAGCACTAGTGTTTTAAGGAACAGCTTAAAAAGAGAATCCTAATGTGATTTCTTTATAATGGGTGTGTTCCTTATTTTATCCTAGTGTCTAAACTCTTCTCCATGGCTGGACCTCCAAATAATATTCCTTTACGTGCTAAGGGGTATCTAGAGAGTGGGATAGGTTTAATAACTACCCTAACACTAACGCGTACCCTAACCCTAACCCCTACCCTAACTCTAACACGTACCCTAATCCTAAACAATACCCTAAACCGAGCCCTAACCCTAACACTAACCCTAACCCTAACCCTAACCCATACCCTACGCCGTACCCGAAGACCTCCGCGAACCCGTACCCTAAGCCGTAGCCTAAGCCGTACCCTAAGCCTAACCCTAACCCTAGGCTACCCTTGACTGCTTCTGCCTCCAATAGATTTCCTAAGCTCTAGTGTTTTAAGGAACAGCTTAAAAAGAGAATCCTAATGTGATTTCTTTATAATGGGTGTGTTCCTTATCTTATCCTAGTGTCTAAACTCTTCTCCATGGCTGGACCCCCAAATAATATTCCTTTACGTGCTAAGGTGTATCTAGAGACTGGGATAGGTTTAATAACTACCCTAACCCTAACGAGTACCCTAACCCTAACCCCTACCCTAACCCTAACATGTACCCTAATCCTAACCCGTACCCTAAAGCGAGCCTTAACCCTAACACTAACCCTAACCCTAACCCTAACCGATACCCTACGCCGTACCCGAAGCCCTCACCGAACCTGTACCCTAAGCCGTACCCTAAGCCTAAACCTAAGCCTAAACCTAACTTTAGGCTACCCTTGACTGCTTCTGCCTCCAATAGATTTCCTAAGCACTAGTGTTTTAAGGAACAGCTTAAAAAGAGAATCCTAATGTGATTTCTTTATAATGGGTGTGTTCCTTATCTTATCCTAGTGTCTAAACTCTTCTCCATGGCTGGACCCCCAAATGATATTCCTTTACGTGCTAAGAGGTATCTAGAGAGTGGGATAGGTTTAATAACTACCCTAACCCTAATGCGTACCCTAACCCTAACCCCTACCCTAACCCTAACACGTAACCTAATCCTAACCCGTACCCTAAACAGAGCCCTAACCCTAAAACTAACCCTAACCCTAACCCTAACCCATACCCTACGCCGTACCCGAACCCCTCCCCGAACCCGTACCCTAAGCCGTACCCTAAGCCTTACCCCAAGCCTAACCCTAACCCTAGGCTACCCTTGACTGCTTCTGCCTCCAATAGATTTCCTAAGCACTAGTGTTTTAAGGAACAGCTTAAAAAGAGAATCCTAATGTGATTTCTTTATAATGGGTGTGTTCCTTATATTATCTTAGTGTCTAAGCTCTTCTCCATGGATGGACCCCCAAATAATATGGCTTTATGTGCTAAGGGGTATCTAGAGAGTGGGATAGGTTTAATAACTACCCTAACCTTAACGCGTACCCTAACCCTAACCCCTACCCTAACCCTAAGACGTACCATAATCCTAAACCGTACCCTAAACCGAGCCCTAACCCTAACACTAACCCTAACCCTAACCCTAACCCATACCCTACGCCATACCCAAAGCCCTCCCCGAACCCGTACCCTAAGCCGTACCCTAAGCCTAACCCTAAGTCTAACCCTAACCCTAGGCTACCCTTGACTGCTTCTGCCTCCAATAGATTTCCTAAGCACTAGTGTTTTAAGGAACAGCTTATAAAGAGAATCCTAATGTGATTTCTTTATAATACGTGTGTTCCTTATCTTATCCTAGTGTCTAAACTCTTCTCCATGGCTGGACCCCCAAATAATATTCCTTTACGTGCTAAGGGGTATCTAGAGAGTGGGATAGGTTTAATAACTACCCTAACACTAACGCGTACCCTAACCCTAACCACTACCCTAACACTAACACGTACCCTAAACCTAACCAATACCCTAAACCGAGCCCTAACCCTAACACTAACCCTAACACTAACCCTAACCCATACCCTACGCCGTACCCGAAGCCCTCCCCGAACCCGTACCCTAAGCCGTACCCTAAGCCGTACCCTAAGACTAACCCTAACCCTAGGCTACCCTTGACTGCTTCTGCCTCCAATAGATTTCCTAAGCACTAGTGTTTTAAGGAACAGCTTAAAAAGAGAATCCTAATGTGATTTCTTTATAATGGGTGTGTTCCTTATCTTATCCTAGTGTCTAAACTCTTCTCCATGGCTGGACCCCCAAATAATATTCCTTTACGTGCTAAGGTGTATCTAGAGACTGGGATAGGTTTAATAACTACCCTAACCCTAACGAGTACCCTAACCCTAACCCCTACCCTAACCCTAACATGTACCCTAATCCTAACCCGTACCCTAAACCGAGCCCTAACCCTAACACTAACCCTAACCCTAACCCTAACCCATACCCTACGCCGTACCCGAAGCTCTCCCCGAACCCGTACCCTAAGCCATACCCTAAGCCGTACCCTAAGCCTAACCCTAACCCTAGGCTACCCTTGACTGCTTCTGCCTCCAATAGATTTCCTAAGCACTAGTGTTTTAAGGAACAGCTTAAAAAGAGAATCCTAAGGTGATTTCTTTATAATGGGTGTGTTCCTTATCTTATCCTACTGTCTAAACCCTTCTCCATGGCTGGGCCTCCAAATAATATTCCTTTACGTGCTAAGGGGTATCTAGAGAGTGGGATAGGTTTAATAACTACCCTAACACTAACGCGTACCCTAACCCTAACCCCTACCCTAACCCTAACACGTACCCTAATCCTAACCAATACCCTAAACTGAGCCCTAACCCTAACACTAACCCTAACCCTAACCCTAACCCATACCCTACGCCGTACCCGAAGCCCTCCACGAACCCGTACGCAAAGCCGTACCGTAAGCCGTACCCTAAGCCTAACCCTAACCGTAGGCTACCCTTGACTGCTTCTGCCTCCAATAGATTTCCTAAGCACTAGTCTTTTAAGGAACAGCTTAAAAAGAGAATCCTAATGTGATTTCTTTATAATGGGTGTGTTCCTTATCTTATCCTAGTGTCTAAACTCTTCTCCATGGCTGGACCCCCAAATAATATTCCTTTACGTGCTAAGGTGTATCTAGAGAGTGGGATAGGTTTAATAACTACCTTAACCCTAACGCGTACCCTAACCCTAACCCCTACTCTAACCCTAAAACGTACCCTAATCCTATCCCGTACCCTAAAAGGAGCCCTAACCCTAACACTAACCCAAACCCTAAACCTAACACATACCCTCCGCCGTACACGAACCCCTACCCGAACCCGTACCCTAAGCCGTACCCTAAGCCGTACCCTAAGCCTAACCCTAACCCTAGGCTACCCATGACTGCTTCTGCCTCCAATAGATTTCCTAAGCACTAGTGTTTTAAGGAACAGCGTAAAAAGTGAATCCTAATGTGATTTCTTTATAATGGGTGTGTTCCTTATCTTATCCTAGTGTCTAAACTCTTCTCCATGGCTGGACCCCCAAATAATATTCCTTTACGTGCTAAGGGGTATCTAGAGTGTGGGAGAGGTTTAATAACTACCCTAACTCTAATGCGTACCCTAACCGTAACCCCTACCCTAACCCTAACACGTAACCTAATCCTAACCCGTACCCTAAACGGAGCCCTAACCCTAACACTAACCCTAACACTAACCCTAAAACATACCCTACGCCGTACCCGAAGCCCTCCCCGAACCCGTACCCTAAGCCGTACCCTAAGCCTAACCCCAAGCCTAACCCTAACCCTAGGCTACCCTTGACTGCTTCTGCCTCCAATAGATTTCCTAAGCACTAGTGTTTTAAGGAACAGCTTAAAAAGAGAATCCTAATGTGATTTCTTTATAATGGGTGTGTTCCGTATATTATCTTAGTGTCTAAGATCTTCTCCATGGATGGACCCCCAAATAATATTCCTTTACGTGCTACGGGGTATCTAGAGAGTGGGATAGGTTTAATAACTACCCTAACCCTAACGCATACCCTGACCCTAACCCCTACCCTAACCCTAACACGTACACTAAACCGAGCCCTAACCCTAACACTAACCCTAACCCTAACCCTAACCCATACCCTACGCCGTACCCGAACCCCTCCCCGAACCCGTACCCTAAGCCGTACCCTAACCCTAACCCTAAGCCTAACCCTAACCCTAGGCTACCCGTGACTGCTTCTGCCTCCAATAGATTTCCTAAGTACTAGTGTGTTAAGGAACAGCTTAAAAAGCGAATCCTAATGTGATTGCTTTAAAATGTGTGTGTTCCTTATCTTATCCTAGTGTCTAAACTCTTCTCCATGGCTAGACCTCCAAATAATATTCCTTTACGTGCTAAGGGGTATCTAGAGAGTGGGATAGGTTTAATAACTAACCTAACACTAACGCGTACCCTAACCCTAACCCCTACCCTAACCCTAACACGTACCCTTATCCTAACCAATATCCTAAACCGAGCCCTAACCCTAATATTAACCCTAACCCTAACCCTAACCCATACCCTACGCCGTACCCGAACCCCTCACCGAACCCGTACCCTAAGCGGTACCCTAAGCCTAATCCTAAGCCTAACCCTAACCCTAGGCTACCCTTGACTGCTTCTGCCTCCAATAGATTTCCTAAGCACTAGTGTTTTAAGGAACAGCTTAAAAAGAGAATCCTAATGTGATTTCTTTATAATGGGTGTGTTCCTTATATTATCTTAGTGTCTAAGCTCTTCTCCATGGATGGACCCCCAAATAATATGGCTTTACGTGCTAAGGGGTATCTAGAGAGTGGGATAGGTTTAATAACTACCCTAACCTTAACGCGTACCCTAACCCTAACCCCTACCCTAACCCTAAGACGTACCCTAATCCTAAACCGTACCCTAAACCGAGCCCTAACCCTAACACTAACCCTAACCCTAACCCTAACACATACCCTACGCCATACCCGAAGCCCTCCCCTAACCCGTACCCTAAGCCGTACCCTAAGCCTAACCCTAAGCCTAACCCTAACCCTAGGCTCCCCTTGACTGCTTCTGCCTCCAATAGATTTCCTAAGCACTAGTGTTTTAAGGAACAGCTTATAAAGAGAATCCTAATGTGATTTCTTTATAATACGTGTGTTCCTTATCTTATCCTAGTGTCTAAACTCTTCTCCATGGCTGGACCCCCAAATAATATTCCTTTACGTGCTAAGGGGTATCTAGAGAGTGGGATAGGTTTAATAACTAGCCTAACCCTAACGCGTACCCTAACCCTAACCCCTACTCTAACCCTAACACGTACCCTAATCCTATCCCGTACCCTAAAAGGAGCCCTAACCCTAACACTATCCCTAACCCTAACCCTAACCCATACCCTACGCCGTACCCGAAGCCCTCCACGAACCCGTACGCTAAGCCGTACCCTAAGCCGTACCCTAAGCCTAACCCTAACCCTAGGCTACCCTTGACTGCTTCTGCCTCCAATAGATTTTCTAAGCACTAGTGTTTTAAGGAACAGCTTAAAAAGAGAATCCTAATGTGATTTCTTTATAATGGGTGTGTTCCTTATCTTATCCTAGTGTCTAAAATCTTCTCCATGGCTGGACCCCCAAATAATATTCCTTTACGTGCTAAGGTGTATCTAGAGAGTGGGATAGGTTTAATAACTACCTTAACTCTAACGCGTACCCTAACCCTAACCCCTACCCTAACCCTAAGACGTACACTAAACCGAGTCCTAACCCTAACACTAACCCTAACACTAACCCTAACCCATACCCTACGCCGTACCCAAACCCCTCCCCGAACCCGTACCCTAAGCCGTACCCTAAGCCTAATCCTAAGCCTAACCCTAACCCTAGGCTACCCTTGACTGCTTCTGCCTCCAATAGATTTCCTAAGCACTAGTGTTTTAAGGAACAGCTTAAAAAGTGAATCCTAATGTGATTTCTTTACAATGGGTGTGTTCCTTATCTTATCCTAGTGTCTAAACTCTTCTCCATGGCTGGACCCCCAAATAATATTCCTTTACGTGCTAAGAGGTATCTAGAGAGTGGGATAGGTTTAATAACTACCCTAACCCTAATGCGTACCCTAACTCTAACCCCTACCCTAACCCTAACACGTAACCTAATCCTAACCCGTACCCTAAACAGAGCCCTAACCCTAAAACTAACCCTAACCCTAACCCTAACCCATACCCTACGCCGTACCCGAACCCCTCCCCGAACCCGTACCCTAAGCCGTACCCTAAGCCTTACCCCAAGCCTAACCCTAACCCTAGGCTACCCTTGACTGCTTCTGCCTCCAATAGATTTCCTAAGCACTAGTGTTTTAAGGAACAGCTTAAAAAGAGAATCCTAATGTGATTTCTTTATAATGGGTGTGTTCCTTATTTTATCCTAGTGTCTAAACTCTTCTCCATGGCTGGACCTCCAAATAATATTCCTTTACGTGCTAAGGGGTATCTAGAGAGTGGGATAGGTTTAATAACTACCCTAACACTAACGCGTACCCTAACCCTAACCCCTACCCTAACTCTAACACGTACCCTAATCCTAAACAATACCCTAAACCGAGCCCTAACCCTAACACTAACCCTAACCCTAACCCTAACCCATACCCTACGCCGTACCCGAAGACCTCCGCGAACCCGTACCCTAAGCCGTACCCTAAGCCGTACCCTAAGCCTAACCCTAACCCTAGGCTACCCTTGACTGCTTCTGCCTCCAATAGATTTCCTAAGCTCTAGTGTTTTAAGGAACAGCTTAAAAAGAGAATCCTAATGTGATTTCTTTATAATGGGTGTGTTCCTTATCTTATCCTAGTGTCTAAACTCTTCTCCATGGCTGGACCCCCAAATAATATTCCTTTACGTGCTAAGGTGTATCTAGAGACTGGGATAGGTTTAATAACTACCCTAACCCTAACGAGTACCCTAACCCTAACCCCTACCCTAACCCTAACATGTACCCTAATCCTAACCCGTACCCTAAAGCGAGCCTTAACCCTAACACTAACCCTAACCCTAACCCTAACCGATACCCTACGCCGTACCCGAAGCCCTCACCGAACCTGTACCCTAAGCCGTACCCTAAGCCTAAACCTAAGCCTAAACCTAACTTTAGGCTACCCTTGACTGCTTCTGCCTCCAATAGATTTCCTAAGCACTAGTGTTTTAAGGAACAGCTTAAAAAGAGAATCCTAATGTGATTTCTTTATAATGGGTGTGTTCCTTATCTTATCCTAGTGTCTAAACTCTTCTCCATGGCTGGACCCCCAAATGATATTCCTTTACGTGCTAAGAGGTATCTAGAGAGTGGGATAGGTTTAATAACTACCCTAACCCTAATGCGTACCCTAACCCTAACCCCTACCCTAACCCTAACACGTAACCTAATCCTAACCCGTACCCTAAACAGAGCCCTAACCCTAAAACTAACCCTAACCCTAACCCTAACCCATACCCTACGCCGTACCCGAACCCCTCCCCGAACCCGTACCCTAAGCCGTACCCTAAGCCTTACCCCAAGCCTAACCCTAACCCTAGGCTACCCTTGACTGCTTCTGCCTCCAATAGATTTCCTAAGCACTAGTGTTTTAAGGAACAGCTTAAAAAGAGAATCCTAATGTGATTTCTTTATAATGGGTGTGTTCCTTATATTATCTTAGTGTCTAAGCTCTTCTCCATGGATGGACCCCCAAATAATATGGCTTTATGTGCTAAGGGGTATCTAGAGAGTGGGATAGGTTTAATAACTACCCTAACCTTAACGCGTACCCTAACCCTAACCCCTACCCTAACCCTAAGACGTACCATAATCCTAAACCGTACCCTAAACCGAGCCCTAACCCTAACACTAACCCTAACCCTAACCCTAACCCATACCCTACGCCATACCCAAAGCCCTCCCCGAACCCGTACCCTAAGCCGTACCCTAAGCCTAACCCTAAGTCTAACCCTAACCCTAGGCTACCCTTGACTGCTTCTGCCTCCAATAGATTTCCTAAGCACTAGTGTTTTAAGGAACAGCTTATAAAGAGAATCCTAATGTGATTTCTTTATAATACGTGTGTTCCTTATCTTATCCTAGTGTCTAAACTCTTCTCCATGGCTGGACCCCCAAATAATATTCCTTTACGTGCTAAGGGGTATCTAGAGAGTGGGATAGGTTTAATAACTACCCTAACACTAACGCGTACCCTAACCCTAACCACTACCCTAACACTAACACGTACCCTAAACCTAACCAATACCCTAAACCGAGCCCTAACCCTAACACTAACCCTAACACTAACCCTAACCCATACCCTACGCCGTACCCGAAGCCCTCCCCGAACCCGTACCCTAAGCCGTACCCTAAGCCGTACCCTAAGACTAACCCTAACCCTAGGCTACCCTTGACTGCTTCTGCCTCCAATAGATTTCCTAAGCACTAGTGTTTTAAGGAACAGCTTAAAAAGAGAATCCTAATGTGATTTCTTTATAATGGGTGTGTTCCTTATCTTATCCTAGTGTCTAAACTCTTCTCCATGGCTGGACCCCCAAATAATATTCCTTTACGTGCTAAGGTGTATCTAGAGACTGGGATAGGTTTAATAACTACCCTAACCCTAACGAGTACCCTAACCCTAACCCCTACCCTAACCCTAACATGTACCCTAATCCTAACCCGTACCCTAAACCGAGCCCTAACCCTAACACTAACCCTAACCCTAACCTTAACCCATGCCCTACGCCGTACCCGAACCCCTCCCCGAACCCGTACCCTAAGCCGTACCCTAAGCCTAACCCTAAGCCTAACCCTAACCCTAGGCTACCCTTGAGTGCTTCTGCCTCCAATAGATTTCCTAAGCACTAGTGTTTTAAGGAACAGCTTAAAAAGAGAATCCTAATGTGATTTCTTTATAATGGGTGTGTTCCTTATCTTATCCTAGTGTCTAAACTTTTCTCCATGGCTGGACCCCCAAATAATATTCCTTTACGTGCTAAGGGGTATCTAGAAAGTGGGATAGGTTTAATAACTACCCTAACCCTAATGCGTACCCTGACCCTAACCCCTACCCTAACCCTAACACGTACCCTAATCCTAACCCGTACACTAAAGCGAGCCCTAACCCTAACACTAACCCTAACCCTATCCCTAACCGATACCCTACGCCGTACCCGAAGCCCTCACCGAACCCGTACCCTAAGCCGTACCCTAAGCCTAAACCTAAGCCTAAACCTAACTTTAGGCTACCCTTGACTGCTTCTGCCTCCAATAGATTTCCTAAGCACTAGTGTTTTAAGGAACAGCTTAAAAAGAGAATCCTAATGTGATTTCTTTATAATGGGTGTGTTCTTTATTTTATCCTAGTGTCTAAACTCTTCTCCATGGCTGGACCTCCAAATAATATTCCTGTACGTGCTAAGGGGTATCTAGAGAGTGGGATAGGTTTAATAACTACCCTAACACTAACGCGTACCCTAACCCTAACCCCTACCCTAACACTAACACGTAACCTAATCCTAACCAGTACCCTAAACCGAGCCCTAACCCTAACACTAACCCTAACCCTAACCCTAACCCATACCCTACGCCGTACCCGAAGCCCTCCCCGAACCCGTACCCTAAGCCGTACCCTAAGCCTAACCCTAACCCTAAGCTACCCTTGACTGCTTCTGCCTCCAATAGATTCCCTAAGCACTAGTGTTTTAAGGAACAGCTTAAAAAGAGAATCCTAATGTGATTTCTTTATAATGGGTGTGTTCCTTATCTTATCCTAGTGTCTAAACTCTTCTCCATGGCTGGACCTCCAAATAATATTCCTTTACGTGCTAAGGGGTATCTAGAGAGTGGGATAGGTTTAATAACTACCCTAACACTAACGCGTACCCTAACCCTAACCCCTACCCTAACTCTAACACGTACCCTAATCCTAACCAATACCCTAAACTGAGCCCTAACCCTTACACTAACCCTAACCCTAACCCTAACCCATACCCTACGCCGTACCCGAAGCCCTCCACGAACCCGTACCCTAAGCCGTACCCTAAGCCGTACCCTAAGCCTAACCCTAACCCTAGGCTACCCTTGACTGCTTCTGCCTCCAATAGATTTCCTAAGCACTAGTGTTTTAAGGAACAGCTTAAAAAGAGAATCCTAAAGTGATTTCTTTATAATGGGTGTGTTCCTTATCTTATCCTAGTGTCTAAACTCTTCTCCATGGCTGGACCCCCAAATAATATTCCTTTACGTGCTAAGGTGTATCTAGAGAATGTGATAGGTTTAATAACTACCTTAACTCTAACGCGTACCCTAACCCTAACCCCTACCCTAACCCTAACACGTACACTAAACCGAGCCCTAACCCTAACACTAACCCTAACCCTAACCCTAACCCATACCCTACGCCGTACCCGAACCCCTCCCTGAACCCATACCCTAAGCCGTACCCTAACCCTAACCCTAAGCCTAACCCTAACCCTAGGCTACCCGTGACTGCTTCTGCCTCCAATAGATTTCCTAAGCACTAGTGTGTTAAGGAACAGCTTAAAAAGCGAATCCTAATGTGATTGCTTTATAATGGGTGTGTTCCTTATCTTATCCCAGTGTCTAAACTCTTCTCCATGGCTAGACCTCCAAATAATATTCCTTTACGTGCTAAGGGGTATCTAGAGAGTGGGATAGGTTTAATAACTAACCTAACACTAACGCGTACCCTAACCCTAACCCCTACCCTAACCCTAACACGTACCCTAATCCTAACCAATATCCTAAACCGAGCCCTAACCCTAACACTAACCCTAACCCTAACCCTAACCCATACCCTACGCCGTACCCGAACCCCTCCCCGAACCCGTACCCTAAGCCGTACCCTAAGCCTAATCCTAAGCCTAACCCTAACCCTAGGCTACCCTTGACTGCTTCTGCCTCAAATAGATTTCCTAAGCACTAGTGTTTTAAGGAACAGCTTAAAAAGTGAATCCTAATGTGATTTCTTTATAATGGGTGTGTTCCTTATCTTATCCTAGTGTCTAAACTCTTCTCCATGGCTGGACCCCCAGATAATATTCCTTTACGTGCTAAGGGGTATCTAGAGAGTGGGAATGGTTTAATAACTACCCTCACCCAAATGCGTACCCTAACCCTAACCCCTACCCTAACCCTAACACGTAACCTAATCCTAACCCGTACCCTAAACGGAGCCCTAACCCTAACACTAACCCTAACCCTAACCCTAACCCATACCCTACGCCGTACCCGAACCCCTCCCCGAACCCGTACCCTAAGCCGTACCCTAAGCCTAACCCCAAGCCTAACCCTAACCCTAGGCTACCCTTGACTGCTTCTGCCTCCAATAGATTTCCTAAGCACTAGTGTTTTAAGGAACAGCTTAAAAAGAGAATCCTAATGTGATTTCTTTATAATGGGTGTGTTCCTTATATTATCTTAGTGTCTAAGCTCTTCTCCATGGATGGACCCCCAAATAATATGGCTTTACGTGCTAAGGGGTATCTAGAGAGTGGGATAGGTTTAATAACTACCCTAACCTTAACGCGTACCCTAACCCTAACCCCTACCCTAACCCTAAGACGTACCCTAATCCTAAACCGTACCCTAAACCGAACCCTAACCCTAACACTAACCCTAACCCTAACCCATACCCTACGCCATACCCGAAGCCCTCCCCGAACCCGTACCATAAGCCGTATCTTAAGCCGTACCCTAAGCCTAACCCTAAGCCTAACCCTAACCCTAGGGTACCCTTGACTGCTTCTGCCTCCAATAGATTTCCTAAGCACGAGTGTTTTAAGGAACAGCTTATAAAGAGAATCCTAATGTGATTTCATTATAATACGTGTGTTCCTTATCTTATCCCAGTGTCTAAACTCTTCTCCATGGCTGGACCTCCAAATAATATTCCTTTACGTGCTAAGGGGTATCTAGAGAGTGGGATAGGTTTAATAACTACCCTAACTCTAATGCGTACCCTAACCCTAACCTCTACCCTAACCCTAACACGTAACCTAATCCTAACCCGTACCCTAAACGGAGCCCTAACCCTAACACTAACCCTAACCCATACCCTACGCCGTACCCGAAGCCCTCCCCGAACCCGTACACTAAGCCGTACCCTAAGCCTAACCCTAACCCTAGGCTACCCTTGACTGCTTCTGCCTCCAATAGATTTCCTAAGCACTAGTGTTTTAAGGAACAGCTTAAAAAGAGAATCCTAATGTGATTTCTTTATAATGGCTGTGTTCCTTATTTTATCCTAGTGTCTAAACTCTTCTCCATGGCTGGACCTCCAAATAATATTCCTTTACGTGCTAAGGGGTATCTAGAGAGTGGGATAGGTTTAATAACTACCCTAACACTAACGCGTACCCTTACCCTAACACCTACCCTAACCCTAACACGTACCCTAATCCTAACCAATACCCTAAACCGAGCCCTAACCCTAACACTAACCCAAACCCTAACCCTAACCCATACCCTACTCCGTACCCGAAGCCCTCCCCGAACCCGTACCCTAAGCCGTACCCTAAGCCGTACCCTAAGCCTAACCCTAACCCTAGGCTACCCTTGACTGCTTCTGCCTCCAATAGATTTCCTAAGCACTAGTGTTTTAAGGAACAGCTTAAAAAGAGAATCCTAATGTGATTTCTTTATAATGGGTGTGTTCCTTATCTTATCCTAGTGTCTAAACTCTTCTCCATGGCTGGACCTCCAAATAATATTCCTTTACGTGCTAAGGGGTATCTAGAGAGTGGGATAGGTTTAATAACTACCCTAACACTAACGCGTACCCTAACCCTAACCCTTACCCTAACCCTAACACGTACCCTAATCCTAACCAATACCCTAAACCGAGCCCTAACACTAACACTAACCCTAACCCTAACCCTAACCCATACCCTACGCCGTACCCGAAGCCCTCCCCGAACCTGTACCCTAAGCCGTACCCTAAGCCTAACCCTAACCCTAAGCTACCCTTGACTGCTTCTGCCTCCAATAGATTTCCTAAGCACTAGTGTTTTAAGGAACAGCTTAAAAAGAGAATCCTAATGTGATTTCTTTATAATGGGTGTGTTCCTTATCTTATCCTAGTGTCTAAACTCTTCTCCATGGCTGGACCTCCAAATAATATTCCTTTACGTGCTAAGGGGTATCTAGAGAGTGGGATAGGTTTAATAACTACCCTAACACTAACGCATACCCTAACCCTAACCCCTACCCTAACTCTAAAACGTACCCTAATCCTAACCAATACCCTAAACCGAGCCCTAACCCTAACACTAACCCTAAACCTAACCCTAACCCATACCCTACGCCGTACCCGAAGCCCTCCCCGAACCCGTACCCTAAGCCGTACCCTAAGCCGTACCCTAAGCCGTACCCTAACCCTAGGCTACCCTTGACTGCTTCTGCCTCCAATAGATTTCCTAAGCACTAGTGTTTTAAGGAACAGCTTAAAAAGTGAATCCTAATGTGATTTCTTTATAATGGGTGTGTTCCTTACCTTATCCTAGTGTCTAAACTCTTCTCCATGGCTGGACCCCCAAATAATATTCCTTTACGTGCTAAGGGGTATCTAGAGTGTGGGAGAGGTTTAATAACTACCCTAACTCTAATGCGTACCCTAACCCTAACCCCTACCCTAACCCTAATACGTAACCTAATCCTAACCCGTACCCTAAACGGAGCCCTAACCCTAACACTAACCCTAACACTAACCCTAACTCATAACCTACGCCATACCCGAAGCCCTCCCCGAACCCGTACCCTAAGCCGTACCCTAAGCCTAACCCCAAGCCTAACCCTAACCCTAGGCTACCCTTGACTGCTTCTGCCTCCAATAGATTTCCTAAGCACTAGTGTTTTAAGGAAGAGCTTAAAAAGAGAATCCTAATGTGATTTCTTTATAATGGGTGTGTTCCTTATATTATCTTAGTGTCTAAGATCTTCTCCATGGATGGACCCCCAAATAATATGGCTTTACGTGCTACGGGGTATCTAGAGAGTGGGATAGGTTTAATAACTACCCTAACCCTAACGCGTACCCTAACCCTAACCCCTACCCTAACCCTAACACGTACACTAATCCTAACCCGTACCCTAAACCGAGCCCTTACCCTAACACTAACCCTAACCCATACCCTACGCCGTACCCGAAGCCCTCCCCGAACCCGTACCCTAAGCCGTACCCTAAGTCGTACCCTAAGCCTAACCCTAACCCTAGGCTACCCTTGACTGCTTCTGCCTCCAATAGATTTCCTAAGCACTAGTGTTTTAAGGAACAGCTTAAAAAGAGAATCCTAATGTGATTTCTTTATAATGGGTGTGTTCCTTATCTTATCTTAGTGTCTAAACTCTTCTCCATGGCTGGACCTCCAAATAATACTCCTTTACGTGCTAAGGGGTATCTAGAGAGTGGGATAGGTTTTATAACTACCCTAACACTAACGCGTACCCTAACCCTAACCCCTACCCTAACCCTAACATGTACCCTAATCCTGACCAATAACCTAAACCGAGGCCTAACCCTAACACTAACCCTAACCATAACCCTAACCCATACCCTAAGCCGTACCCGAAGCTCTCCCCGAACCCGTACCCTATGCCGTACCCTAAGCCGTACCCTAAGCCTAACACTAACCCTAGGCTTCACTTGACTGCTTCTGCCTCCAATAGATTTCCTAAGCACTAGTGTTTTAAGGAACAGCTTAAAAAGAGAATCCTAATGTGATTTCTTTATAATGGGTGTGTTCCTTATCTTATCCTAGTGTCTAAACTCTTCTCCATGGCTGGACCCCCAAATAATATTCCTTTACGTGCTAAGGGGTATCTAGAGAGTGGGAATGGTTTAATAACTACCCTCACCCTAATGCGTACCCTAACCCTAACCCCTACTCTAACCCTAACACGTAACCTAATCCTAACCCGTACCCTAAACGGAGCCCTAACCCTAACACTAACCCTAACCCTAACCCTAACCCATACCCTACGCCGTACCCGAAGCCCTCCCCGAACCCGTACCCTAAGCCGTACCCTAAGCCTAACCCCAAGGCTAACCCTAACCCTAGGCTACCCTTGACTGCTTCTGCCTCCAATAGATTCCCTAAGCACTAGTGTTTTAAGGAACAGCTTAAAAAGAGAATCCTAATGTGATTTCTTTATAATGGGTGTGTTCCTTATTTTATCCTAGTGTCTAAACTCTTCTCCATGGCTGGACCTCCAAATAATATTCCTTTACGTGCTAAGGGGTATCTAGAGAGTGGGATAGGTTTAATAACTACCCTAACACTAACGCGTACCCTAACCCTAACCCCTACCCTAACTCTAACACGTACCCTAATCCTAACCAATACCCTAAACTGAGCCCTAACCCTAACACTAACCCTAACCCTAACCCTAACCCATACCCTATGCCGTACCCGAAGCCCTCCACGAACCCGTACCCTAAGCCGTACCCTAAGCCGTACCCTAAGCCTAACCCTAACCCTAGGCTACCCTTGACTGCTTCTGCCTCCAATAGATTTCCTAAGCACTAGTGTTTTAAGGAACAGCTTAAAAAGTGAATCCTAATGTGATTTCTTTATAATGGGTGTGTTCCTTACCTTATCCTAGTGTCTAAACTCTTCTCCATGGCTGGACCCCCAAATAATATTCCTTTACGTGCTAAGGGGTATCTAGAGTGTGGGAGAGATTTAATAACTACCCTAACTCTAATGCGTACCCTAACCCTAACCCCTACCCTAACCCTAATACGTAACCTAATCCTAACCCGTACCCTAAACGGAGCCCTAACCCTAACACTAACCCTAACACTAACCCTAACCCATACCCTACGCCGTACCCGAAGCCCTCCCCGAACCCGTACCCTAAGCCGTACCCTAAGCCGTACCCTAAGCCTAACCCTAACCCTATGCTACCCTTGACTGCTTCTGGCTCCAATAGATTTCCTAAGCACTAGTGTTTTAAGGAACAGCTTAAAAAGAGAATCCTAATGTGATTTCTTTATAATGGGTGTGTTCCTTATTTTATCCTAGTGTCTAAACTCTTCTCCATGGCTGGACCTCCAAATAATATTCCTTTACGTGCTAAGGGGTATCTAGAGAGTGGGATAGGTTTAATAAGTACCCTAACACTAACGTGTACCCTAACCCTAACCCCTACCCTAACTCTAACACGTACCCTAATCCTAAACAATACCCTAAACCGAGCCCTAACCCTAACACTAACCCTAACCCTAACCCTAACCCATACCCTACGCTGTACCCGAAGCCCTCACCAAACCCGTACCCTAAGCCGTACCCTAAGCCGTACCCTAAGCCGTACCCTA
The DNA here is from genome assembly GCF_965194825.1 of Balaenoptera physalus. Taxonomy (NCBI): domain Eukaryota; kingdom Metazoa; phylum Chordata; class Mammalia; order Artiodactyla; family Balaenopteridae; genus Balaenoptera; species Balaenoptera physalus. Next base: position 395,835 of record NW_028126404.1, read on the forward strand.
ACCCTAGGCTACCCTTGACTGCTTCTGCCTCCAATAGATTTCCTAAGCACTAGTGTTTTAAGGAACAGCTTAAAAAGAGAATCCTAATGTGATTTCTTTATAATTGGTGTGTTCCTTATCTTATCCTAGTGTCTAAACCCTTCTCCATGGCTGGACCTCCAATTAATATTCCTTTACGTGCTAAGGGGTATCTAGAGAGTGGGATAGGTTTAATAACTACCCTAACAATAACGCGTACCCTAACCCTAACCGCTACCCTAACACTAACACGTACCCTAAACCTAACCAATACCCTAAACCGAGCCCTAACCCTAACACTAACCCTAACCCTAACCTTAACCCATACCCTACGCCGTACCCGAAGCCCTCCCTGAACCCGTACCCTAAGCCGTACCCTAAGCCGTACCCTAAGCCTAACCCTAACCCTAGGCTACCCTTGACTGCTTCTGCCTCCAATAGATTTCCTAAGCACTAGTGTTTTAAGGAACAGCTTAAAAAGAGAATCCTAATGTGATTTCTTTATAATGGGTGTGTTCCTTATCTTATCCTAGTGTCTAAACTCTTCTCCATGGCTGGACCCCCAAATAATATTCCTTTACGTGCTAAGGTGTATCTAGAGACTGGGATAGGTTTAATAACTACCCTAACCCTAACGAGTACCCTGACCCTAACCCCTACCCTAACCCTAACATGTACCCTAATCCTAACCCGTACCCTAAACCGAGCCCTAACCCTAACACTAACCCTAACCCTAACCTTAACCCATGCCCTACGCCGTACCCGAACCCCTCCCCGAACCCGTACCCTAAGCCGTACCCTAAGCCTAACCCTAAGCCTAGCCCTAACCCTAGGCTACCCTTGAGTGCTTCTGCCTCCAATAGATTTCCTAAGCACTAGTGTTTTAAGGAACAGCTTAAAAAGAGAATCCTAATGTGATTTCTTTATAATGGGTGTGTTCCTTACCTTATCCTAGTGTCTAAACTCTTCTCCATGGCTGGACCCCCAAATAATATTCCTTTATGTGCTAAGGGGTATCTAGAGTGTGGGAGAGGTTTAATAACTACCCTAACTCTAATGCGTACCCTAACCCTAACCCCTACCCTAACCCTAACACGTAACCTAATCCTAACCCGTACCCTAAACGGAGCCCTAACCCTAACACTAACCCTAACACTAACCCTAACCCATACCCTACGCCGTACCCGAAGCCCTCCCCGAACCCGTACCCTAAGCCGTACCCTAAGCCGTACCCTAAGCCTAACCCTAACCCTATGCTACCCTTGACTGCTTCTGGCTCCAATAGATTTCCTAAGCACTAGTGTTTTAAGGAACAGCTTAAAAAGAGAATCCTAATGTGATTTCTTTATAATGGGTGTGTTCCTTATCTTATCCTAGTGTCTAAACCCTTCTCCATGGCTGGACCTCCAATTAATATTCCTTTACGTGCTAAGGGGTATCTAGAGAGTGGGATAGGTTTAATAACTACCCTAACACTAACGCGTACCCTAACCCTAACCGATACCCTAACACTAACACGTACCCTAAACCTAACCAATACCCTAAACCGAGCCCTAACCCTAACACTAACCCTAACCCTATCCCTAACCCATACCCTACGCCGTACCCGAAGCCCTCCCCGAACCCGTACCCTAAGCCGTACCCTAAGCCGTACCCTAAGCCTAACCCTAACCCTAGGCTACCCTTGACTGCTTCTGCCTCCAATAGATTTCCTAAGCACTAGTGTTTTAAGGAACAGCTTAAAAAGAGAATCCTAATGTGATTTCTTTATAATGGGTGTGTTCCTTATCTTATCCTAGTGTCTAAACTCTTCTCCATGGCTGGACCTCCAAATAATATTCCTTTACGTGCTAAGGGGTATCTAGAGAGTGGGATAGGTTTAATAACTACCCTAACACTAACGCGTACCCTAACCCTAACCCCTACCCTAACCCTAACACGTACCCTAATCCTAACCAATACCCTAAACCGAGCCCTAACCCTAACACTAACCCAAACTCTAACCCTAACCCATACCCTACGCCGTACCCGAAGCCCTCCCCGAACCCGTACCCTAAGCCGTACCCTAAGCCTAACCCTAACCCTAGGCTACCCTTGACTGCTTCTGCCTCCAATAGATTTCCTAAGCTCTAGTGTTTTAAGGAACAGCTTAAAAAGAGAATCCTAATGTGATTTCTTTATAATGGGTGTGTTCCTTATCTTATCCTAGTGTCTAAACTCTTCTCCATGGCTGGACCCCCAAATAATATTCCTTTACGTGCTAAGGTGTATCTAGAGACTGGGATAGGTTTAATAACTACCCTAACCCTAACGAGTACCCTAACCCTAACCCCTACCCTAACCCTAACATGTACCCTAATCCTAACCCGTACCCTAAACCGAGCCCTAACCCTAACACTAACCCTAACCCTAACCTTAACCCATGCCCTACGCCGTACCCGAACCCCTCCCCGAACCCGTACCCTAAGCCGTACCCTAAGCCTAACCCTAAGCCTAGCCCTAACCCTAGGCTACCCTTGAGTGCTTCTGCCTCCAATAGATTTCCTAAGCACTAGTGTTTTAAGGAACAGCTTAAAAAGAGAATCCTAATGTGATTTCTTTATAATGGGTGTGTTCCTTATCTTATCCTAGTGTCTAAACTCTTCTCCATGGATGGACCCCCAAATAATATTCCTTTACGTGCTAAGGGGTATCTAGAGAGTGGGATAGGTTTAATAACTACCCTAACCCTAATGCGTACCCTGACCCTAACCCCTACCCTAACCCTAACACGTACCCTAATCCTAACCCGTACACTAAAGCGAGCCCTAACCCTAACACTAACCCTAACCCTAACCCTAACCGATACCCTACGCCGTACCCGAAGCCCTCACCGAACCCGTACCCTAAGCCGTACCCTAAGCCTAAACCTAAGCCTAAACCTAACTTTAGGCTACCCTTGACTGCTTCTGCCTCCAATAGATATCCTAAGCACTAGTGTTTTAAGGAACAGCTTAAAAAGAGAATCCTAATGTGATTTCTTTATAATGGGTGTGTTCTTTATTTTATCCTAGTGTCTAAACTCTTCTCCATGGCTGGACCTCCAAATAATATTCCTTTACGTGCTAAGGGGTATCTAGAGAGTGGGATAGGTTTAATAACTACACTAACACTAACGCGTACCCTAACCCTAACCCCTACCCTAACACTAACACGTAACCTAATCCTAACCAGTACCCTAAACCGAGCCCTAACCCTAACACTAACCCTAACCCTAACCCTAACCCATACCCTACGCCGTACCCGAAGCCCTCCCCGAACCCGTACCCTAAGCCGTACCCTAAGCCGTACCCTAAGCCTAACCCTAACCCTAGGCTACCCTTGACTGCTTCTGCCTCCAATAGATTTCCTAAGCACTAGTGTTTTAAGGAACAGCTTAAAAAGAGTATCCTAATGTGATTTCTTTATAATGGGTGTGTTCCTTATCTTATCCTAGTGTCTAAACTCTTCTCCATGGCTGGACCTCCAAATAATATTCCTTTACGTGCTAAGGGGTATCTAGAGAGTGGGATAGGTTTAATAACTACCCTAACACTAACGCGTACCCTAACCCTTACCCCTACCCTAACCCTAACACGTACCCTAATCCTAACCAATACCCTAAACCGAGCTCTAACCCTAACACTAACCCAAACCCTAACCCTAACCCATACCCTACGCCGTACCCGAAGCCCTCCCCGAACCCGTACCCTAAGCCGTACCCTAAGCCTAACCCTAACCCTAGGCTACCCTTGACTGCTTCTGCCTCCAATAGATTTCCTAAGCTCTAGTGTTTTAAGGAACAGCTTAAAAAGAGAATCCTAATGTGATTTCTTTATAATGGGTGTGTTCCTTATCTTATCCTAGTGTCTAAACACTTCTCCATGGCTGGACCCCCAAATAATATTCCTTTACGTGCTAAGGTGTATCTAGAGACTGGGATAGGTTTAATAACTACCCTAACCCTAACGAGTACCCTAATCCTAACCCGTACCCTAAACCGAGCCCTAACCCTAACACTAACCCTAACCCTAACCTTAACCCATGCCCTAGGCCGTACCCGAACCCCTCCCCGAACCCGTACCCTAAGCCGTACCCTAAGCCTAACCCTAAGCCTAGCCCTAACCCTAGGCTACCCTTGAGTGCTTCTGCCTCCAATAGATTTCCTAAGCACTAGTGTTTTAAGGAACAGCTTAAAAAGAGAATCCTAATGTGATTTCTTTATAATGGGTGTGTTCCTTATCTTATCCTAGTGTCTAAACTCTTCTCCATGGATGGACCCCCAAATAATATTCCTTTACGTGCTAAGGGGTATCTAGAGAGTGGGATAGGTTTAATAACTACCCTAACCCTAATGCGTACCCTGACCCTAACCCCTACCCTAACCCTAACACGTACCCTAATCCTAACCCGTACACTAAAGCGAGCCCTAACCCTAACACTAACCCTAACCCTAACCCTAACCGATACCCTACGCCGTACCCGAAGACCTCACCGAACCCGTACCCTAAGCCGTACCCTAAGCCTAAACCTAAGCCTAAACCTAACTTTAGGCTACCCTTGACTGCTTCTGCCTCCAATAGATTTCCTAAGCACTAGTGTTTTAAGGAACAGCTTAAAAAGAGAATCCTAATGTGATTTCTTTATAATGGGTGTGTTCTTTATTTTATCCTAGTGTCTAAACTCTTCTCCATGGCTGGACCTCCAAATAATATTCCTTTACGTGCTAAGGGGTATCTACAGAGTGGGATAGGTTTAATAACTACCCTAACACTAACGCGTACCCTAACCCTAACCCCTACCCTAACACTAACACGTAACCTAATCCTAACCAGTACCCTAAACCGAGCCCTAACCCTAACACTAACCCTAACCCTAACCCTAACCCATACCCTACGCCGTACCCGAAGCCCTACCCGAACCCGTACCCTAAGCCGTACCCTAAGCCGTACCCTAAGCCTAACCCTAACCCTAGGCTACCCTTGACTGCTTCTGCCTCCAATAGATTTCCTAAGCACTAGTGTTTTAAGGAACAGCTTAAAAAGAGTATCCTAATGTGATTTCTTTATAATGGGTGTGTTCCTTATCTTATCCTAGTGTCTAAACTCTTCTCCATGGCTGGACCTCCAAATAATATTCCTTTACGTGCTAAGGGGTATCTAGAGAGTGGGATAGGTTTAATAACTACCCTAACACTAACGCGTACCCTAACCCTAACCCCTACCCTAACCCTAACACGTACCCTAATCCTAACCAATACCCTAAACCGAGCTCTAACCCTAACACTAACCCAAACCCTAACCCTAACCCATACCCTACGCCGTACCCGAAGCCCTCCCCGAACCCGTACCCTAAGCCGTACCCTAAGCCGTACCCTAAGCCTAACCCTAACCCTAGGCTACCCTTGACTGCTTCTGCCTCCATTAGATTTCCTAAGCACTAGTGTTTTAAGGAACAGCTTAAAAAGAGAATCCTAATGTGATTTCTTTATAATGGGTGTGTTCCTTATCTTATCCTAGTGTCTAAACGCTTCTCCATGGCTGGACCTCCAAATAATATTCCTTTACGTGCTAAGCGGTATCTAGAGAGTGGGATAGGTTTAATAACTACCCTAACACTAACGCGTACCCTAACCCTAACCCCAACCCTAACCCTAACACGTACCCTAATCCTAACCAATACCCTAAACCGAGCCCTAACCCTAACACTAACCCTAACCCTAACCCTAACCTATACCCTACGCCGTACCCGAAGCCCTCCCCGAACCCGTACCCTAAGCCGTACCCTAAGCCTAACCCTATCCCTAGGCTACCCTTGACTGCTTCTGCCTCCAATAGATTTCCTAAGCACTAGTGTTTTAAGGAACAGCTTAAAAAGAGAATCCTAATGTGATTTCTTTATAATGGGTGTGTTCCTTATCTTATCCTAGTGTCTAAACTCTTCTCCATGGCTGGACCTCCAAATAATATTCCTTTACGTGCTAAGGGGTATCTAGAGAGTGGGATAGGTTTAATAACTACCCTAACACTAACGCGTACCCTAACCCTAACCGTTACCCTAACACTAACACGTACCCTAAACCTAACCAATACCCTAAACCGAGCCCTAACCCTAACACTAACCCTAACCCTAACCCTAACCCATACCCTACGCCGTACCCGAAGCCCTCCCCGAACCCGTACCCTAAGCCGTACCCTAAGCCGTACCCTAAGCCTAACCCTAACCCTAGGCTACCCTTGACTGCTTCTGCCTCCAGTAGATTTCCTAAGCACTAGTGTTTTAAGGAACGGCTTAAAAAGAGAATCCTAATGTGATTTCTTTATAATGGGTGTGTTCCTTATATTATCTTAGTGTCTAAGCTCTTCTCCATGGATGGACCCCCAAATAATATGGCTTTACGTGCTAAGGGGTATCTAGAGAGTGGGATAGGTTTAATAACTACCCTAACCTTAACGCGTACCCTAACCCTAACCCCTACCATAACCCTAAGACGTACCCTAATCCTAAACGGTACCCTAAACCGAGCCCTAACCCTAACACTAACCCTAACACTAACCCTAACCCATACCCTACGCCATACCCGAAGCCCTCCCCGAACCCGTACCCTAAGCCGTACCCTAAGCCTAACCCTAAGCCTAACCCTAACCCTAGGCTACCCTTGACTGCTTCTGCCTCCAATAGATTTCCTAAGCACTAGTGTTTTAAGGAACAGCTTATAAAGAGAATCCTAATGTGATTTCTTTATAATACGTGTGTTCCTTATCTTATCCTAGTGTCTAAACTCTTCTCCATGGCTGGACCCCCAAATAATATTCCTTTACGTGCTCAGGGGTATGTAGAGAGTGGGATAGGTTTAATAACTACCCTAACCCTAACGCGTACCCTAACCCTAATTCCTACTCTAACCCTAACACGTACCCTAATCCTATCCCGTACCCTAAAATGAGCCCTAACCCTAACACAAACCCAAACCCTAAACCTAACACATACCCTCCGCTGTACACGAACCCCTCCCCGAACCCGTAACCTAAGCCGTACCCTAAGCCGTACCCTAAGCCTAACCCTAACCCTGGGCTACCCTTGACTGCTTCTGCCTCCAATAGATTTCCTAAGCACTAGTGTTTTAAGGAACAGCTTAAAAAGTGAATCCTAATGTGATTTGTTTATAATGGGTTTGTTCCTTATCTTATCCTAGTGTCTAAACTCTTCTCCATGGCTGGACCCCCAAATAATATTCCTTTACGTGCTAAGGGGTATCTAGAGTGTGGGAGAGGTTTAATAACTACCCTAACTCTAATGCGTACCCTAACCCTAACCCCTACCCTAACCCTAATACGTAACCTAATCCTAACACGTACCCTAAACGGAGCCCTAACCCTAACACTAACCCTAACACTAACCCTAACCCATACCCTACGCCGTACCCGAAGCCCTCCCCGAACCCGTACCCTAAGCCGTACCCTAAGCCTAACCCCAAGCCTAACCCTAACCCTAGGCTACCCTTGACTGCTTCTGCCTCCAATAGATTTCCTAAGCACTAGTGTTTTAAGGAACAGCTTAAAAAGTGAATCCTAATGTGATTTGTTTATAATGGGTTTGTTCCTTATCTTATCCTAGTGTCTAAACTCTTCTCCATGGCTGGACCCCCAAATAATATTCCTTTACGTGCTAAGGGGTATCTAGAGAGTGGGATAGGTTTAATAACTACCCTAACACTAACGCGTACCCTAACCCTAACCCCTACCCTAACCCTAACACGTACCCTAATCCTAACCAATACCCTAAACTGAGCCCTAACCCTAACACTAACCCTAACCCTAACCCTAACCCATACCCTACGCCGTACCCGAACCCCTCCCCGAACCCGTACCCTAAGCCGTACCCTAACCCTAACCCTAAGCTTAACCCTAACCCTAGGCTACCCATGACTGCTTCTGCCTCCAATAGATTTCCTAAGCACTAGTGTGTTAAGGAACAGCTTAAAAAGCGAATCCTAATGTGATTGCTTTATAATAGGTGTGTTCCTTATCTTATCCTAGTGTCTAAACTCTTCTCCATGGCTAGACCTCCAAATAATATTCCTTTACGTGCTAAGGGGTATCTAGAGAGTGGGATAGGTTTAATAACTAACCTAACACTAACGCGTACCCTAATCCTAACCAATATCCTAAACCGAGCCCTAACCCTAACACTAACCCTAACCCTAACCCTAACCCATACCCTACGCCGTACCCGAAGACCTCCCCGAACCCGTACCCTAAGCCGTACCCTAAGACTAATCCTAAGCCTAACCCTAACCCTAGGCTACCCTTGACTGCTTCTACCTCCAATAGATTTCCTAAGCACTAGTGTTTTAAGGAACAGCTTAAAAAGAGAATCCTAATGTGATTTCTTTATAATGGGTGTGTTCCTTATATTATCTTAGTGTCTAAGCTCTTCTCCATGGATGGACCCCCAAATAATATGGCTTTATGTGCTAAGGGGTATCTAGAGAGTGGGAGAGGTTTAATAACTACCCTAACCTTAACGCGTACCCTAACCCTAACCCCTACCCTAACCCTAAGACGTACCATAATCCTAAACCGTACCCTAAACCGAGCCCTAACCCTAACACTAACCCTAACCCTAACCCTAACCCATACCCTACGCCATACCCGAAGCCCTCCCCGAACCCGTACCCTAAGCCGTACCCTAAGCCTAACCCTAAGCCTAACCCTAACCCTAGGCTACCCTTGACTGCTTCTGCCTCCAATAGATTTCCTAAGCACTAGTGTTTTAAGGAACAGCTTATACAGAGAATCCTAATGTGATTTCTTTATAATACGTGTGTTCCTTATCTTATCCTAGTGTCTAAACTCTTCTCCATGGCTGGACCCCCAAATAATATTCCTTTACGTGCTAAGGGGTATCTAGAGAGTGGGATAGGTTTAATAACTACCCTAACCCTAACGCGTACCCTAACCCTAACCCCTACTCTAACCCTAACACGTACCCTAATCCTATCCCGTACCCTAAAAGGAGCCCTAACCCAAACACTAACCCAAACCCTAAACCTAACACATACCCTCCGCCGTACACGAACCCCTCCGCGAACCCGTACCCTAAGCCGTACCCTAAGCCGTACCCTAAGCCTAACCCTAACCCTAGGCTACCCTTGACTGCTTCTGCCTCCAATAGATTTCCTAAGCACTAGTGTTTTAAGGAACAGCTTAAAAAGTGAATCCTAATGTGATTTCTTTATAATGGGTGTGTTCCTTACCTTATCCTAGTGTCTAAACTCTTCTCCATGGCTGGACCCCCAAATAATATTCCTTTACGTGCTAAGGGGTATCTAGAGTGTGGGAGAGGTTTAATAACTACCCTAACTCTAATGCGTACCCTAACCCTAACCCCTACCCTAACCCTAATACGTAACCTAATCCTAACCCGTACCCTAAACGGAGCCCTAACCCTAACACTAACCCTAACACTAACCCTAACCCATACCCTACGCCGTACCCGAAGCCCTCCCCGAACCCGTACCCTAAGCCGTACCCTAAGCCGTACCCTAAGCCTAACCCTAACCCTATGCTACCCTTGACTGCTTCTGGCTCCAACAGATTTCCTAAGCACTAGTGTTTTAAGGAACAGCTTAAAAAGAGAATCCTAATGTGATTTCTTTATAATGGGTGTGTTCCTTATTTTATCCTAGTGTCTAAACTCTTCTCCATGGCTGGACCTCCAAATAATATTCCTTTACGTGCTAAGGGGTATCTAGAGAGTGGGATAGGTTTAATAACTACCCGAACACTAACGCGTACCCTAACCCTAACCCCTACCCTAACTCTAACACGTACCCTAATCCTAAACAATACCCTAAACCGAGCCCTAACCCTAACACTAACCCTAACCCTAACCCTAACCCATACCCTACGCTGTACCCGAAGCCCTCCCCAAACCCGTACCCTAAGCCGTACCCTAAGCCGTACCCTAAGCCTAACCCTAACCCTAGGCTACCCTTGACTGCTTCTGCCTCCAATAGATTTCCTAAGCACTAGTGTTTTAAGGAACAGCTTAAAAAGAGAATCCTAATGTGATTTCTTTATAATGGGTGTGTTCCTTATCTTATCCTAGTGTCTAAACCCTTCTCCATGGCTGGACCTCCAATTAATATTCCTTTACGTGCTAAGGGGTATCTAGAGAGTGGGATAGGTTTAATAACTACCCTAACACTAACGCGTACCCTAACCCTAACCGCTACCCTAACACTAACACGTACCCTAAACCTAACCAATACTCTAAACCGAGCCCTAACCCTAACACTAACCCTAACCCTAACCCTAACCCATACCCTACGCCGTACCCGAAGCCCTCCCCGAACCCGTACCCTAAGCCGTACACTAAGCCGTACCCTAAGCCTAACCCTAACCCTAGGCTACCCTTGACTGCTTCTGCCTCCAATAGATTTCCTAAGCACTAGTGTTTTAAGGAACAGCTTAAAAAGAGAATCCTAATGTGATTTCTTTATAATGGGTGTGTTCCTTATCTTATCCTAGTGTCTAAACTCTTCTCCATGGCTGGACCTCCAAATAATATTCCTTTACGTGCTAAGGGGTATCTAGAGAGTGGGATAGGTTTAATAACTACCCTAACACTAACGCGTACCCTAACCCTAACCCCTACCCTAACCCTAACACGTACCCTAATCCTAACCAATACCCTAAACCGAGCCCTAACCCTAACACTAACCCAAACCCTAACCCTAACCCATACCCTACGCCGTACCCGAAGCCCTCCCAGAACCCGTACCCTAAGCCGTACCCTAAGCCTAAACCTAACCCTAGGCTACCCTTGACTGCTTCTGCCTCCAATAGATTTCCTAAGCTCTAGTGTTTTAAGGAACAGCTTAAAAAGAGAATCCTAATGTGATTTCTTTATAATGGGTGTGTTCCTTATCTTATCCTAGTGTCTAAACTCTTCTCCATGGCTGGACCCCCAAATAATATTCCTTTACGTGCTAAGGTGTATCTAGAGACTGGGATAGGTTTAATAACTACCCTAACTCTAACGAGTACCCTAACCCTAACCCCTACCCTAACCCTATCATGTACCCTAATCCTAACCCGTACCCTAAACCGAGCCCTAACCCTAACACTAACCCTAACCCTAACCTTAACCCATGCCCTACGCCGTACCCGAACCCCTCCCCGAACCCGTACCCTAAGCCGTACCCTAAGCCTAAACCTAAGCCTAAACCTAACTTTAGGCTACCCTTGACTGCTTCTGCCTCCAATAGATTTCCTAAGCACTAGTGTTTTAAGGAACAGCTTAAAAAGAGAATCCTAATGTGATTTCTTTAAAATGGGTGTGTTCTTTATTTTATCCTAGTGTCTAAACTCTTCTCCATGGCTGGACCTCCAAATAATATTCCTTTACGTGCTAAGGGGTATCTAGAGAGTGGGATAGGTTTAATAACTACCCTAACACTAACGCGTACACTAACCCTAACCCCTACCCTAACACTAACACGTAACCTAATCCTAACCAGTACCCTAAACCGAGCCCTAACCCTAACACTAACCCTAACCCTAACCCTAACCCATACCCTACGCCGTACCCGAAGCCCTCCCCGAACCCGTACCCTAAGCCGTACCCTAAGCCGTACCCTAAGCCTAACCCTAACCCTAGGCTACCCTTGACTGCTTCTGCCTCCAATAGATTTCCTAAGCACTAGTGTTTTAAGGAACAGCTTAAAAAGAGTATCCTAATGTGATTTCTTTATAATGGGTGTGTTCCTTATCTTATCCTAGTGTCTAAACTCTTCTCCATGGCTGGACCTCCAAATAATATTCCTTTACGTGCTAAGGGGTATCTAGAGAGTGGGATAGGTTTAATAACTACCCTAACACTAACGCGTACCCTAACCCTAACCCCTACCCTAACCCTAACACGTACCCTAATCCTAACCAATACCCTAAACCGAGCTCTAACCCTAACACTAACCCAAACCCTAACCCTAACCCATACGCTACGCCGTACCCGAAGCCCTCCCCGAACCCGTACCCTAAGCCGTACCCTAAGCCGTACCCTAAGCCTAACCCTAACCCTAGGCTACCCTTTACTGCTTCTGCCTCCAATAGATTTCCTAAGCACTAGTGTTTTAAGGAACAGCTTAAAAAGAGAATCCTAATGTGATTTCTTTATAATGGGTGATTTCCTTATCTTATCCTAGTGTCTAAACGCTTCTCCATGGCTGGACCTCCAAATAATATTCCTTTACGTGCTAAGGGGTATCTAGAGAGTGGGATAGGTTTAATAACTACCCTAACACTAACGCGTACCCTAACCCTAACCCCAACCCTAACCCTAACACGTACCCTAATCCTAACCAATACCCTAAACCGAGCCCTAACCCTAACACTAACCCTAACCCTAACCCTAACCCATACCCTACGCCGTACCCGAAGCCCTCCCCGAACCCGTACCCTAAGCCGTACCCTAAGCCTAACCCTATCCCTAGGCTACCCTTGACTGCTTCTGCCTCCAATAGATTTCCTAAGCACTAGTGTTTTAAGGAACAGCTTAAAAAGAGAATCCTAATGTGATTTCTTTATAATGGGTGTGTTCCTTATCTTATCCTAGTGTCTAAACTCTTCTCCATGGCTGGACCCCCAAATAATATTCCTTTGCGTGCTAAGGGGTATCTAGAGAGTGGGAATGGTTTAATAACTACCCTCACCCTAATGCGTACCCTAACCCTAACCCCTACTCTAACCCTAACACGTAACCTAATCCTAACCCGTACCCTAAACGGAGCCCTAACCCTAACACTAACCCTAACCCTAACCCTAACCCATACCCTACGCCGTACCCAAACCCCTCCCCGAACCCGTACCCTAAGCCGTATCCTAAGCCTAACCCCAAGCCTAACCCTAACCCTAGGCTACCCTTGACTGCTTCTGCCTCCAATAGATTTCCTAAGCACTAGTGTTTTAAGGAACAACTTAAAAAGAGAATCCTAATGTGATTTCTTTATAATGGGTGTGTTCCTTATTTTATCCTAGTGTCTAAACTCTTCTCCATGGCTGGACCTCCAAATAATATTCCTTTACGTGCTAAGGGGTATCTAGAGAGTGGGATAGGTTTAATAACTACCCTAACACTAACGCGTACCCTAACCCTAACCCCTACCCTAACTCTAACACGTACCCTAATCCTAACCAATACCCTAAACTGAGCCCTAACCCTAACACTAACCCTAACCCTAACCCTAACCCATACCCTACGCCGTACCCGAAGACCTCCACGAACCCGTACCCTAAGCCGTACGCTAAGCCGTACCCTAAGCCTAACCCTAACTCTAGGCTACCCTTGACTGCTTCTGCCTCCAATAGATTTCCTAAGCACTAGTGTTTTAAGGAACAGCTTAAAAAGAGAATCCTAATGTGATTTCTTTATAATGGGTGTGTTCCTTATCTTATCCTAGTGTCTAAACTCTTCTCCATGGCTGGACCCCCAAATAATATTCCTTTACGTGCTAAGGTGTATCTAGAGACTGGGATAGGTTTAATAACTACCCTAACCCTAACGAGTACCCTAACCCTAACCCCTACCCTAACCCTAACATGTACCCTAATCCTCACCCGTACCCTAAACCGAGCCCTAACCCTAACACTAACCCTAACCCTAACCTTAACCCATGCCCTACGCCATACCCGAACCCCTCCCCGAACCCGTACCCTAAGCCGTACCCTAAGCCTAACCCTAAGCCTAACCCTAACCCTAGGCTACCCTTGAGTGCTTCTGCCTCCAATAGATTTCCTAAGCACTAGTGTTTTAAGGAACAGCTTAAAAAGAGAATCCTAATGTGATTTCTTTATAATGGGTGTGTTCCTTATCTTATCCTAGTGTCTAAACTCTTCTCCATGGCTGGACCCCCAAATAATATTCCTTTACGTGCTAAGGGGTATCTAGAGAGTGGGATAGGTTTAATAACTACCCTAACCGTAATGCGTACCCTGACCCTAACCCCTACCCTAAACCTAACACGTACCCTAATCCTAACCCGTACACTAAAGCGAGCCCTAACCCTAACACTAACCCTAACCCTAACCCTAACCGATACCCTACGCCGTACCCGAAGCCCTCACCGAACCCGTACCCTAAGCCGTACCCTAAGCCTAAACCTAAGCCTAAACCTAACTTTAGGCTACCCTTGACTGCTTCTGCCTCCAATAGATTTCCTAAGCACTAGTGTTTTAAGGAACAGCTTAAAAAGAGAATCCTAATGTGATTTCTTTATAATGGGAGTGTTCTTTATTTTATCCTAGTGTCTAAACTCTTCTCCATGGCTGGACCTCCAAATAATATTCCTTTACGTGCTAAGGGGTATCTAGAGAGTGGGATAGGTTTAATAACTACCCTAACACTAACGCGTACCCTAACCCTAACCCCTACCCTAACACTAACACGTAACCTAATCCTAACCAGTACCCTAAACCGAGCCCTAACCCTAACACTAACCCTAACCCTAACCCTAACCCATACCCTACGCCGTACCCGAAGCCCTCCCCGAACCCGTACCCTAAGCCGTACCCTAAGCCTAACCCTAACCCTAGGCTACCCTTGACTGCTTCTGCCTCCAATAGATTTCCTAAGCACTAGTGTTTTAAGGAACAGCTTAAAAAGAGTATCCTAATGTGATTTCTTTATAATGGGTGTGTTCCTTATCTTATCCTAGTGTCTAAACTCTTCTCCATGGCTGGACCTCCAAATAATATTCCTTTACGTGCTAAGGGGTATCTAGAGAGTGGGATAGGTTTAATATCTACCCTAACACTAACGCGTACCCTAACCCTAACCCCTACCCTAACCCTAACACGTACCCTAATCCTAACCAATACCCTAAACCGAGCTCTAACCCTAACACTAACCCAAACCCTAACCCTAACCCATACCCTACGCCGTACCCGAAGCCCTCCCCGAACCCGTACCCTAAGCCGTACCCTAAGCCGTACCCTAAGCCTAACCCTAACCCTAGGCTACCCTTGACTGCTTCTGCCTCCAATAGATTTCCTAAGCACTAGTGTTTTAAGGAACAGCTTAAAAAGAGAATCCTAATGTGATTTCTTTATAATGGGTGTGTTCCTTATCTTATCCTAGTGTCTAAACTCTTCTCCATGGCTGGACCTCCAAATAATATTCCTTTACGTGCTAAGGGGTATCTAGAGAGTGGGATAGGTTTAATAACTACCCTAACACTAACGCGTACCCTAACCCTAACCCCTACCCTAACTCTAACACGTACCCTAATCCTAACCAATAACCTAAACCGAGCCCTAACCCTAACACTAACCCTAAACCTAACCCTAACCAATACCCTACGCCGTACCCGAAGCCCTCCCCGAACCCGTACCCTAAGCCGTACCCTAAGCCGTACCCTAAGCCGTACCCTAACCCTAGGCTACCCTTGATTGCTTCTGCCTCCAATAGATTTCCTAAGCACTAGTGTTTTAAGGAACAGCTTAAAAAGAGAATCCTAATGTGATTTCTTTATAATGGGTGTGTTCCTTATCTTATCCTAGTGTCTAAACTCTTCTCCATGGCTGGACCCCCAAATAATATTCCTTTACGTGCTAAGGGGTATCTAGAGAGTGGGAATGGTTTAATAACTACCCTCAACCTAATGCGTACCCTAACCCTAACCCCTACTCTAACCCTAACACGTAACCTAATCCTAACCCGTACCCTAAACGGAGCCCTAACCCTAACACTAACCCTAACCCTAACCCTAACCCATACCCTACGCCGTACCCGAACCCCTCCCCGAACCCGTACCCTAAGCCGTATCCTAAGCCTAACCCCAAGCCTAACCCTAACCCTAGGCTACCCTTGACTGCTTCTGCCTCCAATAGATTTCCTAAGCACTAGTGTTTTAAGGAACAGCTTAAAAAGAGAATCCTAATGTGATTTCTTTATAATGGGTGTGTTCCTTATTTTATCCTAGTGTCTAAACTCTTCTCCATGGCTGGACCTCCAAATAATATTCCTTTACGTGCTAAGGGGTATCTAGAGAGTGGGATAGGTTTAATAACTACCCTAACACTAACGCGTACCCTAACCCTAACCCCTACCCTAACTCTAACACGTACCCTAATCCTAACCAATACCCTAAACTGAGCCCTAACCCTAACACTAACCCTAACCCTAACCCTAACCCATACCCTACGCCGTACCCGAAGACCTCCACGAACCCGTACCCTAAGCCGTACGCTAAGCCGTACCCTAAGCCTAACCCTAACCCTAGGCTACCCTTGACTGCTTCTGCCTCCAATAGATTTCCTAAGCACTAGTGTTTTAAGGAACAGCTTAAAAAGAGAATCCTAATGTGATTTCTTTATAATGGGTGTGTTCCTTATCTTATCCTAGTGTCTAAACTCTTCTCCATGGCTGGACCCCCAAATAATATTCCTTTACGTGCTAAGGTGTATCTAGAGACTGGGATAGGTTTAATAACTACCCTAACCCTAACGAGTACCGTAAACCCAACCCCTACCCTAACCCTAACATGTACCCTTATCCTAACCCGTACCCTAAACCGAGCCCTAACCCTAACACTAACCCTAACCCTAACCTTAACCCATGCCCTACGCCGTACCCGAACCCCTCCCCGAACCCGTACCCTAAGCCGTACCCTAAGCCTAACCCTAAGCCTAACCCTAACCGTAGGCTACCCTTGAGTGCTTCTGCCTCCAATAGATTTCCTAAGCACTAGTGTTTTAAGGAACAGCTTAAAAAGAGAATCCTAATGTGATTTCTTTATAATGGGTGTGTTCCTTATCTTATCCTAGTGTCTAAACTCTTCTCCATGGCTGGACCCCCAAATAATATTCCTTTACGTGCTAAGGGGTATCTAGAGAGTGGGATAGGTTTAATAACTACCCTAACCCTAATGCGTACCCTGACCCTAACCCCTACCCTAACCCTAACACGTACCCTAATCCTAACCCGTACACTAAAGCGAGCCCTAACCCTAACACTAACCCTAACCCTAACCCTAACCGATACCCTACGCCGTACCCGAAGCCCTCACCGAACCCGTACCCTAAGCCGTACCCTAAGCCTAAACCTAAGCCTAAACCTAACTTTAGGCTACCCTTGACTGCTTCTGCCTCCAATAGATTTCCTAAGCTCTAGTGTTTTAAGGAACAGCTTAAAAAGAGAATCCTAATGTGATTTCTTTATAATGGGTGTGTTCTTTATTTTATCCTAGTGTCTAAACTCTTCTCCATGGCTGGACCTCCAAATAATATTCCTTTACGTGCTAAGGGGTATCTAGAGAGTGGGATAGGTTTAATAACTACCCTAACACTAACGCGTACCCTAACCCTAACCCCTACCCTAACACTAACACGTAACCTAATCCTAACCAGTACCCTAAACCGAGCCCTAACCCTAACACTAACCCTAACCCTAACCCTAACCCATACCCTACGCCGTACCCGAAGCCCTCCCCGAACCCGTACCCTAAGCCGTACCCTAAGCCGTACCCTAAGCCTAACCCTAACCCTAGGCTACCCTTGACTGCTTCTGCCTCCAATAGATTTCCTAAGCACTAGTGTTTTAAGGAACAGCTTAAAAAGAGTATCCTAATGTGATTTCTTTATAATGGGTGTGTTCCTTATCTTATCCTAGTGTCTAAACTCTTCTCCATGGCTGGACCTCCAAATAATATTCCTTTACGTGCTAAGGGGTATCTAGAGAGTGGGATAGGTTTAATAACTACCCTAACACTAACGCGTACCCTAACCCTAACCCCTACCCTAACTCTAACACGTACCCTAATCCTAACCAATACCCTAAACCGAGCTCTAACCCTAACACTAACCCAAACCCTAACCCTAACCCATACCCTACGCCGTACCCGAAGCCCTCCCCGAACCCGTACCCTAAGCCGTACCCTAAGCCGTACCCTAAGCCTAACCCTAACCCTAGGCTACCCTTGACTGCTTCTGCCTCCAATAGATATCCTAAGCACTAGTGTTTTAAGGAACAGCTTAAAAAGAGAATCCTAATGTGATTTCTTTATAATGGGTGTGTTCCTTATCTTATCCTAGTGTCTAAACTCTTCTCCATGGCTGGACCTCCAAATAATATTCCTTTACGTGCTAAGGGGTATCTAGAGAGTGGGATAGGTTTAATAACTACCCTAACACTAACGCGTACCCTAACCCTAACCCCAACCCTAACCCTAACACGTACCCTAATCCTAACCAATACCCTAAACCGAGCCCTAACCCTAACACTAACCCTAACCCTAACCCTAACCCATACCCTACGCCGTACCCGAAGCCCTCCCCGAACCCGTACCCTAAGCCGTACCCTAAGCCGTACCCTAAGCCTAACCCTAACCCTAGGCTACCCTTGACTGCTTCTGCCTCCAATAGATTTCCTAAGCACTAGTGTTTTAAGGAACAGCTTAAAAAGAGTATCCTAATGTGATTTCTTTATAATGGGTGTGTTCCTTATCTTATCCTAGTGTCTAAACTCTTCTCCATGGCTGGACCTCCAAATAATATTCCTTTACGTGCTAAGGGGTATCTAGAGAGTGGGATAGGTTTAATAACTACCCTAACACTAACGCGTACCCTAACCCTAACCCCTACCCTAACCCTAACACGTACCCTAATCCTAACCAATACCCTAAACCGAGCTCTAACCCTAACACTAACCCAAACCCTAACCCTAACCCATACGCTACGCCGTACCCGAAGCCCTCCCCGAACCCGTACCCTAAGCCGTACCCTAAGCCGTACCCTAAGCCTAACCCTAACCCTAGGCTACCCTTTACTGCTTCTGCCTCCAATAGATTTCCTAAGCACTAGTGTTTTAAGGAACAGCTTAAAAAGAGAATCCTAATGTGATTTCTTTATAATGGGTGATTTCCTTATCTTATCCTAGTGTCTAAACGCTTCTCCATGGCTGGACCTCCAAATAATATTCCTTTACGTGCTAAGGGGTATCTAGAGAGTGGGATAGGTTTAATAACTACCCTAACACTAACGCGTACCCTAACCCTAACCCCAACCCTAACCCTAACACGTACCCTAATCCTAACCAATACCCTAAACCGAGCCCTAACCCTAACACTAACCCTAACCCTAACCCTAACCCATACCCTACGCCGTACCCGAAGCCCTCCCCGAACCCGTACCCTAAGCCGTACCCTAAGCCTAACCCTATCCCTAGGCTACCCTTGACTGCTTCTGCCTCCAATAGATTTCCTAAGCACTAGTGTTTTAAGGAACAGCTTAAAAAGAGAATCCTAATGTGATTTCTTTATAATGGGTGTGTTCCTTATCTTATCCTAGTGTCTAAACTCTTCTCCATGGCTGGACCTCCAAATAATATTCCTTTACGTGCTAAGGGGTATCTAGAGAGTGGGATAGGTTTAATAACTACCCTAACACTAACGCGTACCCTAACCCTAACCCCTACCCTAACTCTAACACGTACCCTAATCCTAACCAATAACCTAAACCGAGCCCTAACCCTAACACTAACCCTAAACCTAACCCTAACCAATACCCTACGCCGTACCCGAAGCCCTCCCCGAACCCGTACCCTAAGCCGTACCCTAAGCCGTACCCTAAGCCGTACCCTAACCCTAGGCTACCCTTGACTGCTTCTGCCTCCAATAGATTTCCTAAGCACTAGTGTTTTAAGGAACAGCTTAAAAAGAGAATCCTAATGTGATTTCTTTATAATGGGTGTGTTCCTTATCTTATCCTAGTGTCTAAACTCTTCTCCATGGCTGGACCCCCAAATAATATTCCTTTACGTGCTAAGGGGTATCTAGAGAGTGGGAATGGTTTAATAACTACCCTCACCTTAATGCGTACCCTAACCCTAACCCCTACTCTAACCCTAACACGTAACCTAATCCTAACCCGTACCCTAAACGGAGCCCTAACCCTAACACTAACCCTAACCCTAACCCTAACCCATACCCTACGCCGTACCCAAACCCCTCCCCGAACCCGTACCCTAAGCCGTATCCTAAGCCTAACCCCAAGCCTAACCCTAACCCTAGGCTACCCTTGACTGCTTCTGCCTCCAATAGATTTCCTAAGCACTAGTGTTTTAAGGAACAGCTTAAAAAGAGAATCCTAATGTGATTTCTTTATAATGGGTGTGTTCCTTATTTTATCCTAGTGTCTAAACTCTTCTCCATGGCTGGACCTCCAAATAATATTCCTTTACGTGCTAAGGGGTATCTAGAGAGTGGGATAGGTTTAATAACTACCCTAACACTAACGCGTACCCTAACCCTAACCCCTACCCTAACTCTAACACGTACCCTAATCCTAACCAATACCCTAAACTGAGCCCTAACCCTAACACTAACCCTAACCCTAACCCTAACCCATACCCTACGCCGTACCCGAAGACCTCCACGAACCCGTACCCTAAGCCGTACCCTAAGCCGTACCCTAAGCCGTACCCTAACCCTAGGCTACCCTTGACTGCTTCTGCCTCCAATAGATTTCCTAAGCACTAGTGTTTTAAGGAACAGCTTAAAAAGAGAATCCTAATGTGATTTCTTTATAATGGGTGTGTTCCTTATCTTATCCTAGTGTCTAAACTCTTCTCCATGGCTGGACCCCCAAATAATATTCCTTTACGTGCTAAGGGGTATCTAGAGAGTGGGATAGGTTTAATAACTACCCTAACCCTAATGCGTACCCTGACCCTAACCCCTACCCTAACCCTAACACGTACCCTAATCCTAACCCGTACACTAAAGCGAGCCCTAACCCTAACACTAACCCTAACCCTAACCCTAACCGATACCCTACGCCGTACCCGAAGCCCTCACCGAACCCGTACCCTAAGCCGTACCCTAAGCCTAAACCTAAGCCTAAACCTAACTTTAGGCTACCCTTGACTGCTTCTGCCTCCAATAGATTTCCTAAGCACTAGTGTTTTAAGGAACAGCTTAAAAAGAGAATCCTAATGAGATTTCTTTATAATGGGTGTGTTCTTTATTTTATCCTAGTGTCTAAACTCTTCTCCATGGCTGGACCTCCAAATAATATTCCTTTACGTGCTAAGGGGTATCTAGAGAGTGGGATAGGTTTAATAACTACCCTAACACTAACGCGTACCCTAACCCTAACTCCTACCCTAACACTAACACGTAACCTAATCCTAACCAGTACCCTAAACCGAGCCCTAACCCTAACACTAACCCTAACCCTAACCCTAACCCATACCCTACGCCGTACCCGAAGCCCTCCCCGATCCCGTACCCTAAGCCGTACCCTAAGCCGTACCCTAAGCCTAACCCTAACCCTAGGCTACCCTTGACTGCTTCTGCCTCCAATAGATTTCCTAAGCACTAGTGTTTTAAGGAACAGCTTAAAAAGAGTATCCTAATGTGATTTCTTTATAATGGGTGTGTTCCTTTTCTTATCCTAGTGTCTAAACTCTTCTCCATGGCTGGACCTCCAAATAATATTCCTTTACGTGCTAAGGGGTATCTAGAGAGTGGGATAGGTTTAATAACTACCCTAACACTAACGCGTACCCTAACCCTAACCCCTACCCTAACCCTAACACGTACCCTAATCCTAACCAATACCCTAAACCGAGCTCTAACCCTAACACTAACCCAAACCCTAACCCTAACCCATACCCTACGCCGTACCCGAAGCCCTCCCCGAACCCGTACCCTAAGCCGTACCCTAAGCCGTACCCTAAGCCTAACCCTAACCCTAGGCTACCCTTGACTGCTTCTGCCTCCAATAGATTTCCTAAGCACTAGTGTTTTAAGGAACAGCTTAAAAAGAGAATCCTAATGTGATTTCTTTATAATGGGTGTGTTCCTTATCTTATCCTAGTGTCTAAACTCTTCTCCATGGCTGGACCCCCAAATAATATTCCTTTACGTGCTAAGGGGTATCTAGAGTGTGGGAGAGGTTTAATAACTACCCTAACTCTAATGCGTACCCTAACCCTAACCCCTACCCTAACCCTAATACGTAACCTAATCCTAACCCGTACCCTAAACGGAGCCCTAACCCTAACACTAACCCTAACACTAACCCTAACCCATACCCTACGCCGTACCCGAAGCCCTCCCCGAACCCGTACCCTAAGCCGTACCCTAAGCCGTACCCTAAGCCTAACCCTAACCCTATGCTACCCTTGACTGCTTCTGGCTCCAATAGATTTCCTAAGCACTAGTGTTTTAAGGAACAGCTTAAAAAGAGAATCCTAATGTGATTTCTTTATAATGGGTGTGTTCCTTATCTTATCCTAGTGTCTAAACTCTTCTCCATGGCTGGACCTACAAATAATATTCCTTTACGTGCTAAGGGGTATCTAGAGAGTGGGATAGGTTTAATAACTACCCTAACACTAACGCGTACCCTAACCCTAACCGCTACCCTAACACTAACACGTACCCTAAACCTAACCAATACTCTAAACCGAGCCCTAACCCTAACACTAACCCTAACCCTAACCCTAACCCATACCCTACGCCGTACCCGAAGCCCTCCCCGAACCCGTACCCTAAGCCGTACACTAAGCCGTACCCTAAGCCTAACCCTAACCCTAGGCTACCCTTGACTGCTTCTGCCTCCAATAGATTTCCTAAGCACTAGTGTTTTAAGGAACAGCTTTAAAAGAGAATCCTAATGTGATTTCTTTATAATGGGTGTGTTCCTTATCTTATCCTAGTGTCTAAACTCTTCTCCATGGCTGGACCTCCAAATAATATTCCTTTACGTGCTAAGGGGTATCTAGAGAGTGGGATAGGTTTAATAACTACCCTAACACTAACGCGTACCCTAACCCTAACCCCTACCCTAACCCTAACACGTACCCTAATCCTAACCAATACCCTAAACGGAGCCCTAACCCTAACACTAACCCAAACCCTAACCCTAACCCATACCCTACGCCGTACCGGAAGCCCTCCCCGAACCCGTACCCTAAGCCGTACCCTAAGCCTAAACCTAACCCTAGGCTACCCTTGACTGCTTCTGCCTCCAATAGATTTCCTAAGCTCTAGTGTTTTAAGGAACAGCTTAAAAAGAGAATCCTAATGTGATTTCTTTATAATGGGTGTGTTCCTTATCTTATCCTAGTGTCTAAACTCTTCTCCATGGCTGGACCCCCAAATAATATTCCTTTACGTGCTAAGGTGTATCTAGAGACTGGGATAGGTTTAATAACTACCCTAACCCTAACGAGTACCCTAACCCTAACCCCTACCCTAACCCTAACATGTACCCTAATCCTAACCCGTACCCTAAACCGAGCCCTAACCCTAACACTAACCCTAACCCTAACCTTAACCCATGCCCTACGCCGTACCCGAACCCCTCCCCGAACCCGTACCCTAAGCCGTACCCTAAGCCTAACCCTAAGCCTAACCCTAACCCTAGGCTACCCTTGAGTGCTTCTGCCTCCAATAGATTTCCTAAGCACTAGTGTTTTAAGGAACAGCTTAAAAAGAGAATCCTAATGTGATTTCTTTATAATGGGTGTGTTCCTTATCTTATCCTAGTGTCTAAACTCTTCTCCATGGATGGACCCCCAAATAATATTCCTTTACGTGCTAAGGGGTATCTAGAGAGTGGGATAGGTTTAATAACTACCCTAACCATAATGCGTACCCTGACCCTAACCCCTACACTAACCCTAACACGTACCCTAATCCTAACCCGTACACTAAAGCGAGCCCTAACCCTAACACTAACCCTAACCCTAACCCTAACCGATACCCTACGCCGTACCCGAAGCCCTCACCGAACCCGTACCCTAAGCCGTACCCTAAGCCTAAACCTAAGCCTAAACCTAACTTTAGGCTACCCATGACTGCTTCTGCCTCCAATAGATTTCCTAAGCACTAGTGTTTTAAGGAACAGCTTAAAAAGAGAATCCTAATGTGATTTCTTTATAATGGGTGTGTTCTTTATTTTATCCTAGTGTCTAAACTCTTCTCCATGGCTGGACCTCCAAATAATATTCCTTTACGTGCTAAGGGGTATCTAGAGAGTGGGATAGGTTTAATAACTACCCTAACACTAACGCGTACCCTAACCCTAACCCCTACCCTAACACTAACACGTAACCTAATCCTAACCAGTACCCTAAACCGAGCCCTAACCCTAACACTAACCCTAACCCTAACCCTAACCCATACCCTACGCCGTACCCGAAGCCCTCCCCGAACCCGTACCCTAAGCCGTACCCTAAGCCGTACCCTAAGCCTAACCCTAACCCTAGGCTACCCTTGACTGCTTCTGCCTCCAATAGATTTCCTAAGCACTAGTGTTTTAAGGAACAGCTTAAAAAGAGTATCCTAATGTGATTTCTTTATAATGGGTGTGTTCCTTATCTTATCCTAGTGTCTAAACTCTTCTCCATGGCTGGACCTCCAAATAATATTCCTTTACGTGCTAAGGGGTATCTAGAGAGTGGGATAGGTTTAATAACTACCCTAACACTAACGCGTACCCTAACCCTAACCCCTACCCTAACCCTAACACGTACCCTAATCCTAACCAATACCCTAAACCGAGCTCTAACCCTAACACTAACCCAAACCCTAACCCTAACCCATACGCTACGCCGTACCCGAAGCCCTCCCCGAACCCGTACCCTAAGCCGTACCCTAAGCCGTACCCTAAGCCTAACCCTATCCCTAGGCTACCCTTGACTGCTTCTGCCTCCAATAGATTTCCTAAGCACTAGTGTTTTAAGGAACAGCTTAAAAAGAGAATCCTAATGTGATTTCTTTATAATGGGTGTGTTCCTTATCTTATCCTAGTGTCTAAACTCTTCTCCATGGCTGGACCTCCAAATAATATTCCTTTACGTGCTAAGGGGTATCTAGAGAGTGGGATAGGTTTAATAACTACCCTAACACTAACGCGTACCCTAACCCTAACCCCTACCCTAACTCTAACACGTACCCTAATCCTAACCAATAACCTAAACCGAGCCCTAACCCTAACACTAACCCTAAACCTAACCCTAACCCATACCCTACGCCGTACCCGAAGCCCTCCCCGAACCCGTACCCTAAGCCGTACCCTAAGCCGTACCCTAAGCCGTACCCTAACCCTAGGCTACCCTTGACTGCTTCTGCCTCCAATAGATTTCCTAAGCACTAGTGTTTTAAGGAACAGCTTAAAAAGAGAATCCTAATGTGATTTCTTTATAATGGGTGTGTTCCTTATCTTATCCTAGTGTCTAAACTCTTCTCCATGGCTGGACCCCCAAATAATATTCCTTTACGTGCAAAGGGGTATCTAGAGAGTGGGAATGGTTTAATAACTACCCTCACCCTAATGCGTACCCTAACCCTAACCCCTACTCTAACCCTAACACGTAACCTAATCCTAACCCGTACCCTAAACGGAGCCCTAACCCTAACACTAACCCTAACCCTAACCCTAACCCATACCCTACGCCGTACCCGAACCCCTTCCCGAACCCGTACCCTAAGCCGTACCCTAAGCCTAACCCCAAGCCTAACCCTAACCCTAGGCTACCCTTGACTGCTTCTGCCTCCAATA
Organism: Balaenoptera physalus; assembly: GCF_965194825.1. Lineage (NCBI taxonomy): Eukaryota > Metazoa > Chordata > Mammalia > Artiodactyla > Balaenopteridae > Balaenoptera > Balaenoptera physalus. Next base: position 421,445 of record NW_028126404.1, read on the forward strand.
GATTTCCTAAGCACTAGTGTTTTAAGGAACAGCTTAAAAAGAGAATCCTAATGTGATTTCTTTATAATGGGTGTGTTCCTTATTTTATCCTAGTGTCTAAACTCTTCTCCATGGCTGGACCTCCAAATAATATTCCTTTACGTGCTAAGGGGTATCTAGAGAGTGGGATAGGTTTAATAACTACCCTAACACTAACGCGTACCCTAACCCTAACCCCTACCCTAACTCTAACACGTACCCTAATCCTAACCAATACCCTAAACTGAGCCCTAACCCTAACACTAACCCTAACCCTAACCCTAACCCATACCCTACGCCGTACCCGAAGACCTCCACGAACCCGTACCCTAAGCCGTACCCTAAGCCGTACCCTAAGCCTAACCCTAACCCTAGGCTACCCTTGACTGCTTCTGCCTCCAATAGATTTCCTAAGCACTAGTGTTTTAAGGAACAGCTTAAAAAGAGAATCCTAATGTGATTTCTTTATAATGGGTGTGTTCCTTATCTTATCCTAGTGTCTAAACTCTTCTCCATGGCTGGACCCCCAAATAATATTCCTTTACGTGCTAAGGTGTATCTAGAGAATGGGATAGGTTTAATAACTACCTTAACTCTAACGCGTACCTTAACCCTAACCCCAACCCTAACCCTAACACGTACACTAAACCGAGCCCTAACCCTAACACTAACCCTAACCCTAACCCTAACCCATACCCTACGCCGTACCCGAACCCCTCCCCGAACCCGTACCCTAAGCCGTACCCTAACCCTAACCCTAAGCTTAACCCTAACCCTAGGCTACCCATGAATGCTTCTGCCTCCAATAGATTTCCTAAGCACTAGTGTGTTAAGGAACAGCTTAAAAAGCGAATCCTAATGTGATTGCTTTATAATAGGTGTGTTCCTTATCTTATCCTAGTGTCTAAACTCTTCTCGATGGCTAGACCTCCAAATAATATTCCTTTACGTGCTAAGGGGTATCTAGAGAGTGGGATAGGTTTAATAACTAACCTAACACTAACGCGTACCCTAACCCTAACCCCTACCCTAACCCTAACACGTACCCTAATCCTAACCAATATCCTAAACCGAGCCCTAACCCTAACACTAACCCTAACCCTAACCCTAACCCATACCCTACGCCGTACCCGAAGACCTCCCCGAACCCGTACCCTAAGCCGTACCCTAAGCCTAATCCTAAGCCTAACCCTAACCCTAGGCTACCCTTGACGCTTCTGCCTCCAATAGATTTCCTAAGCACTAGTGTTTTAAGGAACAGCTTAAAAAGAGAATCCTAATGTGATTTCTTTATAATGGGTGTGTTCCTTATATTATCTTAGTGTCTAAGCTCTTCTCCATGGATGGACCCCCAAATAATATGGCTTTATGTGCTAAGGGGTATCTAGAGAGTGGGATAGGTTTAATAACTACCCTAACCTTAACGCGTACCCTAACCCTAACCCCTACCCTAACCCTAAGACGTACCATAATCCTAAACCGTACCCTAAACCGAGCCCTAACCCTAACACTAACCCTAACCCTAACCCTAACCCATACCCTACGCCATACCCGAAGCCCTCCCCGAACCCGTACCCTAAGCGGTACCCTAAGCCTAACCCTAAGCCTAACCCTAACCCTAGGCTACCCTTGACTGCTTCTGCCTCCAATAGATTTCCTAAGCACTAGTGTTTTAAGGAACAGCTTATAAAGAGAATCCTAATGTGATTTCTTTATAATACGTGTGTTCCTTATCTTATCCTAGTGTCTAAACTCTTCTCCATGGCTGGACCCCCAAATAATATTCCTTTACGTGCTAAGGGGTATCTAGAGAGTGGGATAGGTTTAATAACTACCCTAACCCTAACGCGTACCCTAACCCTAACCCCTACTCTAACCCTAACACGTACCCTAATCCTATCCCGTACCCTAAAAGGAGCCCTAACCCTAACACTAACCCAAACCCTAAACCTAACACATACCCTCCGCCGTACACGAACCCCTCCGCGAACCCGTACCCTAAGCCGTACCCTAAGCCGTACCCTAAGCCTAACCCTAACCCTAGGCTACCCTTGACTGCTTCTGCCTCCAATAGATTTCCTAAGCACTAGTGTTTTAAGGAACAGCTTAAAAAGTGAATCCTAATGTGATTTCTTTATAATGGGTGTGTTCCTTACCTTATCCTAGTGTCTAAACTCTTCTCCATGGCTGAACCCCCAAATAATATTCCTTTACGTGCTAAGGGGTATCTAGAGTGTGGGAGAGGTTTAATAACTACCCTAACTCTAATGCGTACCCTAACCCTAACCCCTACCCTAACCCTAATACGTAACCTAATCCTAACCCGTACCCTAAACGGAGCCCTAACCCTAACACTAACCCTAACACTAACCCTAACCCATACCCTACGCCGTACCCGAAACCCTCCCCGAACCCGTACCCTAAGCCGTACCCTAAGCCGTACCCTAAGCCTAACCCTAACCCTATGCTACCCTTGACTGCTTCTGGCTCCAATAGATTTCCTAAGCACTAGTGTTTTAAGGAACAGCTTAAAAAGAGAATCCTAATGTGATTTCGTTATAATGGGTGTGTTCCTTATTTTATCCTAGTGTCTAAACTCTTCTCCAGGGCTGGACCTCCAAATAATATTCCTTTACGTGCTAAGGGGTATCTAGAGAGTGGGATAGGTTTAATAACTACCCTAACACTAACGCGTACCCGAACCCTAACCCCTACCCTAACTCTAACACGTACCCTAATCCTAACCAATACCCTAAACCGAGCCCTAACCCTAACACTAACCCTAACCCTAACCCTAACCCATACCCTACGCTGTACCCGAAGCCCTCCCCAAACCCGTACCCTAAGCCGTACCCTAAGCCGTACCCTAAGCCTAACCCTAACCCTAGGCTACCCTTGACTGCTTCTGCCTCCAATAGATTTCCTAAGCACTAGTGTTTTAAGGAACAGCTTAAAAAGAGAATCCTAATGTGATTTCTTTATAATGGGTGTGTTCCTTATCTTATCCTAGTGTCTAAACCCTTCTCCATGGCTGGACCTCCAATTAATATTCCTTTACGTGCTAAGGGGTATCTAGAGAGTGGGATAGGTTTAATAACTACCCTAACACTAACGCGTACCCTAACCCTAACCGCTACCCTAACACTAACACGTACCCTAAACCTAACCAATACCCTAAACCGAGCCCTAACCCTAACACTAACCCTAACCCTAACCCTAACCCATACCCTACGCCGTACCCGAAGCCCTCCCCGAACCCGTACCCTAAGCCGTACCCTAAGCCGTACCCTAAGCCAAACCTTAACCCTAGGCTACCCTTGACTGCTTCTGCCTCCAATAGATTTCCTAAGCACTAGTGTTTTAAGGAACAGCTTAAAAAGAGAATCCTAATGTGATTTCTTTATAATGGGTGTGTTCCTTATCTTATCCTAGTGTCTAAACTCTTCTCCATGGCTGGACCTCCAAATAATATTCCTTTACGTGCTAAGGGGTATCTAGAGAGTGGGATAGGTTTAATAACTACCCTAACACTAACGCATACCCTAACCCTAACCCCTACCCTAACCCTAACACGTACCCTAATCCTAACCAATACCCTAAACCGAGCCCTAACCCTAACACTAACCCAAACCCTAACCCTAACCCATACCCTACGCCGTACCCGAAGCCCTCCCCGAACCCGTACCCTAAGCCGTACCCTAAGCCTAACCCTAACCCTAGGCTACCCTTGACTGCTTCTGCCTCCAATAGATTTCCTAAGCTCTAGTGTTTTAAGGAACAGCTTAAAAAGAGAATCCTAATGTGATTTCTTTATAATGGGTGTGTTCCTTATCTTATCCTAGTGTCTAAACTCTTCTCCATGGCTGGACCCCCAAATAATATTCCTTTACGTGCTAAGGGGTATCTAGAGAGTGGGAATGGTTTAATAACTACCCTCACCCTAATGCGTACCCTAACCCTAACCCCTACTCTAACCCTAACACGTAACCTAATCCTAACCCGTACCCTAAACGGAGCCCTAACCCTAACACTAACCCTAACCCTAACCCTAACCCATACCCTATGCCGTACCCGAACCCCTCCCCGAACCCGTACCCTAAGCCGTATCCTAAGCCTAACCCCAAGCCTAACCCTAACCCTAGGCTACCCTTGACTGCTTCTGCCTCCAATAGATTTCCTAAGCACTAGTGTTTTAAGGAACAGCTTAAAAAGAGAATCCTAATGTGATTTCTTTATAATGGGTGTGTTCCTTATTTTATCCTAGTGTCTAAACTCTTCTCCATGGCTGGACCTCCAAATAATATTCCTTTACGTGCTAAGGGGTATCTAGAGAGTGGGATAGGTTTAATAACTACCCTAACACTAACGCGTACCCTAACCCTAACCCCTACCCTAACTCTAACACGTACCCTAATCCTAACCAATACCCTAAACTGAGCCCTAACCCTAACAGTAACCCTAACCCTAACCCTAACCCATACCCTACGCCGTACCCGAAGACCTCCACGAACCCGTACCCTAAGCCGTACCCTAAGCCTAACCCTAAGCCTAACCCTAACCCTAGGCTACCCTTGACTGCTTCTGCCTCCAATAGATTTCCTAAGCACTAGTGTTTTAAGGAACAGCTTAAAAAGAGAATCCTAATGTGATTTCTTTATAATGGGTGTGTTCCTTATCTTATCCTAGTGTCTAAACTCTTCTCCATGGCTGGACCCCCAAATAATATTCCTTTACGTGCTAAGGTGTATCTAGAGACTGGGATAGGTTTAATAACTACCCTAACCCTAACGAGTACCCTAACCCTAACCCCTACCCTAACCCTAACACGTACCCTAATCCTAACCCGTACCCTAAACCGAGCCCTAACCCTAACACTAACCCTAAACCTAACCTAAACCCATGCCCTACGCCGTACCCGAACCCCTCCCCGAACCCGTACCCTAAGCCGTACCCTAAGCCTAACCCTAAGCCTAACCCTAACCCTAGGCTACCCTTGAGTGCTTCTGCCTCCAATAGATTTCCTAAGCACTAGTGTTTTAAGGAACAGCTTAAAAAGAGAATCCTAATGTGATTTCTTTATAATGGGTGTGTTCCTTATCTTATTCTAGTGTCTAAACTCTTCTCCATGGCTGGACCCCCAAATAATATTCCTTTACGTGCTAAGGGGTATCTAGAGAGTGGGATAGGTTTAATAACTACCCTAACCCTAATGCGTACCCTGACCCTAACCCCTACCCTAACCCTAACACGTACCCTAATCCTAACCCGTACACTAAAGCGAGCCCTAACCCTAACACTAACCCTAACCCTAACCCTAACCGATACCCTACGCCGTACCCGAAGCCCTCACCGAACCCGTACCCTAAGCCGTACCCTAAGCCTAAACCTAAGCCTAACCCTAACCCTAGGCTACCCTTGACTGCTTCTGCCTCCAATAGATTTCCTAAGCACTAGTGTTTTAAGGAACAGCTTAAAAAGAGAATCCTAATGTGATTTCTTTATAATGGGTGTGTTCCTTATCTTATCCTAGTGTCTAAACTCTTCTCCATGGCTGGACCCCCAAATAATATTCCTTTACGTGCTAAGGTGTATCTAGAGAATGGGATAGGTTTAATAACTAACTTAACTCTAACGCGTACCCTAACCCTAACCCCAACCCTAACCCTAACACGTACACTAAACCGAGCCCTAACCCTAACATTAACCCTAACCCTAACCCTAACCCATACCCTACGCCGTACCCGAACCCCTCCCGAACCCGTACCCTAAGCCGTACCCTAACCCTAACCCTAAGCCTAACCCTAACCCTAGGCTACCCGTGACTGCTTCTGCCTCCAATAGATTTCCTAAACACTAGTGTTTTAAGGAACAGCTTAAAAAGAGTATCCTAATGTGATTTCTTTATAATGGGTGTGTTCCTTATCTTATCCTAGTGTCTAAACTCTTCTCCATGGCTGGACCTCCAAATAATATTCCTTTACGTGCTAAGGGGTATCTAGAGAGTGGGATAGGTTTAATAACTACCCTAACACTAACGCGTACCCTAACCCTAACCCCTACCCTAACCCTAACACGTACCCTAATCCTAACCAATACCCTAAACCGAGCTCTAACCCTAACACTAACACAAACCCTAACCCTAACCCATACCCTACGCCGTACCCGAAGCCCTCCCCGAACCCATACCCTAAGCCGTACCCTAAGCCGTACCCTAAGCCTAACCCTAACCCTAGGCTACCCTTGACTGCTTCTGCCTCCAATAGATTTCCTAAGCACTAGTGTTTTAAGGAAGAGTTAAAAAGAGAATCCTAATGTGATTTCTTTATAATGGGTGTGTTCCTTATCTTATCCTAGTGTCTAAACTCTTCTCCATGGCTGGACCTCCAAATAATATTCCTTTACGTGCTAAGCGGTATCTAGAGAGTGGGATAGGTTTAATAACTACCCTAACACTAACGCGTACCCTAACCCTAACCCCAAACCTAACCCTAACACGTACCCTAATCCTAACCAATACCCTAAACCGAGCCCTAACCCTAACACTATCCCTAACCCTAACCCTAACCCATACCCTACGCCGTACCCGAAGCCCTCCCCGAACCCGTACCCTAAGCCGTACCCTAAGCCTAACCCTATCCCTAGGCTACCCTTGACTGCTTCTGCCTCCAATAGATTTCCTAAGCACTAGTGTTTTAAGGAACAGCTTAAAAAGAGAATCCTAATGTGATTTCTTTATAATGGGTGTGTTCCTTATCTTATCCTAGTGTCTAAATTCTTCTCCATGGCTGGACCTCCAAATAATATTCCTTTACGTGCTAAGGGGTATCTAGAGAGTGGGATAGGTTTAATAACTACCCTAACACTAACGCGTACCCTAACCCTAACCCCTACCCTAACTCTAACACGTACCCTAATCCTAACCAATAACCTAAACCGAGCCCTAACCCTAACACTAATCCTAAACCTAACCCTAACCCATACCCTACGCCGTACCCGAAGCCCTCCCCGAACCCGTACCCTAAGCCGTACCCTAAGCCGTACCCTAAGCCGTACCCTAACCCTAGGCTACCCTTGACTGCTTCTGCCTCCAATAGATTTCCTAAGCACTAGTGTTTTAAGGAACAGCTTAAAAAGAGAATCCTAATGTGATTTCTTTATAATGGGTGTGTTCCTTATCTTATCCTAGTGTCTAAACTCTTCTCCATGGCTGGACCCCCAAATAATATTCCTTTACGTGCTAAGGTGTATCTAGAGAATGGGATAGGTTTAATAACTACCTTAACTCTAACGCGTACCCTAACCCTAACCCCAACCCTAACCCTAACACGTACACTAAACCGAGCCCTAACCCTAACACTAACCCTAACCCTAACCCTAACCCATACCCTACGCCGTACCCGAACCCCTCCCGAACCCGTACCCTAAGCCGTACCCTAACCCTAACCCTAAGCCTAACCCTAACCCTAGGCTACCCGTGACTGCTTCTGCCTCCAATAGATTTCCTAAGCACTAGTTTGTTAAGGAACAGCTTAAAAAGCGAATCCTAATGTGATTGCTTTATAATGGGTGTGTTCCTTATCTTATCCCAGTGTCTAAACTCTTCTCCATGGCTAGACCTCCAAATAATATTCCTTTACGTGCTAAGGGGTATCTAGAGAGTGGGATAGGTTTAATAACTAACCTAACACTAACGCGTACCCTAACCCTAACCCCTACCCTAACCCTAACACGTACCCTAATCCTAACCAATATCCTAAACCGAGCCCTAACCCTAACACTAACCCTAACCCTAACCCTAACCCATACGCTACGCCGTACCCGAACCCCTCCCCGAACCCGTACCCTAAGCCGTACCCTAAGCCTAACCCCAAGCCTAACCCTAACCCTAGGCTACCCTTGACTGCTTCTGCCTCCAATAGATTTCCTAAGCACTAGTGTTTTAAGGAACAGCTTAAAAAGAGAATCCTAATGTGATTTCTTTATAATGGGTGTGTTCCTTATTTTATCCTAGTGTCTAAACTCTTCTCCATGGCTGGACCTCCAAATAATATTCCTTTACGTGCTAAGGGGTATCTAGAGAGTGGGATAGGTTTAATAACTACCCTAACACTAACGCGTACCCTAACCCTAACCCCTACCCTAACTCTAACACGTACCCTAATCCTAAACAATACCCTAAACCGAGCCGTAACCCTAACACTAACCCTAACCCTAACCCTAACCCATACCCTACGCCGTACCCGAAGCCCTCCCCGAACCCGTACCCTAAGCCGTACCCTAAGCCGTACCCTAAGCCTAACCCTAACCCTAGGCTACCCTTGACTGCTTCTGCCTCCAATAGATTTCCTAAGCACTAGTATTTTAAGGAACAGCTTAAAAAGAGAATCCTAATGTGATTTCTTTATAATGGGTGTGTTCCTTATCTTATCCTAGTGTCTAAACCCTTCTCCATGGCTGGACCTCCAATTAATATTCCTTTACGTGCTAAGGGGTATCTAGAGAGTGGGATAGGTTTAATAACTACCCTAACACTAACGCGTACCCTAACCCTAACCGTTACCCTAACACTAACACGTACCCTAAACCTAACCAATACCCTAAACCGAGCCCTAACCCTAACACTAACCCAAACCCTAACCCTAACCCATACCCTACGCCGTACCCGAAGCCCTCCCCGCACCCGTACTCTAAGCCGTACCCTAAGCCTAACCCTAACCCTAGGCTACCCTTGACTGCTTCTGCCTCCAATAGATTTCCTAAGCTCTAGTGTTTTAAGGAACAGCTTAAAAAGAGAATCCTAATGTTATTTCTTTATAATGGGTGTGTTCCTTATCTTATCCTAGTGTCTAAACTCTTCTCCATGGCTGGACCCCCAAATAATATTCCTTTACGTGCTAAGGTGTATCTAGAGACTGGGATAGGTTTAATAACTACCCTAACCATAACGAGTACCCTAACTCTAACCCCTACCCTAACCCTAACATGTACCCTAATCCTAACCCGTACCCTAAACCGAGCTCTAACCATAACACTAACCCTAACCCTAACCTTAACCCATGCCCTACGCCGTACCCGAACCCGTCCCCGAACCCGTACCCTAAGCCGTACCCTAAGCCTAACCCTAAGCCTAACCCTAACCCTAGGCTACCCTTGACTGCTTCTGCCTCCAATAGATTTCCTAAGCACTAGTGTTTTAAGGAACAGCTTAAAAACAGAATCCTAATGTGATTTCTTTATAATGGGTGTGTTCCTTATCTTATCCTAGAGTCTAAACTCTTCTCCATGGCTGGACCCCCAAATAATATTCCTTTACGTGCTAAGGGGTATCTAGAGAGTGGGATAGGTTTAATAACTACCCTAACCCTAATGCGTACCCTAACCCTAACCCCTACCCTAACCCTAACACGTACCCTAATCCTAACACGTACCCTAAACCGAGCCCTAACCCTAACACTAACCCTAACCCTAACCCTAACCGATACCCTACGCCGTACCCGAAGCCCTCACCGAACCCGTACCCTAAGCCGTACCCTAAGCCTAAACCTAAGCCTAAACCTAACCTTAGGCTACCCTTGACTGCTTCTGCCTCCAATAGATTTCCTAAGCACTAGTGTTTTAAGGAACAGCTTAAAAAGAGAATCCTAATGTGATTTCTTTATAATGGGTGTGTTCCTTATCTTATCCTAGTGTCTAAACTCTTCTCCATGGCTGGACCCCCAAATAATATTCCTTTACGTGCTAAGGGGTATCTAGAGAGTGGGATAGGTTTAATAACTACCCTCACCCTAATGCGTACCCTAACCCTAACCCCTACCCTAACCCTAACACGTATCCTAATCCTAATCCGTACCCTAAACCGAGCCCTAACCCTAACACTAACCCTAACCCTAACCATAACCCATACCCTACGCCGTACCCGAAACCCTCCCCGAACCCGTACCCAAAGCCGTACCCTAAGCCTAACCCCAAGCCTAACCCTAACCCTAGGTTACCCTTGACTGCTTCTGCCTCCAATAGATTTCCTAAGCACTAGTGTTTTAAGGAACAGCTTAAAAAGAGAATCCTAACGTGATTTCTTTATAATCGGTGTGTTCTTTATTTTATCCTAGTGTCTAAACTCTTCTCCATGGCTGGACCTCCAATTAATATTCCTTTACGTGCTAAGGGGTATCTAGAGAGTGGGATAGGTTTAATAACTACCCTAACACTAACGCGTACCCTAACCCTAATCCCTACCCTAACACTAACACGTAACCTAATCCTAACCAGTACCCTAAACCGAGCCCTAACCCTAACACTAACCCTAACCCTAACCCTAACCCATACCCTACGCCGTACCCGAACCCCTCCCCGAACCCGTACCCTAAGCCGTACCCTAAGCCGTACCCTAAGCCTAACCCTAACCCTAGGCTACCCTTGACTGCTTCTGCCTCCAATAGATTTCCTAAGCACTAGTGTTTTAAGGAACAGCTTAAAAAGAGTATCCTAATGTGATTTCTTTATAATGGGTGTGTTCCTTATCTTATCCTAGTGTCTAAACTCTTCTCCATGGCTGGACCCCCAAATAATATTCCTTTATGTGCTAAGGGGTATCTAGAGAGTGGGATAGGTTTAATAACTACCCTAACCCTAACGCGTACCCTAACCCTAACCCCTACCCTAACCCTAACACGTACCCTAATCCTAACCAATACCCTAAACCGAGCCCTAACCCTAACACTAACCCTAACCCTAACCCTAACCCATACCCTAACACTAACACGTACCCTAAACCTAACCAATACCCTAAACCGAGCCCTAACCCTAACACTAACCCTAACCCTAACCCTAACCCATACCCTACGCCGTACCCGAAGCCCTCCCGAAACCCGTACCCTAAGCCGTACCCTAAGCCGTACCCTAAGCCTAACCCTAAACCTAGGCTACCCTTGACTGCTTCTGCCTCCAATAGATTTCCTAAGCACTAGTGTTTTAAGGAACAGCTTAAAAAGAGAATCCTAATGTGATTTCTTTATAATGGGTGTGTTCCTTATCTTATCCTAGTGTCTAAACTCTTCTCCATGGCTGGACCTCCAAATAATATTCCTTTACGTGCTAAGGGGTATCTAGCGAGTGGGATAGGTTTAATAACTACCTTAACACTAACGCGTACCCTAACCCTAACCCCTACCCTAACCCTAACACGTAACCTAATCCTAACCAATACCCTAAACCGAGCCCTAACCCTAACACTAACCCTAACCCTAACCCTAACCCATACCCTACGCCGTACCCGAAGCCCTCCCCGAACCCGTACCCTAAGCCGTACCCTAAGCCTAACCCTAACACTAGGCTACCCTTGACTGCTTCTGCCTCCAATAGATTTCCAAAGCACTAGTGTTTTAAGGAACAGCTTAAAAAGAGAATCCTAATGTGATTTCTTTATAATGGGTGTGTTCCTTATCTTATCCTAGTGTCTAAACTCTTCTCCATGGCTGGACCCCCAAATAATATTCCTTTACGTGCTAAGGTGCATCTAGAGACTGGGATAGGTTTAATAACTACCCTAACCCTAACGAGTACCCTAACCCTAACCCCTACCCTAACCCTAACATGTACCCTAATCCTAACCCGTACCCTAAACCGAGCCCTAACCCTAACACTAACCCTAACCCTAACCTTAACCCATGCCCTACGCCGTACCCGAACCCCTCCCGGAACCCGTACCCTAAGCCGTACCCTAAGCCTAACCCTAAGCCTAACCCTAACCCTAGGCTACCCTTGACTGCTTCTGCCTCCAATAGATTTCCTAAGCACTAGTGTTTTGAGGAACAGCTTAAAAAGAGAATCCTAATGTGATTTCTTTATAATGGGTGTGTTCCTTATCTTATCCTAGTGTCTAAACTCTTCTCCATGGCTGGACCCCCAAATAATATTCCTTTACGTGCTAAGGGGTATCTAGAGAGTGGGATAGGTTTAATAACTACCCTAACCCTAATGCGTACCCTAACCCTAACCCCTACCCTAACCCTAACACGTACCCTAATCCTAACACGTACCCTAAACCGAGCCCTAACCCTAACACTAACCCTAACCCTAACCCTAACCGATACCCTACGCCGTACCCAAAGCCCTCACCGAACCCGTACCCTAAGCCGTACCCTAAGCCTAAACCTAAGCCTAAACCTAACCTTAGGCTACCCTTGACTGCTTCTGCCTCCAATAGATTTCCTAAGCACTAGTGTTTTAAGGAACAGCTTAAAAAGAGAATCCTAATGTGATTTCTTTATAATGGGTGTGTTCCTTATCTTATCCTAGTGTCTAAACTCTTCTCCATGGCTGGACCCCCAAATAATATTCCTTTACGTGCTAAGGTGTATCTAGAGAATGGGATAGGTTTAATAACTACCTTAACTCTAACGCGTACCCTAACCCTAACCCCAACCCTAACCCTAACACGTACACTAAACCGAGCCCTAACCCTAACACTAACCCTAACCCTAACCCTAACCCATACCCTACGCCGTACCCGAACCCCTCCCGAACCCGTACCCTAAGCCGTACCCTAACCCTAACCCTAAGCCTAACCCTAACCCTAGGCTACCCGTGACTGCTTCTGCCTCCAATAGATTTCCTAAGCACTAGTTTGTTAAGGAACAGCTTAAAAAGCGAATCCTAATGTGATTGCTTTATAATGGGTGTGTTCCTTATCTTATCCCAGTGTCTAAACTCTTCTCCATGGCTAGACCTCCAAATAATATTCCTTTACGTGCTAAGGGGTATCTAGAGAGTGGGATAGGTTTAATAACTAACCTAACACTAACGCGTACCCTAACCCTAACCCCTACCCTAACCCTAACACGTACCCTAATCCTAACCAATATCCTAAACCGAGCCCTAACCCTAACACTAACCCTAACCCTAACCCTAACCCATACCCTACGCCGTACCCGAACCCCTCCCCGAACCCGTACCCTAAGCCGTACCCTAAGCCTAACCCCAAGCCTAACCCTAACCCTAGGCTACCCTTGACTGCTTCTGCCTCCAATAGATTTCCTAAGCACTAGTGTTTTAAGGAACAGCTTAAAAAGAGAATCCTAATGTGATTTCTTTATAATCGGTGTGTTCTTTATTTTATCCTAGTGTCTAAACTCTTCTCCATGGCTGGACCTCCAAATAATATTCCTTTACGTGCTAAGGGGTATCTAGAGAGTGGGATAGGTTTAATAACTACCCTAACACTAACGCGTACCCTAACCCTAATCCCTACCCTAACACTAACACGTAACCTAATCCTAACCAGTACCCTAAACCGAGCCCTAACCCTAACACTAACCCTAACCCTAACCCTAACCCATACCCTACGCCGTACCCGAACCCCTCCCCGAACCCGTACCCTAAGCCGTACCCTAAGCCGTACCCTAAGCCTAACCCTAACCCTAGGCTACCCTTGACTGCTTCTGCCTCCAATAGATTTCCTAAGCACTAGTGTTTTAAGGAACAGCTTAAAAAGAGTATCCTAATGTGATTTCTTTATAATGGGTGTGTTCCTTATCTTATCCTAGTGTCTAAACTCTTCTCCATGGCTGGACCCCCAAATAATATTCCTTTACGTGCTAAGGGGTATCTAGAGAGTGGGAATGGTTTAATAACTACCCTCACCCTAATGCGTACCCTAACCCTAACCCCTACTCTAACCCTAACACGTAACCTAATCCTAACCCGTACCCTAAACGGAGCCCTAACCCTAACACTAACCCTAACCCTAACCCTAACCCATACCCTATGCCGTACCCGAACCCCTCCCCGAACCCGTACCCTAAGCCGTATCCTAAGCCTAACCCCAAGCCTAACCCTAACCCTAGGCTACCCTTGACTGCTTCTGCCTCCAATAGATTTCCTAAGCACTAGTGTTTTAAGGAACAGCTTAAAAAGAGAATCCTAATGTGATTTCTTTATAATGGGTGTGTTCCTTATTTTATCCTAGTGTCTAAACTCTTCTCCATGGCTGGACCTCCAAATAATATTCCTTTACGTGCTAAGGGGTATCTAGAGAGTGGGATAGGTTTAATAACTACCCTAACACTAACGCGTACCCTAACCCTAACCCCTACCCTAACTCTAACACGTACCCTAATCCTAACCAATACCCTAAACTGAGCCCTAACCCTAACAGTAACCCTAACCCTAACCCTAACCCATACCCTACGCCGTACCCGAAGACCTCCACGAACCCGTACCCTAAGCCGTACGCTAAGCCGTACCCTAAGCCTAACCCTAACCCTAGGCTACCCTTGACTGCTTCTGCCTCCAATAGATTTCCTAAGCACTAGTGTTTTAAGGAACAGCTTAAAAAGAGAATCCTAATGTGATTTCTTTATAATGGGTGTGTTCCTTATCTTATCCTAGTGTCTAAACTCTTCTCCATGGCTGGACCCCCAAATAATATTCCTTTACGTGCTAAGGTGTATCTAGAGACTGGGATAGGTTTAATAACTACCCTAACCCTAACGAGTACCCTAACCCTAACCCCTACCCTAACCCTAACACGTACCCTAATCCTAACCCGTACCCTAAACCGAGCCCTAACCCTAACACTAACCCTAAACCTAACCTTAACCCATGCCCTACGCCGTACCCGAACCCCTCCCCGAACCCGTACCCTAAGCCGTACCCTAAGCCTAACCCTAAGCCTAACCCTAACCCTAGGCTACCCTTGAGTGCTTCTGCCTCCAATAGATTTCCTAAGCACTAGTGTTTTAAGGAACAGCTTAAAAAGAGAATCCTAATGTGATTTCTTTATAATGGGTGTGTTCCTTATCTTATCCTAGTGTCTAAACTCTTCTCCATGGCTGGACCCCCAAATAATATTCCTTTACGTGCTAAGGGGTATCTAGAGAGTGGGATAGGTTTAATAACTACCCTAACCCTAATGCGTACCCTGACCCTAACCCCTACCCTAACCCTAACACGTACCCTAATCCTAACCCGTACACTAAAGCGAGCCCTAACCCTAACACTAACCCTAACCCTAACCCTAACCGATACCCTACGCCGTACCCGAAGCCCTCACCGAACCCGTACCCTAAGCCGTACCCTAAGCCTAAACCTAAGCCTAACCCTAACCCTAGGCTACCCTTGACTGCTTCTGCCTCCAATAGATTTCCTAAGCACTAGTGTTTTAAGGAACAGCTTAAAAAGAGAATCCTAATGTGATTTCTTTATAATGGGTGTGTTCCTTATCTTATCCTAGTGTCTAAACTCTTCTCCATGGCTGGACCCCCAAATAATATTCCTTTACGTGCTAAGGTGTATCTAGAGAATGGGATAGGTTTAATAACTAACTTAACTCTAACGCGTACCCTAACCCTAACCCCAACCCTAACCCTAACACGTACACTAAACCGAGCCCTAACCCTAACATTAACCCTAACCCTAACCCTAACCCATACCCTACGCCGTACCCGAACCCCTCCCGAACCCGTACCCTAAGCCGTACCCTAACCCTAACCCTAAGCCTAACCCTAAACCTAGGCTACCCGTGACTGCTTCTGCCTCCAATAGATTTCCTAAACACTAGTGTTTTAAGGAACAGCTTAAAAAGAGTATCCTAATGTGATTTCTTTATAATGGGTGTGTTCCTTATCTTATCCTAGTGTCTAAACTCTTCTCCATGGCTGGACCTCCAAATAATATTCCTTTACGTGCTAAGGGGTATCTAGAGAGTGGGATAGGTTTAATAACTACCCTAACACTAACGCGTACCCTAACCCTAACCCCTACCCTAACCCTAACACGTACCCTAATCCTAACCAATACCCTAAACCGAGCTCTAACCCTAACACTAACACAAACCCTAACCCTAACCCATACCCTACGCCGTACCCGAAGCCCTCCCCGAACCCATACCCTAAGCCGTACCCTAAGCCGTACCCTAAGCCTAACCCTAACCCTAGGCTACCCTTGACTGCTTCTGCCTCCAATAGATTTCCTAAGCACTAGTGTTTTAAGGAAGAGTTAAAAAGAGAATCCTAATGTGATTTCTTTATAATGGGTGTGTTCCTTATCTTATCCTAGTGTCTAAACTCTTCTCCATGGCTGGACCTCCAAATAATATTCCTTTACGTGCTAAGCGGTATCTAGAGAGTGGGATAGGTTTAATAACTACCCTAACACTAACGCGTACCCTAACCCTAACCCCAAACCTAACCCTAACACGTACCCTAATCCTAACCAATACCCTAAACCGAGCCCTAACCCTAACACTATCCCTAACCCTAACCCTAACCCATACCCTACGCCGTACCCGAAGCCCTCCCCGAACCCGTACCCTAAGCCGTACCCTAAGCCTAACCCTATCCCTAGGCTACCCTTGACTGCTTCTGCCTCCAATAGATTTCCTAAGCACTAGTGTTTTAAGGAACAGCTTAAAAAGAGAATCCTAATGTGATTTCTTTATAATGGGTGTGTTCCTTATCTTATCCTAGTGTCTAAATTCTTCTCCATGGCTGGACCTCCAAATAATATTCCTTTACGTGCTAAGGGGTATCTAGAGAGTGGGATAGGTTTAATAACTACCCTAACACTAACGCGTACCCTAACCCTAACCCCTACCCTAACTCTAACACGTACCCTAATCCTAACCAATAACCTAAACCGAGCCCTAACCCTAACACTAATCCTAAACCTAACCCTAACCCATACCCTACGCCGTACCCGAAGCCCTCCCCGAACCCGTACCCTAAGCCGTACCCTAAGCCGTACCCTAAGCCGTACCCTAACCCTAGGCTACCCTTGACTGCTTCTGCCTCCAATAGATTTCCTAAGCACTAGTGTTTTAAGGAACAGCTTAAAAAGAGAATCCTAATGTGATTTCTTTATAATGGGTGTGTTCCTTATCTTATCCTAGTGTCTAAACTCTTCTCCATGGCTGGACCCCCAAATAATATTCCTTTACGTGCTAAGGTGTATCTAGAGAATGGGATAGGTTTAATAACTACCTTAACTCTAACGCGTACCCTAACCCTAACCCCAACCCTAACCCTAACACGTACACTAAACCGAGCCCTAACCCTAACACTAACCCTAACCCTAACCCTAACCCATACCCTACGCCGTACCCGAACCCCTCCCGAACCCGTACCCTAAGCCGTACCCTAACCCTAACCCTAAGCCTAACCCTAACCCTAGGCTACCCGTGACTGCTTCTGCCTCCAATAGATTTCCTAAGCACTAGTTTGTTAAGGAACAGCTTAAAAAGCGAATCCTAATGTGATTGCTTTATAATGGGTGTGTTCCTTATCTTATCCCAGTGTCTAAACTCTTCTCCATGGCTAGACCTCCAAATAATATTCCTTTACGTGCTAAGGGGTATCTAGAGAGTGGGATAGGTTTAATAACTAACCTAACACTAACGCGTACCCTAACCCTAACCCCTACCCTAACCCTAACACGTACCCTAATCCTAACCAATATCCTAAACCGAGCCCTAACCCTAACACTAACCCTAACCCTAACCCTAACCCATACGCTACGCCGTACCCGAACCCCTCCCCGAACCCGTACCCTAAGCCGTACCCTAAGCCTAACCCCAAGCCTAACCCTAACCCTAGGCTACCCTTGACTGCTTCTGCCTCCAATAGATTTCCTAAGCACTAGTGTTTTAAGGAACAGCTTAAAAAGAGAATCCTAATGTGATTTCTTTATAATGGGTGTGTTCCTTATTTTATCCTAGTGTCTAAACTCTTCTCCATGGCTGGACCTCCAAATAATATTCCTTTACGTGCTAAGGGGTATCTAGAGAGTGGGATAGGTTTAATAACTACCCTAACACTAACGCGTACCCTAACCCTAACCCCTACCCTAACTCTAACACGTACCCTAATCCTAAACAATACCCTAAACCGAGCCGTAACCCTAACACTAACCCTAACCCTAACCCTAACCCATACCCTACGCCGTACCCGAAGCCCTCCCCGAACCCGTACCCTAAGCCGTACCCTAAGCCGTACCCTAAGCCTAACCCTAACCCTAGGCTACCCTTGACTGCTTCTGCCTCCAATAGATTTCCTAAGCACTAGTATTTTAAGGAACAGCTTAAAAAGAGAATCCTAATGTGATTTCTTTATAATGGGTGTGTTCCTTATCTTATCCTAGTGTCTAAACCCTTCTCCATGGCTGGACCTCCAATTAATATTCCTTTACGTGCTAAGGGGTATCTAGAGAGTGGGATAGGTTTAATAACTACCCTAACACTAACGCGTACCCTAACCCTAACCGTTACCCTAACACTAACACGTACCCTAAACCTAACCAATACCCTAAACCGAGCCCTAACCCTAACACTAACCCAAACCCTAACCCTAACCCATACCCTACGCCGTACCCGAAGCCCTCCCCGCACCCGTACTCTAAGCCGTACCCTAAGCCTAACCCTAACCCTAGGCTACCCTTGACTGCTTCTGCCTCCAATAGATTTCCTAAGCTCTAGTGTTTTAAGGAACAGCTTAAAAAGAGAATCCTAATGTTATTTCTTTATAATGGGTGTGTTCCTTATCTTATCCTAGTGTCTAAACTCTTCTCCATGGCTGGACCCCCAAATAATATTCCTTTACGTGCTAAGGTGTATCTAGAGACTGGGATAGGTTTAATAACTACCCTAACCATAACGAGTACCCTAACTCTAACCCCTACCCTAACCCTAACATGTACCCTAATCCTAACCCGTACCCTAAACCGAGCTCTAACCATAACACTAACCCTAACCCTAACCTTAACCCATGCCCTACGCCGTACCCGAACCCGTCCCCGAACCCGTACCCTAAGCCGTACCCTAAGCCTAACCCTAAGCCTAACCCTAACCCTAGGCTACCCTTGACTGCTTCTGCCTCCAATAGATTTCCTAAGCACTAGTGTTTTAAGGAACAGCTTAAAAACAGAATCCTAATGTGATTTCTTTATAATGGGTGTGTTCCTTATCTTATCCTAGAGTCTAAACTCTTCTCCATGGCTGGACCCCCAAATAATATTCCTTTACGTGCTAAGGGGTATCTAGAGAGTGGGATAGGTTTAATAACTACCCTAACCCTAATGCGTACCCTAACCCTAACCCCTACCCTAACCCTAACACGTACCCTAATCCTAACACGTACCCTAAACCGAGCCCTAACCCTAACACTAACCCTAACCCTAACCCTAACCGATACCCTACGCCGTACCCGAAGCCCTCACCGAACCCGTACCCTAAGCCGTACCCTAAGCCTAAACCTAAGCCTAAACCTAACCTTAGGCTACCCTTGACTGCTTCTGCCTCCAATAGATTTCCTAAGCACTAGTGTTTTAAGGAACAGCTTAAAAAGAGAATCCTAATGTGATTTCTTTATAATGGGTGTGTTCCTTATCTTATCCTAGTGTCTAAACTCTTCTCCATGGCTGGACCCCCAAATAATATTCCTTTACGTGCTAAGGGGTATCTAGAGAGTGGGATAGGTTTAATAACTACCCTCACCCTAATGCGTACCCTAACCCTAACCCCTACCCTAACCCTAACACGTATCCTAATCCTAATCCGTACCCTAAACCGAGCCCTAACCCTAACACTAACCCTAACCCTAACCATAACCCATACCCTACGCCGTACCCGAAACCCTCCCCGAACCCGTACCCAAAGCCGTACCCTAAGCCTAACCCCAAGCCTAACCCTAACCCTAGGCTACCCTTGACTGCTTCTGCCTCCAATAGATTTCCTAAGCACTAGTGTTTTAAGGAACAGCTTAAAAAGAGAATCCTAATGTGATTTCTTTATAATCGGTGTGTTCTTTATTTTATCCTAGTGTCTAAACTCTTCTCCATGGCTGGACCTCCAATTAATATTCCTTTACGTGCTAAGGGGTATCTAGAGAGTGGGATAGGTTTAATAACTACCCTAACACTAACGCGTACCCTAACCCTAATCCCTACCCTAACACTAACACGTAACCTAATCCTAACCAGTACCCTAAACCGAGCCCTAACCCTAACACTAACCCTAACCCTAACCCTAACCCATACCCTACGCCGTACCCGAACCCCTCCCCGAACCCGTACCCTAAGCCGTACCCTAAGCCGTACCCTAAGCCTAACCCTAACCCTAGGCTACCCTTGACTGCTTCTGCCTCCAATAGATTTCCTAAGCACTAGTGTTTTAAGGAACAGCTTAAAAAGAGTATCCTAATGTGATTTCTTTATAATGGGTGTGTTCCTTATCTTATCCTAGTGTCTAAACTCTTCTCCATGGCTGGACCCCCAAATAATATTCCTTTATGTGCTAAGGGGTATCTAGAGAGTGGGATAGGTTTAATAACTACCCTAACCCTAACGCGTACCCTAACCCTAACCCCTACCCTAACCCTAACACGTACCCTAATCCTAACCAATACCCTAAACCGAGCCCTAACCCTAACACTAACCCTAACCCTAACCCTAACCCATACCCTAACACTAACACGTACCCTAAACCTAACCAATACCCTAAACCGAGCCCTAACCCTAACACTAACCCTAACCCTAACCCTAACCCATACCCTACGCCGTACCCGAAGCCCTCCCGAAACCCGTACCCTAAGCCGTACCCTAAGCCGTACCCTAAGCCTAACCCTAAACCTAGGCTACCCTTGACTGCTTCTGCCTCCAATAGATTTCCTAAGCACTAGTGTTTTAAGGAACAGCTTAAAAAGAGAATCCTAATGTGATTTCTTTATAATGGGTGTGTTCCTTATCTTATCCTAGTGTCTAAACTCTTCTCCATGGCTGGACCTCCAAATAATATTCCTTTACGTGCTAAGGGGTATCTAGCGAGTGGGATAGGTTTAATAACTACCTTAACACTAACGCGTACCCTAACCCTAACCCCTACCCTAACCCTAACACGTAACCTAATCCTAACCAATACCCTAAACCGAGCCCTAACCCTAACACTAACCCTAACCCTAACCCTAACCCATACCCTACGCCGTACCCGAAGCCCTCCCCGAACCCGTACCCTAAGCCGTACCCTAAGCCTAACCCTAACACTAGGCTACCCTTGACTGCTTCTGCCTCCAATAGATTTCCAAAGCACTAGTGTTTTAAGGAACAGCTTAAAAAGAGAATCCTAATGTGATTTCTTTATAATGGGTGTGTTCCTTATCTTATCCTAGTGTCTAAACTCTTCTCCATGGCTGGACCCCCAAATAATATTCCTTTACGTGCTAAGGTGCATCTAGAGACTGGGATAGGTTTAATAACTACCCTAACCCTAACGAGTACCCTAACCCTAACCCCTACCCTAACCCTAACATGTACCCTAATCCTAACCCGTACCCTAAACCGAGCCCTAACCCTAACACTAACCCTAACCCTAACCTTAACCCATGCCCTACGCCGTACCCGAACCCCTCCAGGAACCCGTACCCTAAGCCGTACCCTAAGCCTAACCCTAAGCCTAACCCTAACCCTAGGCTACCCTTGACTGCTTCTGCCTCCAATAGATTTCCTAAGCACTAGTGTTTTGAGGAACAGCTTAAAAAGAGAATCCTAATGTGATTTCTTTATAATGGGTGTGTTCCTTATCTTATCCTAGTGTCTAAACTCTTCTCCATGGCTGGACCCCCAAATAATATTCCTTTACGTGCTAAGGGGTATCTAGAGAGTGGGATAGGTTTAATAACTACCCTAACCCTAATGCGTACCCTAACCCTAACCCCTACCCTAACCCTAACACGTACCCTAATCCTAACACGTACCCTAAACCGAGCCCTAACCCTAACACTAACCCTAACCCTAACCCTAACCGATACCCTACGCCGTACCCAAAGCCCTCACCGAACCCGTACCCTAAGCCGTACCCTAAGCCTAAACCTAAGCCTAAACCTAACCTTAGGCTACCCTTGACTGCTTCTGCCTCCAATAGATTTCCTAAGCACTAGTGTTTTAAGGAACAGCTTAAAAAGAGAATCCTAATGTGATTTCTTTATAATGGGTGTGTTCCTTATCTTATCCTAGTGTCTAAACTCTTCTCCATGGCTGGACCCCCAAATAATATTCCTTTACGTGCTAAGGTGTATCTAGAGAATGGGATAGGTTTAATAACTACCTTAACTCTAACGCGTACCCTAACCCTAACCCCAACCCTAACCCTAACACGTACACTAAACCGAGCCCTAACCCTAACACTAACCCTAACCCTAACCCTAACCCATACCCTACGCCGTACCCGAACCCCTCCCGAACCCGTACCCTAAGCCGTACCCTAACCCTAACCCTAAGCCTAACCCTAACCCTAGGCTACCCGTGACTGCTTCTGCCTCCAATAGATTTCCTAAGCACTAGTTTGTTAAGGAACAGCTTAAAAAGCGAATCCTAATGTGATTGCTTTATAATGGGTGTGTTCCTTATCTTATCCCAGTGTCTAAACTCTTCTCCATGGCTAGACCTCCAAATAATATTCCTTTACGTGCTAAGGGGTATCTAGAGAGTGGGATAGGTTTAATAACTAACCTAACACTAACGCGTACCCTAACCCTAACCCCTACCCTAACCCTAACACGTACCCTAATCCTAACCAATATCCTAAACCGAGCCCTAACCCTAACACTAACCCTAACCCTAACCCTAACCCATACCCTACGCCGTACCCGAACCCCTCCCCGAACCCGTACCCTAAGCCGTACCCTAAGCCTAACCCCAAGCCTAACCCTAACCCTAGGCTACCCTTGACTGCTTCTGCCTCCAATAGATTTCCTAAGCACTAGTGTTTTAAGGAACAGCTTAAAAAGAGAATCCTAATGTGATTTCTTTATAATCGGTGTGTTCTTTATTTTATCCTAGTGTCTAAACTCTTCTCCATGGCTGGACCTCCAAATAATATTCCTTTACGTGCTAAGGGGTATCTAGAGAGTGGGATAGGTTTAATAACTACCCTAACACTAACGCGTACCCTAACCCTAATCCCTACCCTAACACTAACACGTAACCTAATCCTAACCAGTACCCTAAACCGAGCCCTAACCCTAACACTAACCCTAACCCTAACCCTAACCCATACCCTACGCCGTACCCGAACCCCTCCCCGAACCCGTACCCTAAGCCGTACCCTAAGCCGTACCCTAAGCCTAACCCTAACCCTTGGCTACCCTTGACTGCTTCTGCCTCCAATAGATTTCCTAAGCACTAGTGTTTTAAGGAACAGCTTAAAAAGAGTATCCTAATGTGATTTCTTTATAATGGGTGTGTTCCTTATCTTATCCTAGTGTCTAAACTCTTCTCCATGGCTGGACCCCCAAATAATATTCCTTTATGTGCTAAGGGGTATCTAGAGAGTGGGATAGGTTTAATAACTACCCTAACCCTAACGCGTACCCTAACCCTAACCCCTACCCTAACCCTAACACGTACCCTAATCCTAACCAATACCCTAAACCGAGCCCTAACCCTAACACTAACCCTAACCCTAACCCTAACCCATACCCTAACACTAACACGTACCCTAAACCTAACCAATACCCTAAACCGAGCCCTAACCCTAACACTAACCCTAACCCTAACCCTAACCCATACCCTACGCCGTACCCGAAGCCCTCCCGAAACCCGTACCCTAAGCCGTACCCTAAGCCGTACCCTAAGCCTAACCCTAACCCTAGGCTACCCTTGACTGCTTCTGCCTCCAATAGATTTCCTAAGCACTAGTGTTTTAAGGAACAGCTTAAAAAGAGAATCCTAATGTGATTTCTTTATAATGGGTGTGTTCCTTATCTTATCCTAGTGTCTAAACTCTTCTCCATGGCTGGACCTCCAAATAATATTCCTTTACGTGCTAAGGGGTATCTAGCGAGTGGGATAGGTTTAATAACTACCTTAACACTAACGCGTACCCTAACCCTAACCCCTACCCTAACCCTAACACGTAACCTAATCCTAACCAATACCCTAAACCGAGCCCTAACCCTAACACTAACCCTAACCCTAACCCTAACCCATACCCTACGCCGTACCCGAAGCCCTCCCCGAACCCGTACCCTAAGCCGTACCCTAAGCCTAACCCTAACACTAGGCTACCCTTGACTGCTTCTGCCTCCAATAGATTTCCAAAGCACTAGTGTTTTAAGGAACAGCTTAAAAAGAGAATCCTAATGTGATTTCTTTATAATGGGTGTGTTCCTTATCTTATCCTAGTGTCTAAACTCTTCTCCATGGCTGGACCCCCAAATAATATTCCTTTACGTGCTAAGGTGCATCTAGAGACTGGGATAGGTTTAATAACTACCCTAACCCTAACGAGTACCCTAACCCTAACCCCTACCCTAACCCTAACATGTACCCTAATCCTAACCCGTACCCTAAACCGAGCCCTAACCCTAACACTAACCCTAACCCTAACCTTAACCCATGCCCTACGCCGTACCCGAACCCCTCCCGGAACCCGTACCCTAAGCCGTACCCTAAGCCTAACCCTAAGCCTAACCCTAACCCTAGGCTACCCTTGACTGCTTCTGCCTCCAATAGATTTCCTAAGCACTAGTGTTTTGAGGAACAGCTTAAAAAGAGAATCCTAATGTGATTTCTTTATAATGGGTGTGTTCCTTATCTTATCCTAGTGTCTAAACTCTTCTCCATGGCTGGACCCCCAAATAATATTCCTTTACGTGCTAAGGGGTATCTAGAGAGTGGGATAGGTTTAATAACTACCCTAACCCTAATGCGTACCCTAACCCTAACCCCTACCCTAACCCTAACACGTACCCTAATCCTAACACGTACCCTAAACCGAGCCCTAACCCTAACACTAACCCTAACCCTAACCCTAACCGATACCCTACGCCGTACCCAAAGCCCTCACCGAACCCGTACCCTAAGCCGTACCCTAAGCCTAAACCTAAGCCTAAACCTAACCTTAGGCTACCCTTGACTGCTTCTGCCTCCAATAGATTTCCTAAGCACTAGTGTTTTAAGGAACAGCTTAAAAAGAGAATCCTAATGTGATTTCTTTATAATGGGTGTGTTCCTTATCTTATCCTAGTGTCTAAACTCTTCTCCATGGCTGGACCCCCAAATAATATTCCTTTACGTGCTAAGGTGTATCTAGAGAATGGGATAGGTTTAATAACTACCTTAACTCTAACGCGTACCCTAACCCTAACCCCAACCCTAACCCTAACACGTACACTAAACCGAGCCCTAACCCTAACACTAACCCTAACCCTAACCCTAACCCATACCCTACGCCGTACCCGAACCCCTCCCGAACCCGTACCCTAAGCCGTACCCTAACCCTAACCCTAAGCTTAACCCTAACCCTAGGCTACCCGTGACTGCTTCTGCCTCCAATAGATTTCCTAAGCACTAGTTTGTTAAGGAACAGCTTAAAAAGCGAATCCTAATGTGATTGCTTTATAATGGGTGTGTTCCTTATCTTATCCCAGTGTCTAAACTCTTCTCCATGGCTAGACCTCCAAATAATATTCCTTTACGTGCTAAGGGGTATCTAGAGAGTGGGATAGGTTTAATAACTAACCTAACACTAACGCGTACCCTAACCCTAACCCCTACCCTAACCCTAACACGTACCCTAATCCTAAACAATATCCTAAACCGAGCCCTAACCCTAACACTAACCCTAACCCTAACCCTAACCCATACCCTACGCCGTACCCGAACCCCTCCCCGAACCCGTACCCTAAGCCGTACCCTAAGCCTAACCCCAAGCCTAACCCTAACCCTAGGCTACCCTTGACTGCTTCTGCCTCCAATAGATTTCCTAAGCACTAGTGTTTTAAGGAACAGCTTAAAAAGAGAATCCTAATGTGATTTCTTTATAATGGGTGTGTTCCTTATTTTATCCTAGTGTCTAAACTCTTCTCCATGGCTGGACCTCCAAATAATATTCCTTTACGTGCTAAGGGGTATCTAGAGAGTGGGATAGGTTTAATAACTACCCTAACACTAACGCGTACCCTAACCCTAACCCCTACCCTAACTCTAACACGTACCCTAATCCTAAACAATACCCTAAACCGAGCCGTAACCCTAACACTAACCCTAACCCTAACCCTAACCCATACCCTACGCCGTACCCGAAGCCCTCCCCGAACCCGTACCCTAAGCCGTACCCTAAGCCGTACCCTAAGCCTAACCCTATCCCTAGGCTACCCTTGACTGCTTCTGCCTCCAATAGATTTCCTAAGCACTAGTATTTTAAGGAACAGCTTAAAAAGAGAATCCTAATGTGATTTCTTTATAATGGGTGTGTTCCTTATCTTATCCTAGTGTCTAAACCCTTCTCCATGGCTGGAACTCCAATTAATATTCCTTTACGTGCTAAGGGGTATCTAGAGAGTGGGATAGGTTTAATAACTACCCTAACACTAACGCGTACCCTAACCCTAACCGTTACCCTAACACTAACACGTACCCTAAACCTAACCAATACCCTAAACCGAGCCCTAACCCTAACACTAACCCAAACCCTAACCCTAACCCATACCCTACGCCGTACCCGAAGCCCTCCCCGCACCCGTACCCTAAGCCGTACCCTAAGCCTAACCCTAACCCTAGGCTACCCTTGACTGCTTCTGCCTCCAATAGATTTCCTAAGCTCTAGTGTTTTAAGGAACAGCTTAAAAAGAGAATCCTAATGTTATTTCTTTATAATGGGTGTGTTCCTTATCTTATCCTAGTGTCTAAACTCTTCTCCATGGCTGGACCCCCAAATAATATTCCTTTACGTGCTAAGGTGTATCTAGAGACTGGGATAGGTTTAATAACTACCCTAACCCTAACGAGTACCCTAACCCTAACCCCTACCCTAACCCTAACATGTACCCTAATCCTAACCCGTACCCTAAACCGAGCCCTAACCCTAACACTAACCCTAACCCTAACCTTAACCCATGCCCTACGCCGTACCCGAACCCCTCCCCGAACCCGTACCCTAAGCCGTACCCTAAGCCTAACCCTAAGCCTAACCCTAACCCTAGGCTACCCTTGACTGCTTCTGCCTCCAATAGATTTCCTAAGCACTAGTGTTTTAAGGAACAGCTTAAAAACAGAATCCTAATGTGATTTCTTTATAATGGGTGTGTTCCTTATCTTATCCTAGTGTCTAAACTCTTCTCCATGGCTGGACCCCCAAATAATATTCCTTTACGTGCTAAGGGGTATCTAGAGAGTGGGATAGGTTTAATAACTACCCTAACCCTAATGCGTACCCTAACCCTAACCCCTACCCTAACCCTAACACGTACCCTAATCCTAACACGTACCCTAAACCGAGCCCTAACCCTAACCCTAACCCTAACCGATACCCTACGCCGTACCCGAAGCCCTCACCGAACCCGTACCCTAAGCCGTACCCTAAGCCTAAACCT
Organism: Balaenoptera physalus; assembly: GCF_965194825.1. Classification (NCBI taxonomy): domain Eukaryota; kingdom Metazoa; phylum Chordata; class Mammalia; order Artiodactyla; family Balaenopteridae; genus Balaenoptera; species Balaenoptera physalus. The sequence goes on from NW_028126404.1 coordinate 448,822, forward strand.
AAGCCTAAACCTAACCTTAGGCTACCCTTGACTGCTTCTGCCTCCAATAGATTTCCTAAGCACTAGTGCTTTAAGGAACAGCTTAAAAAGAGAATCCTAATGTGATTTCTTTATAATGGGTGTGTTCCTTATCTTATCCTAGTGTCTAAACTCTTCTCCATGGCTGGACCCCCAAATAATATTCCTTTACGTGCTAAGGGGTATCTAGAGAGTGGGATAGGTTTAATAACTACCCTCACCCTAATGCGTACCCTAACCCTAACCCCTACCCTAACCCTAACACGTATCCTAATCCTAATCCGTACCCTAAACCGAGCCCTAACCCTAACACTAACCCTAACCCTAACCATAATCCATACCCTACGCCGTACCCGAACCCCTCCCCGAACCCGTACCCTAAGCCGTACCCTAAGCCGTACCCTAAGCCGTACCCTAACCCTAGGCTACCCTTGACTGCTTCTGCCTCCAATAGATTTCCTAAGCACTAGTGTTTTAAGGAACAGCTTAAAAAGAGTATCCTAATGTGATTTTTTTATAATGGGTGTGTTCCTTATCTTATCCTAGTGTCTAAACTCTTCTCCATGGCTGGACCCCCAAATAATATTCCTTTATGTGCTAAGGGGTATCTAGAGAGTGGGATAGGTTTAATAACTACCCTAACCCTAACGCGTACCCTAACCCTAACCCCTACCCTAACCCTAACACGTACCCTAATCCTAACCCTAACCCATACCCTAACACTAACACGTACCCTAAACCTAACCAATACCCTAAACCGAGCCCTAACCCTAACACTAACCCTAACCCTAACCCTAACCCATACCCTACGCCGTACCCGAAGCCCTCCCGAAACCCGTACCCTAAGCCGTACCCTAAGCCGTACCCTAAGCCTAACCCTAACCCTAGGCTACCCTTGACTGCTTCTGCCTCCAATAGATTTCCTAAGCACTAGTGTTTTAAGGAACAGCTTAAAAAGAGAATCCTAATGTGATTTCTTTATAATGGGTGTGTTCCTTATCTTATCCTAGTGTCTAAACTCTTCTCCATGGCTGGATCTCCAAATAATATTCCTTTACGTGCTAAGGGGTATCTAGCGAGTGGGATAGGTTTAATAACTACCTTAACACTAACGCGTACCCTAACCCTAACCCCTACCCTAACCCTAACACGTAACCTAATCCTAACCAATACCCTAAACCGAGCCCTAACCCTAACACTAACCCTAACCCTAACCCTAACCCATACCCTACGCCGTACCCGAAGCCCTCCCCGAACCCGTACCCTAAGCCGTACCCTAAGCCTAACCCTAACACTAGGCTACCCTTGACTGCTTCTGCCTCCAATAGATTTCCAAAGCACTAGTGTTTTAAGGAACAGCTTAAAAAGAGAATCCTAATGTGATTTCTTTATAATGGGTGTGTTCCTTATCTTATCCTAGTGTCTAAACTCTTCTCCATGGCTGGACCCCCAAATAATATTCCTTTACGTGCTAAGGTGCATCTAGAGACTGGGATAGGTTTAATAACTACCCTAACCCTAACGAGTACCCTAACCCTAACCCCTACCCTAACCCTAACATGTACCCTAATCCTAACCCGTACCCTAAACCGAGCCCTAACCCTAACACTAACCCTAACCCTAACCTTAACCCATGCCCTACGCCGTACCCGAACCCCTCCCGGAACCCGTACCCTAAGCCGTACCCTAAGCCTAACCCTAAGCCTAACCCTAACCCTAGGATACCCTTGACTGCTTCTGCCTCCAATAGATTTCCTAAGCACTAGTGTTTTGAGGAACAGCTTAAAAAGAGAATCCTAATGTGATTTCTTTATAATGGGTGTGTTCCTTATCTTATCCTAGTGTCTAAACTCTTCTCCATGGCTGGACCCCCAAATAATATTCCTTTACGTGCTAAGGGGTATCTAGAGAGTGGGATAGGTTTAATAACTACCCTAACCCTAATGCGTACCCTAACCCTAACCCCTACCCTAACCCTAACACGTACCCTAATCCTAACACGTACCCTAAACCGAGCCCTAACCCTAACACTAACCCTAACCCTAACCCTAACCGATACCCTACGCCGTACCCAAAGCCCTCACCGAACCCGTATCCTAAGCCGTACCCTAAGCCTAAACCTAAGCCTAAACCTAACCTTAGGCTACCCTTGACTGCTTCTGCCTCCAATAGATTTCCTAAGCACTAGTGTTTTAAGGAACAGCTTAAAAAGAGAATCCTAATGTGATTTCTTTATAATGGGTGTGTTCCTTATCTTATCCTAGTGTCTAAACTCTTCTCCATGGCTGGACCCCCAAATAATATTCCTTTACGTGCTAAGGGGTATCTAGAGAGTGGGATAGGTTTAATAACTACCCTCACCCTAATGCGTACTCTAACCCTAACCCCTACCCTAACCCTAACACGTAACCTAATCCTAATCCGTACCCTAAACCGAGCCCTAACCCTAACACTAACCCTAACCCTAACCCTAACCCATACCCTACGCCGTACCCGAACCCCTCCCCGAACCCGTACCCTAAGCCGTACCCTAAGCCTAACCCCAAGCCTAACCCTAACCCTAGGCTACCCTTGACTGCTTCTGCCTCCAATAGATTTCCTAAGCACTAGTGTTTTAAGGAACAGCTTAAAAAGAGAATCCTAATGTGATTTCTTTATAATGGGTGTGTTCCTTATCTTATCCTAGTGTCTAAACTCTTCTCCATGGCTGGACCTCCAAATAATATTCCTTTACGTGCTAAGGGGTATCTAGAGAGTGGGATAGGTTTAATAACTACCCTAACACTAACGCGTACCCTAACCCTAACCCCTACCCTAACACTAACACGTACCCTAATCCTAACCAATACCCTAAACCGAGCCCTAACCCTAACACTAACCCTAACCCTAACCCTAACCCATACCCTATGCCGTACCCGAAGCTCTCCCCGAACCCGTACCCTAAGCCGTACCCTAAGCCGTACCCTAAGCCTAACCCTAACCCTAGGCTACCCTTGACTGCTTCTGCCTCCAATAGATTTCCTAAGCACTAGTGTTTTAAGGAACAGCTTAAAAAGAGAATCCTAATGTGATTTCTTTATAATGGGTGTGTTCCTTATCTTACCCTAGTGTCTAAACCCTTCTCCATGGCTGGACCTCCAATTAATATTCCTTTACGTGCTAAGGGGTATCTAGAGTGTGGGATAGGTTTAATAAGTACCCTAACACTAACGCGTACCCTAACCCTAACCCCTACCCTAACCCTAACACGTACCCTAATCCTAACCAATACCCTAAACCGAGCCCTAACCCTAACACTAACCCTAACCCTAACCCTAACCCATACCCTACGCCGTACCAGAAGCCCTCCCCGAACCCGTACCCTAAGCCGTACCCTAAGCCGTACCCTAAGCCTAACCCTAACCCTAGGCTACCCTTGACTGCTTCTGCCTCCACGAGATTTCCTAAGCACTAGTGTTTTAAGGAACAGCTTAAAAAGAGAATCCTAATGTGATTTCTTTATAATGGGTGTGTTCCTTATCTTATCCTAGTGTCTAAACTCTTCTCCATGGCTGGACCCCCAAATAATATTCCTTTACGTGCTAAGGTGTATCTAGAGACTGGGATAGGTTTAATAACTACCCTAAACCTAACGAGTACCCTAACCCTAACCCTAACCCTAACCCTAACCCTAACACCTACCCTAACACTAACACGTACCCTAATCCTAACCCGTACCCTAAACCGAGCCCTAACCCTAACACTAACCCTAACCCTAACCCTAACCCATACCCTACGCCGTACTCGAAACCCTCCCCGAACCCGTACCCTAAGCCATACCCTAAGCCGTACCCTAAGCCTAACCCTAACCCTAGGCTACCCTTGACTGCTTCTGCCTCCAATAGATTTCCTAAGCACTAGTGTTTTAAGGAACAGCTTAAAAAGAGAATCCTACTGTGATTTCTTTATAATGGGTGTGTTCCTTATCTTATCCTACTGTCTAAACCCTTCTCCATGGCTGGAACTCCAAATAATATTCCTTTACGTGCTAAGGGGTATCTAGAGAGTGGGATAGGTTTAATAACTACCCTAACACTAACGCGTACCCTAACCCTAACCCCTACCCTAACACTAACACGTACCCTAATCCTAACCAATACCCTAAACCGAGCCCTAACCCTAACACTAACCCTAACCCTAACCCATACCCTACGCCGTACCCGAAGCCCTCCACGAACCCGTACCCTAAGCCGTACCCTAAGCCGTACCCTAAGCCTAACCCTAACCCTAGGCTACCCTTGACTGCTTCTGCCTCCAATAGATTTCCTAAGCACTAGTGTTTTAAGGAACAGCTTAAAAAGAGAATCCTAATGTGATTTCTTTATAATGGGTGTGTTCCTTAACTTATCCTAGTGTCTAAACTCTTCTCCATGGCTGGACCATCAAATAATATTCCTTTACGTGCTAAGGTGTATCTAGAGAGTGGGATACGTTTAATAACTACCCTAACACTAACGCGTACCCTAACCCTAAACCCTACCCTAACCCTAACATGTACCCTTATCCTAACCCGTACCCTAAACCGAGCCCTAACCCTAACATTAACCCTAACCCTAACCCTAACCCATACCCTACGCTGTACCCAAACCCCTCCCCGAACCCGTACCCTAAGCCGTACCCTAAGCCTAACCCTAACCCTAGGCTACCCTTGACTGCTTCTGCCTCCAATAGATTTCCTAAGCACTAGTGTTTTAAGGAACAGCTTATAAAGAGTATCCTAATGTGATTTCTTTATAATCGGTGTGTTCCTTATCTTATCCTAGTGTCTAAACACTTCTCCATGGCTGGACCCCCAAATAATATTCCTTTACGTGCTAAGGGGTATCTAGAGAGTGGGATAGGTTTAATAACTACCCTAACCCTAACGCGTACCCTAACCCTAACCCCTACTCTAACCCTAAGACGTACCCTAATCCTATCCCGTACCCTAAAAGGAGCCCTAACCCTAACACTAACCCAAACCCTAAACCTAACACATACCCTCCGCCGTACACGAACCCCTCCCCGAACCGGAACCCTAAGCCGTACCCTAAGCCGTACCCTAAGCCTAACCCTAACCCTAGGCTACCCTTGACTGCTTCTGCCTCCAATAGATTTCCTAAGCACTAGTGTTTTAAGGAACAGCTTAAAAAGTGAATCCTAAAGTGATTTCTTTATAATGGGTGTGTTCCTTATCTTATCCTAGTGTCTAAACTCTTCTCCATGGCTGGACCCCCAAATAATATTCCTTTACGTGCTAAGTGGTATCTAGAGTGTGGGATAGGTTTAATAACTACCCTAACTCTAATGCGTAACCTAACCCTAACCCCTACCCTAACCCTAACACCTAACCTAATCCTAACCCGTACTCTAAACGGAGCCCTAACCCTAACACTAACCCTAACACTAACCCTAACCCATACCCTACGCCGTACCCGAAGCCCTCTCCGAACCCGTACCCTAAACTGTACCCTAAGCCTAACCCCAAGCCTAACCCTAACCCTAGGCTACCCTTGACTGCTTCTGCCTCCAATAGATTTCCTAAGCACTAGTGTTTTAAGGAACAGCTTAAAAAGCGAATCCTAATGTGATTTCTTTATAATGGGTGTGTTCCTTATATTATCTTAGTGTCTAAGATCTTCTCCATGGATGGACCCCCAAATAATATGGTTTTACGTGCTACGGGGTATCTAGAGAGTGGGATAGGTTTAATAACTGCCCTAACCCTAACGTGTACCCTAACCCTAACCCCTACCCTAACCCTAACACGTACACTAATCCTAACCCGTACCCTAAACCGAGCCCTAACACTAACACTAACCCTAACTCTAACCCTAACCCATACCCTACGCCGTACCCGAAGCCCTCCCCGAACCCGTACCCTAAGCCGTACCCTAAGCCTAACCCTAACCCTACGCTACCCTTGACTGCTTCTGGCTCCAATAGATTTCTTAAGCACTAGTGTTTTAAGGAACAGCTTAAAAACAGAATCCTAATGTGATTTCTTTATAATGGGTGTGTTCCTTATCTTATACTAGTGTCTAAACTCTTCTCCATGGCTGGACCTCCAAATAATATTCCTTTACGTGCTAAGGGGTATCTAGAGAGTGGGATAGGTTTAATAACTACCCTAACACTAACGCGAACCCTAACCCTAACCCCTACCCTAACACTAACACGTACTCTAATCCCAACCAATACCCTAAACTGAGCCCTAACCCTAACACTAACCCTAACCCTAACCCTAACCCATACCCTACACCGTACCCGAAGCCCTCCCCGAACCCGTACCCTAAGCCGTACCCTAAGCCTAACCCTAACCATAGGGTACCCTTGACTGCTACTGCCTCAAATAGATTTCCTAAGCACTAGTGTTTTAAGGAACAGCTTAAAAAGAGAATCCTAATGTGATTTCTTTATAATGGGTGTGTTCCTTATCTTATCCTAGTGTCTAAACTCTTCTCCACTGCTGGACCCTCAAATAATAGTCCTTTACCTGCTAAGGGGTATCTAGAGATTGGGATAGGTTTAATAACCATCCTAACACTAACGCGTACCCTAACCCTAACCCCTACCCTAACCCTAACACGTAACCTAATCCTAACCAATACCCTAAACCGAGCCCTAACCCTAACACTATTCCTAACCCTAACCCTAACCCATACCCTACGCCGTACCCGAAGCCCTCCCCGAACCCGTACCCTAAGCCGTACCCTAAGCCGTACCCTAAGCCTAACACTAACCCTAGTCTACCATTGACAGCTAATGCCTCCAATAGATTTCCTCAGCACTAGTGTTTTAAGGAACAGCTTAAAAAGAGAATCTTAATGTGATTTCTTTATAATGGGTGTGTTCCTTATCTTATCCTAGTGTCTAAACTCTTCTCCATGGCTGGACCCCCACATAATATTCCTTTACGTGCTAAGGTGTATCTAGAGAGTGGGATAAGTTTAATAACTACCCTAACCCTAACGCGTACCCTAATCCTAACCCCTACCCTAACCCTAACATGTACCCTAATCCTAACCCGTACCCTAAACCGAGCCCTAACCCTAACACTAACCCTAACCCTAACCTTAACCCATGCCCTACGCCGTACCCGAACCCCTCCCCGAACCCGTACCCTAAGCCGTACCCTAAGCCTAACCCTAAGCCTAACCCTAACCCTAGGCTACCCTTGACTGCTTCTGCCTCCAATAGATTTCCTAAGCACTAGTGTTTTGAGGAACAGCTTAAAAAGAGAATCCTAATGTGATTTCTTTATAATGGGTGTGTTCCTTATCTTATCCTAGTGTCTAAACTCTTCTCCATGGCTGGACCCCCAAATAATACTCCTTTACGTGCTAAGGGGTATCTAGAGAGTGGGATAGGTTTAATAACTACCCTAACCCTAATGCGTACCCTAACCCTAACCCCTACCCTAACCCTAACACGTACCCTAATCCTAACACGTACCCTAAACCGAGCCCTAACCCTAACACTAACCCTAACCCTAACCCTAACCGATACCCTACGCCGTACCCAAAGCCCTCACCGAACCCGTACCCTAAGCCGTACCCTAAGCCTAAACCTAAGCCTAAACCTAACCTTAGGCTACCCTTGACTGCTTCTGCCTCCAATAGATTTCCTAAGCACTAGTGTTTTAAGGAACAGCTTAAAAAGAGAATCCTAATGTGATTTCTTTATAATGGGTGTGTTCCTTATCTTATCCTAGTGTCTAAACTCTTCTCCATGGCTGGCCCCCAAATAATATTCCTTTACGTGCTAAGGGGTATCTAGAGAGTGGGATAGGTTTAATAACTACCCTCACCCTAATGCGTACTCTAACCCTAACCCCTACCCTAACCCTAACACGTAACCTAATCCTAATCCGTACCCTAAACCGAGCCCTAACCCTAACACTAACCCTAACCCTAACCCTAACCCATACCCTACGCCGTACCCGAAGCCCTCCCCGAACCCGTACCCTAAGCCGTACCCTAAGCCTAACCCCAAGCCTAACCCTAACCCTAGGCTACCCTTGACTGCTTCTGCCTCCAATAGATTTCCTAAGCACTAGTGTTTTAAGGAACAGCTTAAAAAGAGAATCCTAATGTGATTTCTTTATAATGGGTGTGTTCCTTATCTTATCCTAGTGTCTAAACTCTTCTCCATGGCTGGACCTCCAAATAATATTCCTTTACGTGCTAAGGGCTATCTAGAGAGTGGGATAGGTTTAATAACTACCCTAACACTAACGCGTACCCTAACCCTAACCCCTACCCTAACCCTAACACGTATCCTAATCCTAACCAATACCCTAAACCGAGGCCTAACCCTAACACTAACCCTAACCCTAACCCTAACCCATACCCTACGCCATACCCGAAGCCCTCCCCGAACCCGTACCCTAAGCCGTACCCTAAGCCGTACCCTAAGCCGAACCCTAACCCTAGGCTACCCTTGACTGCTTCTGCCTCCAATAGATTTCCTAAGCACTAGTGTTTTAAGGAACATCTTATAAAGAGAATCCTAATGTGATTTCTTTATAATAGGTGTGTTCCTTATCTTATCCTAGTGTCTAAACTCTTCTCCATGGCTGGACCCCCAAATAATATTCCTTTTCGTGCTAAGGGGTATCTAGAGAGTCGGATAGGTTTAATAACTACCCTAACCCTAACGCGTACCCTAACCCTAACCCCTACTCTAACCCTAACACGTACCCTAATCCTATCCCGTACCCTAAACGGAGCCCTAACCCTAACACTAACACAAACCCTAACCCTAACCCATACCCTCCGCCGTACACGAACCCCTCCCCGAACCCGTACCCTAAGCCGTACCCTAAGCCGTACCCTAAGCCTAACCCTAACCCTAGGCTACCCTTGACTGCTTCTGCCTCCAATAGATTTCCTAAGCACTAGTGTTTTAAGGAACAGCTTAAAAAGAGAATCCTAATGTGATTTCTTTATAATGGGTGTGTTCCTTATCTTATCCTAGTGTCTAAACACTTCTCCATGGCTGGACCTCCAAATAATATTCCTTTACGTGCTAAGGGGTATCTAGAGAGTGGGATAGGTTTAATAACTACCCTAACACTAACGCGTACCCTAACCCTAACCCCTACCCTAACACTAACACGTACCCTAATCCTAACCAATACCCTAAACCGAGCCCTAACCCTAACACTAACCCTAACCCTAACCCTAACCCATACCCTACACCGTACCCGAAGCCCTCCCCGAACCCGTACCCTAAGCCGTACCCTAAGCCTAACCCTAACCATAGGGTACCCTTGACTGCTACTGCCTCAAATAGATTTCCTAAGCACTAGTGTTTTAAGGAACAGCTTAAAAAGAGAATCCTAATGTGATTTCTTTATAATGGGTGTGTTCCTTATCTTATCCTAGTGTCTAAACTCTTCTCCACTGCTGGACCCTCAAATAATAGTCCTTTACCTGCTAAGGGGTATCTAGAGATTGGGATAGGTTTAATAACCATCCTAACACTAACGCGTACCCTAACCCTAACCCCTACCCTAACCATAACACGTAACCTAATCCTAACCAATACCCTAAACCGAGCCCTAACCCTAACACTATTCCTAACCCTAACCCTAACCCATACCCTACGCCGTACCCGAAGCCCTCCCCGAACCCGTACCCTAAGCCGTACCCTAAGCCGTACCCTAAGCCTAACACTAACCCTAGTCTACCATTGACAGCTAATGCCTCCAATAGATTTCCTCAGCACTAGTGTTTTAAGGAACAGCTTAAAAAGAGAATCTTAATGTGATTTCTTTATAATGGGTGTGTTCCTTATCTTATCCTAGTGTCTAAACTCTTCTCCATGGCTGGACCCCCACATAATATTCCTTTACGTGCTAAGGTGTATCTAGAGAGTGGGATAAGTTTAATAACTACCCTAACCCTAACGCGTACCCTAATCCTAACCCCTACCCTAACCCTAACATGTACCCTAATCCTAACCCGTACCCTAAACCGAGCCCTAACCCTAACACTAACCCTAACCCTAACCTTAACCCATGCCCTACGCCGTACCCGAACCCCTCCCCGAACCCGTACCCTAAGCCGTACCCTAAGCCTAACCCTAAGCCTAACCCTAACCCTAGGCTACCCTTGACTGCTTCTGCCTCCAATAGATTTCCTAAGCACTAGTGTTTTGAGGAACAGCTTAAAAAGAGAATCCTAATGTGATTTCTTTATAATGGGTGTGTTCCTTATCTTATCCTAGTGTCTAAACTCTTCTCCATGGCTGGACCCCCAAATAATACTCCTTTACGTGCTAAGGGGTATCTAGAGAGTGGGATAGGTTTAATAACTACCCTAACCCTAATGCGTACCCTAACCCTAACCCCTACCCTAACCCTAACACGTACCCTAATCCTAACACGTACCCTAAACCGAGCCCTAACCCTAACACTAACCCTAACCCTAACCCTAACCGATACCCTACGCCGTACCCAAAGCCCTCACCGAACCCGTACCCTAAGCCGTACCCTAAGCCTAAACCTAAGCCTAAACCTAACCTTAGGCTACCCTTGACTGCTTCTGCCTCCAATAGATTTCCTAAGCACTAGTGTTTTAAGGAACAGCTTAAAAAGAGAATCCTAATGTGATTTCTTTATAATGGGTGTGTTCCTTATCTTATCCTAGTGTCTAAACTCTTCTCCATGGCTGGCCCCCAAATAATATTCCTTTACGTGCTAAGGGGTATCTAGAGAGTGGGATAGGTTTAATAACTACCCTCACCCTAATGCGTACTCTAACCCTAACCCCTACCCTAACCCTAACACGTAACCTAATCCTAATCCGTACCCTAAACCGAGCCCTAACCCTAACACTAACCCTAACCCTAACCCTAACCCATACCCTACGCCGTACCCGAAGCCCTCCCCGAACCCGTACCCTAAGCCGTACCCTAAGCCTAACCCCAAGCCTAACCCTAACCCTAGGCTACCCTTGACTGCTTCTGCCTCCAATAGATTTCCTAAGCACTAGTGTTTTAAGGAACAGCTTAAAAAGAGAATCCTAATGTGATTTCTTTATAATGGGTGTGTTCCTTATCTTATCCTAGTGTCTAAACTCTTCTCCATGGCTGGACCTCCAAATAATATTCCTTTACGTGCTAAGGGCTATCTAGAGAGTGGGATAGGTTTAATAACTACCCTAACACTAACGCGTACCCTAACCCTAACCCCTACCCTAACCCTAACACGTATCCTAATCCTAACCAATACCCTAAACCGAGGCCTAACCCTAACACTAACCCTAACCCTAACCCTAACCCATACCCTACGCCATACCCGAAGCCCTCCCCGAACCCGTACCCTAAGCCGTACCCTAAGCCGTACCCTAAGCCGAACCCTAACCCTAGGCTACCCTTGACTGCTTCTGCCTCCAATAGATTTCCTAAGCACTAGTGTTTTAAGGAACATCTTATAAAGAGAATCCTAATGTGATTTCTTTATAATAGGTGTGTTCCTTATCTTATCCTAGTGTCTAAACTCTTCTCCATGGCTGGACCCCCAAATAATATTCCTTTTCGTGCTAAGGGGTATCTAGAGAGTCGGATAGGTTTAATAACTACCCTAACCCTAACGCGTACCCTAACCCTAACCCCTACTCTAACCCTAACACGTACCCTAATCCTATCCCGTACCCTAAACGGAGCCCTAACCCTAACACTAACACAAACCCTAACCCTAACCCATACCCTCCGCCGTACACGAACCCCTCCCCGAACCCGTACCCTAAGCCGTACCCTAAGCCGTACCCTAAGCCTAACCCTAACCCTAGGCTACCCTTGACTGCTTCTGCCTCCAATAGATTTCCTAAGCACTAGTGTTTTAAGGAACAGCTTAAAAAGAGAATCCTAATGTGATTTCTTTATAATGGGTGTGTTCCTTATCTTATCCTAGTGTCTAAACACTTCTCCATGGCTGGACCTCCAAATAATATTCCTTTACGTGCTAAGGGGTATCTAGAGAGTGGGATAGGTTTAATAACTACCCTAACACTAACGCGTACCCTAACCCTAACCCCTACCCTAACACTAACACGTACCCTAATCCTAACCAATACCCTAAACCGAGCCCTAACCCTAACACTAACCCTAACCCTAACCCTAACCCATACCCTACACCGTACCCGAAGCCCTCCCCGAACCCGTACCCTAAGCCGTACCCTAAGCCTAACCCTAACCATAGGGTACCCTTGACTGCTACTGCCTCAAATAGATTTCCTAAGCACTAGTGTTTTAAGGAACAGCTTAAAAAGAGAATCCTAATGTGATTTCTTTATAATGGGTGTGTTCCTTATCTTATCCTAGTGTCTAAACTCTTCTCCACTGCTGGACCCTCAAATAATAGTCCTTTACCTGCTAAGGGGTATCTAGAGATTGGGATAGGTTTAATAACCATCCTAACACTAACGCGTACCCTAACCCTAACCCCTACCCTAACCATAACACGTAACCTAATCATAACCAATACCCTAAACCGAGCCCTAACCCTAACACTATTCCTAACCCTAACCCTAACCCATACCCTACGCCGTACCCGAAGCCCTCCCCGAACCCGTACCCTAAGCCGTACCCTAAGCCGTACCCTAAGCCTAACACTAACCCTAGTCTACCATTGACAGCTAATGCCTCCAATAGATTTCCTCAGCACTAGTGTTTTAAGGAACAGCTTAAAAAGAGAATCTTAATGTGATTTCTTTATAATGGGTGTGTTCCTTATCTTATCCTAGTGTCTAAACTCTTCTCCATGGCTGGACCCCCACATAATATTCCTTTACGTGCTAAGGTGTATCTAGAGAGTGGGATAAGTTTAATAACTACCCTAACCCTAACGCGTACCCTAATCCTAACCCCTACCCTAACCCTAACATGTACCCTAATCCTAACCCGTACCCTAAACCGAGCCCTAACCCTAACACTAACCCTAACCCTAACCTTAACCCATGCCCTACGCCGTACCCGAACCCCTCCCCGAACCCGTACCCTAAGCCGTACCCTAAGCCTAACCCTAAGCCTAACCCTAACCCTAGGCTACCCTTGACTGCTTCTGCCTCCAATAGATTTCCTAAGCACTAGTGTTTTGAGGAACAGCTTAAAAAGAGAATCCTAATGTGATTTCTTTATAATGGGTGTGTTCCTTATCTTATCCTAGTGTCTAAACTCTTCTCCATGGCTGGACCCCCAAATAATATTCCTTTACGTGCTAAGGGGTATCTAGAGAGTGGGATAGGTTTAATAACTACCCTAACCCTAATGCGTACCCTAACCCTAACCCCTACCCTAACCCTAACACGTACCCTAATCCTAACACGTACCCTAAACCGAGCCCTAACCCTAACACTAACCCTAACCCTAACCCTAACCGATACCCTACGCCGTACCCAAAGCCCTCACCGAACCCGTACCCTAAGCCGTACCCTAAGCCTAAACCTAAGCCTAAACCTAACCTTAGGCTACCCTTGACTGCTTCTGCCTCCAATAGATTTCCTAAGCACTAGTGTTTTAAGGAACAGCTTAAAAAGAGAATCCTAATGTGATTTCTTTATAATGGGTGTGTTCCTTATCTTATCCTAGTGTCTAAACTCTTCTCCATGGCTGGACCCCCAAATAATATTCCTTTACGTGCTAAGGGGTATCTAGAGAGTGGGATAGGTTTAATAACTACACTCACCCTAATGCGTACTCTAACCCTAACCCCTACCCTAACCCTAACACGTAACCTAATCCTAATCCGTACCCTAAACCGAGCCCTAACCCTAACACTAACCCTAACCCTAACCCTAACCCATACCCTACGCCGTACCCGAACCCCTCCCCGAACCCGTACCCTAAGCCGTACCCTAAGCCTAACCCCAAGCCTAACCCTAACCCTAGGCTACCCTTGACTGCTTCTGCCTCCAATAGATTTCCTAAGCACTAGTGTTTTAAGGAACAGCTTAAAAAGAGAATCCTAATGTGATTTCTTTATAATGGGTGTGTTCCTTATCTTATCCTAGTGTCTAAACTCTTCTCCATGGCTGGACCTCCAAATAATATTCCTTTACGTGCTAAGGGCTATCTAGAGAGTGGGATAAGTTTAATAACTACCCTAACACTAACGCGTACCCTAACCCTAACCCCTACCCTAACCCTAACACGTACCCTAATCCTAACCAATACCCTAAACCGAGGCCTAACCCTAACACTAACCCTAACCCTAACCCTAACCCATACCCTACGCCATACCCGAAGCCCTCCCCGAACCCGTACCCTAAGCCGTACCCTTAGCCGTACCCTAAGCCGAACCCTAACCCTAGGCTACCCTTGACTGCTTCTGCCTCCAATAGATTTCCTAAGCACTAGTGTTTTAAGGAACATCTTATAAAGAGAATCCTAATGTGATTTCTTTATAATAGGTGTGTTCCTTATCTTATCCTAGTGTCTAAACTCTTCTCCATGGCTGGACCACCAAATAATATTCCTTTTCGTGCTAAGGGGTATCTAGAGAGTCGGATAGGTTTAATAACTACCCTAACCCTAACGCGTACCCTAACCCTAACCCCTACTCTAACCCTAACACGTACCCTAATCCTATCCCGTACCCTAAACGGAGCCCTAACCCTAACACTAACACAAACCCTAACCCTAACCCATACCCTCCGCCGTACACGAACCCCTCCCCGAACCCGTACCGTAAGCCGTACCCTAAGCCGTACCCTAAGCCTAACCCTAACCCTAGGCTACCCTTGACTGCTTCTGCCTCCAATAGATTTCCTAAGCACTAGTGTTTTAAGGAACAGCTTAAAAAGAGAATCCTAATGTGATTTCTTTATAATGGGTGTGTTCCTTATCTTATCCTAGTGTCTAAACACTTCTCCATGGCTGGACCTCCAAATAATATTCCTTTACGTGCTAAGGGGTATCTAGAGAGTGGGATAGGTTTAATAACTACCCTAACACTAACGCGTACCCTAACCCTAACCCCTACCCTAACACTAACACGTACCCTAATCCTAACAAATACCCTAAACCGAGCCCTAACCCTAACACTAACCCTAACCCTAACCCTAACCCATACCCTACACCGTACCCGAAGCCCTCCCCGAACCCGTACCCTAAGCCGTACCCTAAGCCTAACCCTAACCATAGGGTACCCTTGACTGCTACTGCCTCAAATAGATTTCCTAAGCACTAGTGTTTTAAGGAACAGCTTAAAAAGAGAATCCTAATGTGATTTCTTTATAATGGGTGTGTTCCTTATCTTATCCTAGTGTCTAAACTCTTCTCCACTGCTGGACCCTCAAATAATAGTCCTTTACCTGCTAAGGGGTATCTAGAGATTGGGATAGGTTTAATAACCATCCTAACACTAACGCGTACCCTAACCCTAACCCCTACCCTAACCCTAACACGTAACCTAATCCTAACCAATACCCTAAACCGAGCCCTAACCCTAACACTATTCCTAACCCTAACCCTAACCCATACCCTACGCCGTACCCGAAGCCCTCCCCGAACCCGTACCCTAAGCCGTACCCTAAGCCGTACCCTAAGCATAACCCTAACCCTAGGCTACCCTTGACTGCTTCTGCCTCCAATAGATTTCCTAAGCACTAGTGTTTTGAGGAACAGCTTAAAAAGAGAATCCTAATGTGATTTCTTTATAATGGGTGTGTTCCTTATCTTATCCTAGTGTCTAAACTCTTCTCCATGGCTGTACCCCCAAATAATACTCCTTTACGTGCTAAGGGGTATCTAGAGAGTGGGATAGGTTTAATAACTACCCTAACCCTAATGCGTACCCTAACCCTAACCCCTACCCTAACCCTAACACGTACCCTAATCCTAACACGTACCCTAAACCGAGCCCTAACCCTAACACTAACCCTAACCCTAACCCTAACCGATACCCTACGCCGTACCCAAAGCCCTCACCGAACCCGTACCCTAAGCCGTACCCTAAGCCTAAACCTAAGCCTAAACCTAACCTTAGGCTACCCTTGACTGCTTCTGCCTCCAATAGATTTCCTAAGCACTAGTGTTTTAAGGAACAGCTTAAAAAGAGAATCCTAATGTGATTTCTTTATAATGGGTGTGTTCCTTATCTTATCCTAGTGTCTAAACTCTTCTCCATAGCTGGACCCCCAAATAATATTCCTTTACGTGCTAAGGGGTATCTAGAGAGTGGGATAGGTTTAATAACTACCCTCACCCTAATGCGTACTCTAACCCTAACCCCTACCCTAAACCTAACACGTAACCTAATCCTAATCCGTACCCTAAACCGAGCCCTAACCCTAACACTAACCCTAACCCTAACCCTAACCCATACCCTACGCCGTACCCGAAGCCCTCCCCGAACCCGTACCCTAAGCCGTACCCTAAGCCTAACCCCAAGCCTAACCCTAACCCTAGGCTACCCTTGACTGCTTCTGCCTCCAATAGATTTCCTAAGCACTAGTGTTTTAAGGAACAGCTTAAAAAGAGAATCCTAATGTGATTTCTTTATAATGGGTGTGTTCCTTATCTTATCCTAGTGTCTAAACTCTTCTCCATGGCTGGACCTCCAAATAATATTCCTTTACGTGCTAAGGGCTATCTAGAGAGTGGGATAGGTTTAATAACTACCCTAACACTAACGCGTACCCTAACCCTAACCCCTACCCTAACCCTAACACGTACCCTAATCCTAACCAATACCCTAAACCGAGGCCTAACCCTAACACTAACCCTAACCCTAACCCTAACCCATACCCTACGCCATACCCGAAGCCCTCCCCGAACCCGTACCCTAAGCCGTACCCTAAGCCGTACCCTAAGCCGAACCCTAACCCTAGGCTACCCTTGACTGCTTCTGCCTCCAATAGATTTCCTAAGCACTAGTGTTTTAAGGAACATCTTATAAAGAGAATCCTAATGTG
Source organism: Balaenoptera physalus (assembly GCF_965194825.1). Classification (NCBI taxonomy): domain Eukaryota; kingdom Metazoa; phylum Chordata; class Mammalia; order Artiodactyla; family Balaenopteridae; genus Balaenoptera; species Balaenoptera physalus. Next base: position 465,780 of record NW_028126404.1, read on the forward strand.
ATTTCTTTATAATAGGTGTGTTCCTTATCTTATCCTAGTGTCTAAACTCTTCTCCATGGCTGGACCACCAAATAATATTCCTTTTCGTGCTAAGGGGTATCTAGAGAGTCGGATAGGTTTAATAACTACCCTAACCCTAACGCGTACCCTAACCCTAACCCCTACTCTAACCCTAACACGTACCCTAATCCTATCCCGTACCCTAAACGGAGCCCTAACCCTAACACTAACACAAACCCTAACCCTAACCCATACCCTCCGCCGTACACGAACCCCTCCCCGAACCCGTACCGTAAGCCGTACCCTAAGCCGTACCCTAAGCCTAACCCTAACCCTGGGCTACCCTTGACTGCTTCTGCCTCCAATAGATTTCCTAAGCACTAGTGTTTTAAGGAACAGCTTAAAAAGAGAATCCTAATGTGATTTCTTTATAATGGGTGTGTTCCTTATCTTATCCTAGTGTCTAAACACTTCTCCATGGCTGGACCTCCAAATAATATTCCTTTACGTGCTAAGGGGTATCTAGAGAGTGGGATAGGTTTAATAACTACCCTAACACTAACGCGTACCCTAACCCTAACCCCTACCCTAACACTAACACGTACCCTAATCCTAACAAATACCCTAAACCGAGCCCTAACCCTAACACTAACCCTAACCCTAACCCTAACCCATACCCTACACCGTACCCGAAGCCCTCCCCGAACCCGTACCCTAAGCCGTACCCTAAGCCTAACCCTAACCATAGGGTACCCTTGACTGCTACTGCCTCAAATAGATTTCCTAAGCACTAGTGTTTTAAGGAACAGCTTAAAAAGAGAATCCTAATGTGATTTCTTTATAATGGGTGTGTTCCTTATCTTATCCTAGTGTCTAAACTCTTCTCCACTGCTGGACCCTCAAATAATAGTCCTTTACCTGCTAAGGGGTATCTAGAGATTGGGATAGGTTTAATAACCATCCTAACACTAACGCGTACCCTAACCCTAACCCCTACCCTAACCCTAACACGTAACCTAATCCTAACCAATACCCTAAACCGAGCCCTAACCCTAACACTATTCCTAACCCTAACCCTAACCCATACCCTACGCCGTACCCGAAGCCCTCCCCGAACCCGTACCCTAAGCCGTACCCTAAGCCGTACCCTAAGCATAACCCTAACCCTAGGCTACCCTTGACTGCTTCTGCCTCCAATAGATTTCCTAAGCACTAGTGTTTTGAGGAACAGCTTAAAAAGAGAATCCTAATGTGATTTCTTTATAATGGGTGTGTTCCTTATCTTATCCTAGTGTCTAAACTCTTCTCCATGGCTGTACCCCCAAATAATACTCCTTTACGTGCTAAGGGGTATCTAGAGAGTGGGATAGGTTTAATAACTACCCTAACCCTAATGCGTACCCTAACCCTAACCCCTACCCTAACCCTAACACGTACCCTAATCCTAACACGTACCCTAAACCGAGCCCTAACCCTAACACTAACCCTAACCCTAACCCTAACCGATACCCTACGCCGTACCCAAAGCCCTCACCGAACCCGTACCCTAAGCCGTACCCTAAGCCTAAACCTAAGCCTAAACCTAACCTTAGGCTACCCTTGACTGCTTCTGCCTCCAATAGATTTCCTAAGCACTAGTGTTTTAAGGAACAGCTTAAAAAGAGAATCCTAATGTGATTTCTTTATAATGGGTGTGTTCCTTATCTTATCCTAGTGTCTAAACTCTTCTCCATAGCTGGACCCCCAAATAATATTCCTTTACGTGCTAAGGGGTATCTAGAGAGTGGGATAGGTTTAATAACTACCCTCACCCTAATGCGTACTCTAACCCTAACCCCTACCCTAACCCTAACACGTAACCTAATCCTAATCCGTACCCTAAACCGAGCCCTAACCCTAACACTAACCCTAACCCTAACCCTAACCCATACCCTACGCCGTACCCGAAGCCCTCCCCGAACCCGTACCCTAAGCCGTACCCTAAGCCTAACCCCAAGCCTAACCCTAACCCTAGGCTACCCTTGACTGCTTCTGCCTCCAATAGATTTCCTAAGCACTAGTGTTTTAAGGAACAGCTTAAAAAGAGAATCCTAATGTGATTTCTTTATAATGGGTGTGTTCCTTATCTTATCCTAGTGTCTAAACTCTTCTCCATGGCTGGACCTCCAAATAATATTCCTTTACGTGCTAAGGGCTATCTAGAGAGTGGGATAGGTTTAATAACTACCCTAACACTAACGCGTACCCTAACCCTAACCCCTACCCTAACCCTAACACGTACCCTAATCCTAACCAATACCCTAAACCGAGGCCTAACCCTAACACTAACCCTAACCCTAACCCTAACCCATACCCTACGCCATACCCGAAGCCCTCCCCGAACCCGTACCCTAAGCCGTACCCTAAGCCGTACCCTAAGCCGAACCCTAACCCTAGGCTACCCTTGACTGCTTCTGCCTCCAATAGATTTCCTAAGCACTAGTGTTTTAAGGAACATCTTATAAAGAGAATCCTAATGTGATTTCTTTATAATAGGTGTGTTCCTTATCTTATCCTAGTGTCTAAACTCTTCTCCATGGCTGGACCCCCAAATAATATTCCTTTTCGTGCTAAGGGGTATCTAGAGAGTCGGATAGGTTTAATAACTACCCTAACCCTAACGCGTACCCTAACCCTAACCCCTACTCTAACCCTAACACGTACCCTAATCCTATCCCGTACCCTAAACGGAGCCCTAACCCTAACACTAACACAAACCCTAACCCTAACCCATACCCTCCGCCGTACACGAACCCCTCCCCGAACCCGTACCCTAAGCCGTACCCTAAGCCGTACCCTAAGCCTAACCCTAACCCTAGGCTACCCTTGACTGCTTCTGCCTCCAATAGATTTCCTAAGCACTAGTGTTTTAAGGAACAGCTTAAAAAGAGAATCCTAATGTGATTTCTTTATAATGGGTGTGTTCCTTATCTTATCCTAGTGTCTAAACACTTCTCCATGGCTGGACCTCCAAATAATATTCCTTTACGTGCTAAGGGGTATCTAGAGAGTGGGATAGGTTTAATAACTACCCTAACACTAACGCGTACCCTAACCCTAACCCCTACCCTAACACTAACACGTACCCTAATCCTAACCAATACCCTAAACCGAGCCCTAACCCTAACACTAACCCTAACCCTAACCCTAACCCATACCCTACACCGTACCCGAAGCCCTCCCCGAACCCGTACCCTAAGCCGTACCCTAAGCCTAACCCTAACCATAGGGTACCCTTGACTGCTACTGCCTCAAATAGATTTCCTAAGCACTAGTGTTTTAAGGAACAGCTTAAAAAGAGAATCCTAATGTGATTTCTTTATAATGGGTGTGTTCCTTATCTTATCCTAGTGTCTAAACTCTTCTCCACTAATGGACCCTCAAATAATAGTCCTTTACCTGCTAAGGGGTATCTAGAGATTGGGATAGGTTTAATAACCATCCTAACACTAACGCGTACCCTAACCCTAACCCCTACCCTAACCATAACACGTAACCTAATCATAACCAATACCCTAAACCGAGCCCTAACCCTAACACTATTCCTAACCCTAACCCTAACCCATACCCTACGCCGTACCCGAAGCCCTCCCCGAACCCGTACCCTAAGCCGTACCCTAAGCCGTACCCTAAGCCTAACACTAACCCTAGTCTACCATTGACAGCTAATGCCTCCAATAGATTTCCTCAGCACTAGTGTTTTAAGGAACAGCTTAAAAAGAGAATCTTAATGTGATTTCTTTATAATGGGTGTGTTCCTTATCTTATCCTAGTGTCTAAACTCTTCTCCATGGCTGGACCCCCACATAATATTCCTTTACGTGCTAAGGTGTATCTAGAGAGTGGGATAAGTTTAATAACTACCCTAACCCTAACGCGTACCCTAATCCTAACCCCTACCCTAACCCTAACATGTACCCTAATCCTAACCCGTACCCTAAACCGAGCCCTAACCCTAACACTAACCCTAACCCTAACCTTAACCCATGCCCTACGCCGTACCCGAACCCCTCCCCGAACCCGTACCCTAAGCCGTACCCTAAGCCTAACCCTAAGCCTAACCCTAACCCTAGGCTACCCTTGACTGCTTCTGCCTCCAATAGATTTCCTAAGCACTAGTGTTTTGAGGAACAGCTTAAAAAGAGAATCCTAATGTGATTTCTTTATAATGGGTGTGTTCCTTATCTTATCCTAGTGTCTAAACTCTTCTCCATGGCTGGACCCCCAAATAATATTCCTTTACGTGCTAAGGGGTATCTAGAGAGTGGGATAGGTTTAATAACTACCCTAACCCTAATGCGTACCCTAACCCTAACCCCTACCCTAACCCTAACACGTACCCTAATCCTAACACGTACCCTAAACCGAGCCCTAACCCTAACACTAACCCTAACCCTAACCCTAACCGATACCCTACGCCGTACCCAAAGCCCTCACCGAACCCGTACCCTAAGCCGTACCCTAAGCCTAAACCTAAGCCTAAACCTAACCTTAGGCTACCCTTGACTGCTTCTGCCTCCAATAGATTTCCTAAGCACTAGTGTTTTAAGGAACAGCTTAAAAAGAGAATCCTAATGTGATTTCTTTATAATGGGTGTGTTCCTTATCTTATCCTAGTGTCTAAACTCTTCTCCATGGCTGGACCCCCAAATAATATTCCTTTACGTGCTAAGGGGTATCTAGAGAGTGGGATAGGTTTAATAACTACCCTCACCCTAATGCGTACTCTAACCCTAACCCCTACCCTAACCCTAACACGTAACCTAATCCTAATCCGTAAACTAAACCGAGCCCTAACCCTAACACTAACCCTAACCCTAACCCTAACCCATACCCTACGCCGTACCCGAACCCCTCCCCGAACCCGTACCCTAAGCCGTACCCTAAGCCTAACCCCAAGCCTAACCCTAACCCTAGGCTACCCTTGACTGCTTCTGCCTCCAATAGATTTCCTAAGCACTAGTGTTTTAAGGAACAGCTTAAAAAGAGAATCCTAATGTGATTTCTTTATAATGGGTGTGTTCCTTATCTTATCCTAGTGTCTAAACACTTCTCCATGGCTGGACCTCCAAATAATATTCCTTTACGTGCTAAGGGGTATCTAGAGAGTGGGATAGGTTTAATAACTACCCTAACACTAACGCGTACCCTAACCCTAACCCCTATCCTAACACTAACACGTACCCTAATCCTAACAAATACCCTAAACCGAGCCCTAACCCTAACACTAACCCTAACCCTAACCCTAACCCATACCCTACACCGTACCCGAAGCCCTCCCCGAACCCGTACCCTAAGCCGTACCCTAAGCCTAACCCTAACCATAGGGTACCCTTGACTGCTACTGCCTCAAATAGATTTCCTAAGCACTAGTGTTTTAAGGAACAGCTTAAAAAGAGAATCCTAATGTGATTTCTTTATAATGGGTGTGTTCCTTATCTTATCCTAGTGTCTAAACTCTTCTCCACTGCTGGACCCTCAAATAATAGTCCTTTACCTGCTAAGGGGTATCTAGAGATTGGGATAGGTTTAATAACCATCCTAACACTAACGCGTACCCTAACCCTAACCCCTACCCTAACCCTAACACGTAACCTAATCCTAACCAATACCCTAAACCGAGCCCTAACCCTAACACTATTCCTAACCCTAACCCTAACCCATACCCTACGCCGTACCCGAAGCCCTCCCCGAACCCGTACCCTAAGCCGTACCCTAAGCCGTACCCTAAGCATAACCCTAACCCTAGGCTACCCTTGACTGCTTCTGCCTCCAATAGATTTCCTAAGCACTAGTGTTTTAAGGAACAGCTTAAAAAGAGAATTCTAATGTGATTTCTTTATAATGGGTGTGTTCCTTATCTTACCCTAGTGTCTAAACCCTTCTCCATGGCTGGACCTCCAATTAATATTCCTTTACGTGCTAAGGGGTATCTAGAGAGTGGGATAGGTTTAATAACTACCCTAACACTAACGCGTACCCTAACCCTAACCCCTACCCTAACCCTAACACGTACCCTAATCCTAACCAATACCCTAAACCGACCCCTAACCCTAACACTAACCCTAACCGTAACCCTAACCCATACCCTACGCCGTACCAGAAGCCCTCCCCAAACCCGTACCCTAAGCCGTACCCTAAGCCGTACCCTAAGCCTAACCCTAACCCTAGGCTACCCTTGACTGCTTCTGCCTCCAAGAGATTTCCTAAGCACTAGTGTTTTAAAGAACAGCTTAAAAAGAGAATCCTAATGTGATTTCTTTATAATGGGTGTGTTCCTTATCTTATCCTAGTGTCTAAACTCTTCTCCATGGCTGGACCCCCAAATAATATTCCTTTACGTGCTAAGGTGTATCTAGAGACTGGGATAGGTTTAATAACTACCCTAACCCTAACGAGTACCCTAACCCTAACCCTAACCCTAACCCTAACCCTAACACCTACCCTTACACTAACACGTACCCTAATCCTAACCCGTACCCTAAACCGAGCCCTAACCCTAACACTAACCCTAACCCTAACCTTAACCCATACCCTACGCCGTACTCGAAACCCTCCCCGAACCCGTACCCTAAGCCGTACCCTAAGCCGTACCCTAAGCATAACCCTAACCCTAGGCTACCCTTGACTGCTTCTGCCTCCAATAGATTTCCTAAGCACTAGTGTTTTAAGGAACAGCTTAAAAAGAGAATCCTAATGTGATTTCTTTATAATGGGTGTGTTCCTTATCTTATCCTACTGTCTAAACCCTTCTCCATGGCTGGAACTCCAAATAATATTCCTTTACGTGCTAAGGGGTATCTAGAGAGTGGGATAGGTTTAATAACTACCCTAACACTAACGCGTACCCTAACCCTAACCCCTACCCTAACACTAACACGTACCCTAATCCTAACCAATACCCTAAACCGAGCCCTAACCCTAACACTAACCCTAACCCTAACCCATACCCTACGCCGTACCCGAAGCCCTCCACGAACCCGTACCCTAAGCCGTACCCTAAGCCGTACCCTAAGCCTAACCCTAACCCTAGGCTACCCTTGACTGCTTCTGCCTCCAATAGATTTCCTAAGCACTAGTGTTTTAAGGAACAGCTTAAAAAGAGAATCCTAATGTGATTTCTTTATAATGGGTGTGTTCCTTAACTTATCCTAGTGTCTAAACTCTTCTCCATGGCTGGACCATCAAATAATATTCCTTTACGTGCTAAGGTGTATCTAGAGAGTGGTATACGTTTAATAACTACCCTAACACTAACGCGTACCCTAACCCTAAACCCTACCCTAACCCTAACATGTACCCTTATCCTTACCCGTACCCTAAACCGAGCCCTAACCCTAACATTAACCCTAACCCTAACCCTAACCCATACCCTACGCCGTACCCAAACCCCTCCCCGAACCCGTACCCTAAGCCGTACCCTAAGCCTAACCCTAACCCTAGGCTACCCTTGACTGCTTCTGCCTCCAATAGATTTCCTAAGCACTAGTGTTTTAAGGAACAGCTTATAAAGAGTATCCTAATGTGATTTCTTTATAATCGGTGTGTTCCTTATCTTATCCTAGTGTCTAAACACTTCTCCATGGCTGGACCCCCAAATAATATTCCTTTACGTGCTAAGGGGTATCTAGAGAGTGGGATAGGTTTAATAACTACCCTAACCCTAACGCGTACCCTAACCCTAACCCCTACTCTAACCCTAAGACGTACCCTAATCCTATCCCGTACCCTAAAAGGATCCCTAACCCTAACACTAACCCAAACCCTAAACCTAACACATACCCTCCGCCGTACACGAACCCCTCCCCGAACCCGTACCCTAAGCCGTACCCTAAGCCGTACCCTAAGCCTAACCCTAACCCTAGGCTACCCTTGACTGCTTCTGCCTCCAATAGATTTCCTAAGCACTAGTGTTTTAAGGAACAGCTTAAAAAGTGAATCCTAATGTGATTTCTTTATAATGGGTGTGTTCCTTATCTTATCCTAGTGTCTAAACTCTTCTCCATGGCTGGACCCCCAAATAATATTCCTTTACGTGCTAAGGGGTATCTAGAGTGTGGGATAGGTTTAATAACTACCCTAACTCTAATGCGTAACCTAACCCTAACCCCTACCCTAACCCTAACACCTAACCTAATCCTAACCCGTACTCTAAACGGAGCCCTAACCCTAACACTAACCCTAACACTAACCCTAACCCATACCCTACGCCGTACCCGAAGCCCTCTCCGATCCCGTACCCTAAACTGTACCCTAAGCCTAACCCCAAGCCTAACCCTAACCCTAGGCTACCCTTGACTGCTTCTGCCTCCAATAGATTTCCTAAGCACTAGTGTTTTAAGGAACAGCTTAAAAAGCGAATCCTAATGTGATTTCTTTATAATGGGTGTGTTCCTTATATTATCTTAGTGTCTAAGATCTTCTCCATGGATGGACCCCCAAATAATATGGTTTTACGTGCTACGGGGTATCTAGAGAGTGGGATAGGTTTAATAACTGCCCTAACCCTAACGTGTACCCTAACCCTAACCCCTACCCTAACCCTAACATGTACACTAATCCTAACCCGTACCCTAAACCGAGCCCTAACACTAACACTAACCCTAACTCTAACCCTAACCCATACCCTACGCCGTACCCGAAGCCCTCCCCGAACCCGTACCCTAAGCCGTACCCTAAGCCTAACCCTAACCCTACGCTACCCTTGACTGCTTCTGCCTCCAATAGATTTCTTAAGCACTAGTGTTTTAAGGAACAGCTTAAAAAGAGAATCCTAATGTGATTTCTTTATAATGGGTGTGTTCCTTATCTTATACTAGTGTCTAAACTCTTCTCCATGGCTGGACCTCCAAATAATATTCCTTTACGTGCTAAGGGGTATCTAGAGAGTGGGATAGGTTTAATAACTACCCTAACACTAACGCGAACCCTAACCCTAACCCCTACCCTAACACTAACACGTACTCTAATCCCAACCAATACCCTAAACTGAGCCCTAACCCTAACACTAACCCTAACCCTAACCCTAACCCATACCCTACACCGTACCCGAAGCCCTCCGCGAACCCGTAGCCTAAGCCATACCCTAAGCCTAACCCTAACCATAGGGTACCCTTGACTGCTACTGCCTCAAATAGATTTCCTAAGCACTAGTGTTTTAAGGAACAGCTTAAAAAGAGAATCCTAATGTGATTTCTTTATAATGGGTGTGTTCCTTATCTTATCCTAGTGTCTAAACTCTTCTCCACTGCTGGACCCTCAAATAATAGTCCTTTACCTGCTAAGGGGTATCTAGAGATTGGGTTAGGTTTAATAACCATCCTAACACTAACGCGTACCCTAACCCTAACCCCTACCCTAACCCTAACACGTAACCTAATCCTAACCAATACCCTAAACCGAGCCCTAACCCTAACACTATTCCTAACCCTAACCCTAACCCATACCCTACGCCGTACCCGAAGCCCTCCCCGAACCCGTACCCTAAGCCGTACCCTAAGCCGTACCCTAAGCCTAACACTAACCCTAGTCTACCATTGACAGCTAATGCCTCCAATAGATTTCCTAAGCACTAGTGTTTTAAGGAACAGCTTAAAAAGAGAATCTTAATGTGATTTCTTTATAATGGGTGTGTTCCTTATCTTATCCTAGTGTCTAAACTCTTCTCAATGGCTGGACCCCCACATAATATTCCTTTACGTGCTAAGGTGTATCTAGAGAGTGGGATAAGTTTAATAACTACCCTAACCCTAACGCGTACCCTAATCCTAACCCCTACCCTAACCCTAACATGTACCCTAATCCTAACCCGTACCCTAAACCGAGCCCTAACCCTAACACTAACACTAACCCTAACCTTAACCCATGCCCTACGCCGTACCCGAACCCCTCCCCGAACCCGTACCCTAAGCCGTACCCTAAGCCTAACCCTAAGCCTAACCCTAACCCTAGGCTACCCTTGACTGCTTCTGCCTCCAATAGATTTCCTAAGCACTAGTGTTTTGAGGAACAGCTTAAAAAGAGAATCCTAATGTGATTTCTTTATAATGGGTGTGTTCCTTATCTTATCCTAGTGTCTAAACTCTTCTCCATGGCTGGACCCCCAAATAATATTCCTTTACGTGATAAGGGGTATCTAGAGAGTGGGATAGGTTTAATAACTACCCTAACCCTAATGCGTACCCTAACCCTAACCCCTACCCTAACCCTAACACGTACCCTAATCCTAACACGTACCCTAAACTGAGCCCTAACCCTAACACTAACCCTAACCCTAACCCTAACCGATACCCTACGCCGTACCCAAAGCCCTCACCGAACCCGTACCCTAAGCCGTACCCTAAGCCTAAACCTAAGCCTAAACCTAACCTTAGGCTACCCTTTACTGCTTCTGCCTCCAATAGATTTCCTAAGCACTAGTGTTTTAAGGAACAGCTTAAAAAGAGAATCCTAATGTGATTTCTTTATAATGGGTGTGTTCCTTATCTTATCCTAGTGTCTAAACTCTTCTCCATGGCTGGAACCCCAAATAATATTCCTTTACGTGCTAAGGGGTATCTAGAGAGTGGGATAGGTTTAATAACTACCCTCACCCTAATGCGTACTCTAACCCTAACCCCTACCCTAACCCTAACACGTAACCTAATCCTAATCCGTACCCTAAACCGAGCCCTAACCCTAACACTAACCCTAACCCTAACCCTAACCCATACCCTACGCCGTACCCGAACCCCTCCCCGAACCCGTACCCTAAGCCGTACCCTAAGCCTAACCCCAAGTCTAACCCTAACCCTAGGCTACCCTTGACTGCTTCTGCCTCCAATAGATTTCCTAAGCACTAGTGTTTTAAGGAACAGCTTAAAAAGAGAATCCTAATGTGATTTCTTTATAATGGGTGTGTTCCTTATCTTATCCTAGTGTCTAAACTCTTCTCCATGGCTGGACCTCCAAATAATATTCCTTTACGTGCTAAGGGCTATCTAGAGAGTGGGATAGGTTTAATAACTACCCTAACACTAACGCGTACCCTAACCCTAACCCCTACCCTAACCCTAACACGTACCCTAATCCTAACCAATACCCTAAACCGAGGCCTAACCCTAACACTAACCCTAACCCTAACCCTAACCCATACCCTACGCCATACCCGAAGCCCTCCCCGAACCCGTACCCTAAGCCGTACCCTAAGCCGTACGCTAAGCCGAACCCTAACCCTAGGCTACCCTTGACTGCTTCTGCCTCCAATAGATTTCCTAAGCACTAGTGTTTTAAGGAACATCTTATAAAGAGAATCCTAATGTGATTTCTTTATAATAGGTGTGTTCCTTATCTTATCCTAGTGTCTAAACTCTTCTCCTTGGCTGGACCCCCAAATAATATTCCTTTTCGTGCTAAGGGGTATCTAGAGAGTTGGATAGGTTTAATAACTACCCTAACCCTAACGCGTACCCTAACCCTAACCCCTACTCTAACCCTAACACGTACCCTAAACCTATCCCGTACCCTAAACGGAGCCCTAACCCTAACACTAACACAAACACTAACCCTAACCCATACCCTCCGCCGTACACGAACCCCTCCCCGAACCCGTACCCTAAGCCGTACCCTAAGCCGTACCCTAAGCCTAACCCTAACCCTAGGCTACCCTTGACTGCTTCTGCCTCCAATAGATTTCCTAAGCACTAGTGTTTTAAGGAACAGCTTAAAAAGAGAATCCTAATGTGATTTCTTTATAATGGGTGTGTTCCTTATCTTATCCTAGTGTCTAAACACTTCTCCATGGCTGGACCTCCAAATAATATTCCTTTACGTGCTAAGGGGTATCTAGAGAGTGGGATAGGTTTAATAACTACCCTAACACTAACGCGTACCCTAACCCTAACCCCTACCCTAACACTAACACGTACCCTAATCCTAACAAATACCCTAAACCGAGCCCTAACCCTAACACTAACCCTAACCCTAACCCTAACCCATACCCTACGCCGTACCAGAAGCCCTCCCCGAACCCGTACCCTAAGCCGTACCCTAAGCCGTACCCTAAGCCTAACCCTAACCCTAGGCTACCCTTGACTGCTTCTGCCTCCAAGAGATTTCCTAAGCACTAGTGTTTTAAGGAACAGCTTAAAAAGAGAATCCTAATGTGATTTCTTTATAATGGGTGTGTTCCTTATCTTATCCTAGTGTCTAAACTCTTCTCCATGGCTGGACCCCCAAATAATATTCCTTTACGTGCTAAGGTGTATCTAGAGACTGGGATAGGTTTAATAACTACCCTAACCCTAACGAGTACCCTAACCCTAACCCTAACCCTAACCCTAACCCTAACACCTACCCTAACACTAACACGTACCCTAATCCTAACCCGTACCCTAAACCGAGCCCTAACCCTAACACTAACCCTAACCCTAACCCTAACCCATACCCTACGCCGTACTCGAAACCCTCCCCGAACCCGTACCCTAAGCCGTACCCTAAGCCGTACCCTAAGCATAACCCTAACCCTAGGCTACCCTTGACTGCTTCTGCCTCCAATAGATTTCCTAAGCACTAGTGTTTTAAGGAACAGCTTAAAAAGAGAATCCTAATGTGATTTCTTTATAATGGGTGTGTTCCTTATCTTATCCTACTGTCTAAACCCTTCTCCATGGCTGGAACTCCAAATAATATTCCTTTACGTGCTAAGAGGTATCTAGAGAGTGGGATAGGTTTAATAACTACCCTAACACTAACGCGTACCCTAACCCTAACCCCTACCCTAACACTAACACGTACCCTAATCCTAACCAATACCCTAAACCGAGCCCTAACCCTAACACTCACCCTAACCCTAACCCATACCCTACGCCGTACCCGAAGCCCTCCACGAACCCGTACCCTAAGCCGTACCCTAAGCCGTACCCTAAGCCTAACCCTAACCCTAGGCTACCCTTGACTGCTTCTGCCTCCAATAGATTTCCTAAGCACTAGTGTTTTAAGGAACAGCTTAAAAAGAGAATCCTAATGTGATTTCTTTATAATGGGTGTGTTCCTTAACTTATCCTAGTGTCTAAACTCTTCTCCATGGCTGGACCATCAAATAATATTCCTTTACGTGCTAAGGTGTATCTAGAGAGTGGGATACGTTTAATAACTACCCTAACACTAACGCGTACCCTAACCCTAAACCCTACCCTAACCCTAACATGTACCCTTATCCTAACCCGTACCCTAAACCGAGCCCTAACCCTAACATTAACCCTAACCCTAACCCTAAACCATACCCTACGCCGTACCCAAACCCCTCCCCGAACCCGTACCCTAAGCCGTACCCTAAGCCTAACCCTAACCCTAGGCTACCCTTGACTGCTTCGGCCTCCAATAGATTTCCTAAGCACTAGTGTTTTAAGGAACAGCTTATAAAGAGTATCCTAATGTGATTTCTTTATAATCGGTGTGTTCCTTATCTTATCCTAGTGTCTAAACACTTCTCCATGGCTGGACCCCCAAATAATATTCCTTTACGTGCTAAGGGGTATCTAGAGAGTGGGATAGGTTTAATAACTACCCTAACCCTAACGCGTACCCTAACCCTAACCCCTACTCTAACCCTAAGACGTACCCTAATCCTATCCCGTACCCTAAAAGGAGCCCTAACCCTAACACTAACCCAAACCCTAAACCTAACACATACCCTCCGCCGTACACGAACCCCTCCCCGAACCCGTACCCTAAGCCGTACCCTAAGCCGTACCCTAAGCATAACCCTAACCCTAGGCTACCCTTGACTGCTTCTGCCTCCAATAGATTTCCTAAGCACTAGTGTTTTGAGGAACAGCTTAAAAAGAGAATCCTAATGTGATTTCTTTATAATGGGTGTGTTCCTTATCTTATCCTAGTGTCTAAACTCTTCTCCATGGCTGGACCCCCAAATAATACTCCTTTACGTGCTAAGGGGTATCTAGAGAGTGGGATAGGTTTAATAACTACCCTAACCCTAATGCGTACCCTAACCCTAACCCCTACCCTAACCCTAACACGTACCCTAATCCTAACACGTACCCTAAACCGAGCCCTAACCCTAACACTAACCCTAACCCTAACCCTAACCGATACCCTACGCCGTACCCAAAGCCCTCACCGAACCCGTACCCTAAGCCGTACCCTAAGCCTAAACCTAAGCCTAAACCTAACCTTAGGCTACCCTTGACTGCTTCTGCCTCCAATAGATTTCCTAAGCACTAGTGTTTTAAGGAACAGCTTAAAAAGAGAATCCTAATGTGATTTCTTTATAATGGGTGTGTTCCTTATCTTATCCTAGTGTCTAAACTCTTCTCCATAGCTGGACCCCCAAATAATATTCCTTTACGTGCTAAGGGGTATCTAGAGAGTGGGATAGGTTTAATAACTACCCTCACCCTAATGCGTACTCTAACCCTAACCCCTACCCTAACCCTAACACGTAACCTAATCCTAATCCGTACCCTAAACCGAGCCCTAACCCTAACACTAACCCTAACCCTAACCCTAACCCATACCCTACGCCGTACCCGAAGCCCTCCCCGAACCCGTACCCTAAGCCGTACCCTAAGCCTAACCCCAAGCCTAACCCTAACCCTAGGCTACCCTTGACTGCTTCTGCCTCCAATAGATTTCCTAAGCACTAGTGTTTTAAGGAACAGCTTAAAAAGAGAATCCTAATGTGATTTCTTTATAATGGGTGTGTTCCTTATCTTATCCTAGTGTCTAAACTCTTCTCCATGGCTGGACCTCCAAATAATATTCCTTTACGTGCTAAGGGCTATCTAGAGAGTGGGATAGGTTTAATAACTACCCTAACACTAACGCGTACCCTAACCCTAACCCCTACCCTAACCCTAACACGTACCCTAATCCTAACCAATACCCTAAACCGAGGCCTAACCCTAACACTAACCCTAACCCTAACCCTAACCCATACCCTACGCCATACCCGAAGCCCTCCCCGAACCCGTACCCTAAGCCGTACCCTAAGCCGTACCCTAAGCCGAACCCTAACCCTAGGCTACCCTTGACTGCTTCTGCCTCCAATAGATTTCCTAAGCACTAGTGTTTTAAGGAACATCTTATAAAGAGAATCCTAATGTGATTTCTTTATAATAGGTGTGTTCCTTATCTTATCCTAGTGTCTAAACTCTTCTCCATGGCTGGACCCCCAAATAATATTCCTTTTCGTGCTAAGGGGTATCTAGAGAGTCGGATAGGTTTAATAACTACCCTAACCCTAACGCGTACCCTAACCCTAACCCCTACTCTAACCCTAACACGTACCCTAATCCTATCCCGTACCCTAAACGGAGCCCTAACCCTAACACTAACACAAACACTAACCCTAACCCATACCCTCCGCCGTACACGAACCCCTCCCCGAACCCGTACCCTAAGCCGTACCCTAAGCCGTACCCTAAGCCTAACCCTAACCCTAGGCTACCCTTGACTGCTTCTGCCTCCAATAGATTTCCTAAGCACTAGTGTTTTAAGGAACAGCTTAAAAAGAGAATCCTAATGTGATTTCTTTATAATGGGTGTGTTCCTTATCTTATCCTAGTGTCTAAACACTTCTCCATGGCTGGACCTCCAAATAATATTCCTTTACGTGCTAAGGGGTATCTAGAGAGTGGGATAGGTTTAATAACTACCCTAACACTAACGCGTACCCTAACCCTAACCCCTACCCTAACACTAACACGTACCCTAATCCTAACAAATACCCTAAACCGAGCCCTAACCCTAACACTAACCCTAACCCTAACCCTAACCCATACCCTACGCCGTACCAGAAGCCCTCCCCGAACCCGTACCCTAAGCCGTACCCTAAGCCGTACCCTAAGCCTAACCCTAACCCTAGGCTACCCTTGACTGCTTCTGCCTCCAAGAGATTTCCTAAGCACTAGTGTTTTAAGGAACAGCTTAAAAAGAGAATCCTAATGTGATTTCTTTATAATGGGTGTGTTCCTTATCTTATCCTAGTGTCTAAACTCTTCTCCATGGCTGGACCCCCAAATAATATTCCTTTACGTGCTAAGGTGTATCTAGAGACTGGGATAGGTTTAATAACTACCCTAACCCTAACGAGTACCCTAACCCTAACCCTAACCCTAACCCTAACCCTTACACCTACCCTAACACTAACACGTACCCTAATCCTAACCCGTACCCTAAACCGAGCCCTAACCCTAACACTAACCCTAACCCTAACCCTAACCCATACCCTACGCCGTACTCGAAACCCTCCCCGAACCCGTACCCTAAACTGTACCCTAAGCCTAACCCCAAGCCTAACCCTAACCCTAGGCTACCCTTGACTGCTTCTGCCTCCAATAGATTTCCTAAGCACTAGTGTTTTAAGGAACAGCTTATAAAGAGTATCCTAATGTGATTTCTTTATAATCGGTGTGTTCCTTATCTTATCCTAGTGTCTAAACACTTCTCCATGGCTGGACCCCCAAATAATATTCCTTTACGTGCTAAGGGGTATCTAGAGAGTGGGATAGGTTTAATAACTACCCTAACCCTAACGCGTACCCTAACCCTAACCCCTACTCTAACCCTAAGACGTACCCTAATCCTATCCCGTACCCTAAAAGGAGCCCTAACCCTAACACTAACCCAAACCCTAAACCTAACACATACCCTCCGCCGTACACGAACCCCTCCCCGAACCCGTACCCTAAGCCGTACCCTAAGCCGTACCCTAAGCCTAACCCTAATTCTAGGGTACCCTTGACTGCTTCTGCCTCCAATAGATTTCCTAAGCACTAGTGTTTTAAGGAACAGCTTAAAAAGTGAATCCTAATGTGATTTCTTTATAATGGGTGTGTTCCTTATCTTCTCCTAGTGTCTAAACTCTTCTCCATGGCTGGACCCCCAAATAATATTCCTTTACGTGCTAAGGGGTATCTAGAGTGTGGGATAGGTTTAATAACTACCCTAACTCTAATGCGTAACCTAACCCTAACCCCTACCCTAACCCTAACACCTAACCTAATCCTAACCCGTACTCTAAACGGAGCCCTAACCCTAACACTAACCCTAACACTAACCCTAACCCATACCCTACGCCGTACCCGAAGCCCTCTCCGAACCCGTACCCTAAACTGTACCCTAAGCCTAACCCCAAGCCTAACCCTAACCCTAGGCTACCCTTGACTGCTTCTGCCTCCAATAGATTTCCTAAGCACTAGTGTTTTAAGGAACAGCTTAAAAAGCGAATCCTAATGTGATTTCTTTATAATGGGTGTGTTCCTTATATTATCTTAGTGTCTAAGATCTTCTCCATGGATGGACCCCCAAATAATATGGTTTTACGTGCTACGGGGTATCTAGAGAGTGGGATAGGTTTAATAACTGCCCTAACCCTAACGTGTACCCTAACCCTAACCCCTACCCTAACCCTAACACGTACACTAATCCTAACCCGTACCCTAAACCGAGCCCTAACACTAACACTAACCCTAACTCTAACCCTAACCCATACCCTACGCCGTACCCGAAGCCCTCTCCGAACCCGTACCCTAAGCCGTACCCTAAGCCTAACCCTAACCCTACGCTACCCTTGACTGCTTCTGGCTCCAATAGATTTCTTAAGCACTAGTGTTTTAAGGAACAGCTTAAAAAGAGAATCCTAATGTGATTTCTTTATAATGGGTGTGTTCCTTATCTTATACTAGTGTCTAAACTCTTCTCAATGGCTGGACCTCCAAATAATATTCCTTTACGTGCTAAGGGGTATCTAGAGAGTGGGATAGGTTTAATAACTACCCTAACACTAACGCGAACCCTAACCCTAACCCCTACCCTAACACTAACACGTACTCTAATCCCAACCAATACCCTAAACTGAGCCCTAACCCTAACACTAACCCTAACCCTAACCCTAACCCATACCCTACACCGTACCCGAAGCCCTCCCCGAACCCGTACCCTAAGCCGTACCCTAAGCCTAACCCTAACCATAGGGTACCCTTGACTGCTACTGCCTCAAATAGATTTCCTAAGCACTAGTGTTTTAAGGAACAGCTTAAAAAGAGAATCCTACTGTGATTTCTTTATAATGGGTGTGTTCCTTATCTTATCCTAGTGTCTAAACTCTTCTCCACTGCTGGACCCTCAAATAATAGTCCTTTACCTGCTAAGGGGTATCTAGAGATTGGGATAGGTTTAATAACCATCCTAACACTAACGCGTACCCTAACCCTAACCCCTACACTAACCCTAACACGTAACCTAATCCTAACCAATACCCTAAACCGAGCCCTAACCCTAACACTATTCCTAACCCTAACCCTAACCCATACCCTACGCCGTACCCGAAGCCCTCCCCGAACCCGTACCCTAAGCCGTACCCTAAGCCGTACCCTAAGCCTAACACTAACCCTAGTCTACCATTGACAGCTAATGCCTCCAATAGATTTCCTCAGCACTAGTGTTTTAAGGAACAGCTTAAAAAGAGAATCTTAATGTGATTTCTTTATAATGGGTGTGTTCCTTATCTTATCCTAGTGTCTAAACTCTTCTCCATGGCTGGACCCCCACATAATATTCCTTTACGTGCTAAGGTGTATCTAGAGAGTGGGATAAGTTTAATAACTACCCTAACCCTAACGCGTACCCTAATCCTAACCCCTACCCTAACCCTAACATGTACCCTAATCCTAATCCGTACCCTAAACCGAGCCCTAAACCTAACACTAACCCTAACCCTAACCCATTCCCTACGCCGTACCCGAACCCCTCCCCGAACCCGTACCCTAAGCCGTACCCTAAGCCTAACCCTAACCCTAGGCTACCCTTGACTGCTTCTGCCACCAATAGATTTCCTAAGCACTAGTGTTTTAAGGAACAGCTTAAAAAGAGAATCCTAATGTGATTTCTTTATAATGGGTGTGTTCCTTATCTTATCCTAGTGCCTAAACTCTTCTCCATGGCTGGACCTCCAAATAATATTCCTTTATGTGCTAACTGGTATCTAGAGAGTGGGATAGGTTTAATAACTACCCTAACACTAATGCGTACCCTAACCCTAACCCCTACCCTAACCCTAACACGTACTCTAATCCTAACCAATAACCTAAACCGAGCCCTAACCCTAACACCAACCCTAACCCTAACCCTAACCCATACCCTTCGCCGTACCCGAAGCCCTCCCCGAACCCGTACCCTAAGCCGTACCCTAAGCCGTACCGTAAGCCTAACCCTAACCCTAGGCTACCCTTGACTGCTTCTGCCTCCAATAGATTTCCTTAGCACTAGTGTTTTAAGGAACAGCTTAAAAAGAGAATCCTAATGTGATTTCTTTATAATGAGTGTGTTCCTTATCTTATCCTAGTGTCTAAACTCTTCTCCATGGCTGGACCCCCAAATAATATTCCTTTACGTGCTAAGGTGTATCTAGAGAGTGGGATAGGTTTAATAACTACCTTAACTCTAACGCATACCCTAACCCTAACCCCTACCCTAACCCTAACACGTAACCTAATCCTAACCAATACCCTAAACCGAGCCCTAACCCTAACCCTAACCCTAACCCTAACCCTAACCCATACCCTACGCCGTACCCGAAACCCTCCCCGAACCCGTACCCTAAGCCGTACCCTAAGCCTAACCCTAACACTAGGCTACCCTTGACTGCTTCTGCCTCCAATAGATTTCCAAAGCACTAGTGTTTTAAGGAACAGCTTAAAAAGAGAATCCTAATGTGATTTCTTTATAATGGGTGTGTTCCTTATCTTATCCTAGTGTCTAAACTCTTCTCCATGGCTGGACCCCCAAATAATATTCCTTTACGTGCTAAGGTGCATCTAGAGACTGGGATAGGTTTAATAACTACCCTAACCCTAACGAGTACCCTAACCCTAACCCCTACCCTAACCCTAACATGTACCCTAATCCTAACCCGTACCCTAAACCGAGCCCTAACCCTAACACTAACCCTAACCCTAACCTTAACCCATGCCCTACGCCGTACCCGAACCCCTCCCCGAACCCGTACCCTAAGCCGTACCCTAAGCCTAACCCTAAGCCTAACCCTAACCCTAGGCTACCCTTGACTGCTTCTGCCTCCAATAGATTTCCTAAGCACTAGTGTTTTGAGGAACAGCTTAAAAAGAGAATCCTAATGTGATTTCTTTATAATGGGTGTGTTCCTTATCTTATCCTAGTGTCTAAACTCTTCTCCATGGCTGGACCCCCAAATAATATTCCTTTACGTGCTAAGGGGTATCTAGAGAGTGGGATAGGTTTAATAACTACCCTCACCCTAATGCGTACTCTAACCCTAACCCCTACCCTAACCCTAACACGTAACCTAATCCTAATCCGTACCCTAAACCGAGCCCTAACCCTAACACTAACCCTAACCCTAACCCTAACCCATACCGTACGCCGTACCCGAACCCCTCCCCGAACCCGTACCCTAAGCCGTACCCTAAGCCTAACCCCAAGCCTAACCCTAACCCTAGGCTACCCTTGACTGCTTCTGCCTCCAATAGATTTCCTAAGCACTAGTGTTTTAAGGAACAGCTTAAAAAGAGAATCCTAAAGTGATTTCTTCATAATGGGTGTGTTCCTTATCTTATCCTAGTGTCTAAACTCTTCTCCATGGCTGGACCTCCAAATAATATTCCTTTACGTGCTAAGGGCTATCTAGAGAGTGGGATAGGTTTAATAACTACCCTAACCCTAACCCCTACCCTAACCCTAACACGTACCCTAATCCTAACCAATACCCTAAACCGAGGCCTAACCCTAACACTAACCCTAACCCTAACCCTAACCCATACCCTACGCCATACCCGAAGCCCTCCCCGAACCCGTACCCTAAGCCGTACCCTAAGCCGTACCCTAAGCCGAACCCTAACCCTAGGCTACCCTTGACTGCTTCTGCCTCCAATAGATTTCCTAAGCACTAGTGTTTTAAGGAACATCTTATAAAGAGAATCCTAATGTGATTTCTTTATAATAGGTGTGTTCCTTATCTTATCCTAGTGTCTAAACTCTTCTCCATGGCTGGACCCCCAAATAATATTACTTTTCGTGCTAAGGGGTATCTAGAGAGTCGGATAGGTTTAATAACTACCCTAACCCTAACGCGTACCCTAACCCTAACCCCTACTCTAACCCTAACACGTACCCTAATCCTATCCCGTACCCTAAACGGAGCCCTAACCCTAACACTAACACAAACCCTAACCCTAACCCATACCCTCCGCCGTACACGAACCCCTCCCCGAACCCGTACCCTAAGCCGTACCCTAAGCCGTACCCTAAGCCTAACCCTAACCCTAGGCTACCCTTGACTGCTTCTGCCTCCAATAGATTTCCTAAGCACTAGTGTTTTAAGGAACAGCTTAAAAAGAGAATCCTAATGTGATTTCTTTATAATGGGTGTGTTCCTTATCTTATCCTAGTGTCTAAGCACTTCTCCATGGCTGGACCTCCAAATAATATACCTTTACGTGCTAAGGGGTATCTAGAGAGTGGGATAGGTTTAATAACTACCCTAACACTAACGCGTACCCTAACCCTAACCCCTACCCTAACACTAACACGTACCCTAATCCTAACCAATACCCTAAACCGAGCCCTAACCCTAACACTAACCCTAACCCTAACCCTAACCCATACCCTACGCCGTACCCGAAGCTCTCCCCGAACCCGTACCCTAAGCCGTACCCTAAGCCGTACCCTAAGCTTAACCCTAACCCTAGGCTACCCTTGACTGCTTCTGCCTCCAATAGATTTCCTAAGCACTAGTGTTTTAAGGAACAGCTTAAAAAGAGAATCCTAATGTGATTTCTTTATAATGGGTGTGTTCCTTATCTTACCCTAGTGTCTAAACCCTTCTCCATGGCTGGACCTCCAATTAATATTCCTTTACGTGCTAAGGGGTATCTAGAGAGTGGGATAGGTTTAATAACTACCCTAACACTAACGCGTACCCTAACCCTAACCCCTACCCTAACCCTAACACGTACCCTAATCCTAACCAATACCCTAAACCGAGCCCTAACCCTAACACTAACCCTAACCCTAACCCTAACCCATACCCTACGCCGTACCAGAAGCCCTCCCCGAACCCGTACCCTAAGCCGTACCCTAAGCCGTACCCTAAGCCTAACCCTAACCCTAGGCTACCCTTGACTGCTTCTGCCTCCAAGAGATTTCCTAAGCACTAGTGTTTTAAGGAACAGCTTAAAAAGAGAATCCTAATGTGATTTCTTTATAATGGGTGTGTTCCTTATCTTATCCTAGTGTCTAAACTCTTCTCCATGGCTGGACCCCCAAATAATATTCCTTTACGTGCTAAGGTGTATCTAGAGACTGGGATAGGTTTAATAACTACCCTAACCCTAACGCGTACCCTAACCCTAACCCCTACTCTAACCCTAAGACGTACCCTAATCCTATCCCGTACCCTAAAAGGAGCCCTAACCCTAACACTAACCCAAAACCTAAACCTAACACATACCCTCCGCCGTACACGAACCCCTCCCCGAACCGGAACCCTAAGCCGTACCCTAAGCCGTACCCTAAGCCGTACCCTAAGCCTAACCCTAACCCTAGGCTACCCTTGACTGCTTCTGCCTCCAATAGATTTCCTAAGCACTAGTGTTTTAAGGAACAGCTTAAAAAGAGAATCCTACTGTGATTTCTTTATAATGGGTGTGTTCCTTATCTTATCCTACTGTCTAAACCCTTCTCCATGGCTGGAACTCCAAATAATATTCCTTTACGTGCTAAGGGGTATCTAGAGAGTGGGATAGGTTTAATAACTACCCTAACACTAACGCGTACCCTAACCCTAACCCCTACCCTAACACTAACACGTACCCTAATCCTAACCAATACCCTAAACCGAGCCCTAACCCTAACACTAACCCTAACCCTAACCCATACCCTACGCCGTACCCGAAGCCCTCCACGAACCCGTACCCTAAGCCGTACCCTAAGCCGTACCCTAAGCCTAACCCTAACCCTAGGCTACCCTTGACTGCTTCTGCCTCCAATAGATTTCCTAAGCACTAGTGTTTTAAGGAACAGCTTAAAAAGAGAATCCTAATGTGATTTCTTTATAATGGGTGTGTTCCTTAACTTATCCTAGTGTCTAAACTCTTCTCCATGGCTGGACCATCAAATAATATTCCTTTACGTGCTAAGGTGTATCTAGAGAGTGGGATACGTTTAATAACTACCCTAACACTAACGCGTACCCTAACCCTAAACCCTACCCTAACCCTAACATGTACCCTTATCCTAACCCGTACCCTAAACCGAGCCCTAACCCTAACATTAACCCTAACCCTAACCCTAACCCATACCCTACGCTGTACCCAAACCCCTCCCCGAACCCGTACCCTAAGCCGTACCCTAAGCCTAACCCTAACCCTAGGCTACCCTTGACTGCTTCTGCCTCCAATAGATTTCCTAAGCACTAGTGTTTTAAGGAACAGCTTATAAAGAGTATCCTAATGTGATTTCTTTATAATCGGTGTGTTCCTTATCTTATCCTAGTGTCTAAACACTTCTCCATGGCTGGACCCCCAAATAATATTCCTTTACGTGCTAAGGGGTATCTAGAGAGTGGGATAGGTTTAATAACTACCCTAACCCTAACGCGTACCCTAACCCTAACCCCTACTCTAACCCTAAGACGTACCCTAATCCTATCCCGTACCCTAAAAGGAGCCCTAACCCTAACACTAACCCAAACCCTAAACCTAACACATACCCTCCGCCGTACACGAACCCCTCCCCGAACCGGAACCCTAAGCCGTACCCTAAGCCGTACCCTAAGCCTAACCCTAACCCTAGGCTACCCTTGACTGCTTCTGCCTCCAATAGATTTCCTAAGCACTAGTGTTTTAAGGAACAGCTTAAAAAGTGAATCCTAAAGTGATTTCTTTATAATGGGTGTGTTCCTTATCTTATCCTAGTGTCTAAACTCTTCTCCATGGCTGGACCCCCAAATAATATTCCTTTACGTGCTAAGTGGTATCTAGAGTGTGGGATAGGTTTAATAACTACCCTAACTCTAATGCGTAACCTAACCCTAACCCCTACCCTAACCCTAACACCTAACCTAATCCTAACCCGTACTCTAAACGGAGCCCTAACCCTAACACTAACCCTAACACTAACCCTAACCCATACCCTACGCCGTACCCGAAGCCCTCTCCGAACCCGTACCCTAAACTGTACCCTAAGCCTAACCCCAAGCCTAACCCTAACCCTAGGCTACCCTTGACTGCTTCTGCCTCCAATAGATTTCCTAAGCACTAGTGTTTTAAGGAACAGCTTAAAAAGCGAATCCTAATGTGATTTCTTTATAATGGGTGTGTTCCTTATATTATCTTAGTGTCTAAGATCTTCTCCATGGATGGACCCCCAAATAATATGGTTTTACGTGCTACGGGGTATCTAGAGAGTGGGATAGGTTTAATAACTGCCCTAACCCTAACGTGTACCCTAACCCTAACCCCTACCCTAACCCTAACACGTACACTAATCCTAACCCGTACCCTAAACCGAGCCCTAACACTAACACTAACCCTAACTCTAACCCTAACCCATACCCTACGCCGTACCCGAAGCCCTCCCCGAACCCGTACCCTAAGCCGTACCCTAAGCCTAACCCTAACCCTACGCTACCCTTGACTGCTTCTGGCTCCAATAGATTTCTTAAGCACTAGTGTTTTAAGGAACAGCTTAAAAACAGAATCCTAATGTGATTTCTTTATAATGGGTGTGTTCCTTATCTTATACTAGTGTCTAAACTCTTCTCCATGGCTGGACCTCCAAATAATATTCCTTTACGTGCTAAGGGGTATCTAGAGAGTGGGATAGGTTTAATAACTACCCTAACACTAACGCGAACCCTAACCCTAACCCCTACCCTAACACTAACACGTACTCTAATCCCAACCAATACCCTAAACTGAGCCCTAACCCTAACACTAACCCTAACCCTAACCCTAACCCATACCCTACACCGTACCCGAAGCCCTCCCCGAACCCGTACCCTAAGCCGTACCCTAAGCCTAACCCTAACCATAGGGTACCCTTGACTGCTACTGCCTCAAATAGATTTCCTAAGCACTAGTGTTTTAAGGAACAGCTTAAAAAGAGAATCCTAATGTGATTTCTTTATAATGGGTGTGTTCCTTATCTTATCCTAGTGTCTAAACTCTTCTCCACTGCTGGACCCTCAAATAATAGTCCTTTACCTGCTAAGGGGTATCTAGAGATTGGGATAGGTTTAATAACCATCCTAACACTAACGCGTACCCTAACCCTAACCCCTACCCTAACCCTAACACGTAACCTAATCCTAACCAATACCCTAAACCGAGCCCTAACCCTAACACTATTCCTAACCCTAACCCTAACCCATACCCTACGCCGTACCCGAAGCCCTCCCCGAACCCGTACCCTAAGCCGTACCCTAAGCCGTACCCTAAGCCTAACACTAACCCTAGTCTACCATTGACAGCTAATGCCTCCAATAGATTTCCTCAGCACTAGTGTTTTAAGGAACAGCTTAAAAAGATAATCTTAATGTGATTTCTTTATAATGGGTGTGTTCCTTATCTTATCCTAGTGTCTAAACTCTTCTCCATGGCTGGACCCCCACATAATATTCCTTTACGTGCTAAGGTGTATCTAGAGAGTGGGATAAGTTTAATAACTACCCTAACCCTAACGCGTACCCTAATCCTAACCCCTACCCTAACCCTAACATGTACCCTAATCCTAATCTGTACCCTAAACCGAGCCCTAAACCTAACACTAACCCTAACCCTAACCCATTCCCTACGCCGTAACCGAACCCCTCCCCGAACCCGTACCCTAAGCCTAACCCTAAGCCTAACCCTAACCCTAGGCTACCCTTGACTGCTTCTGCCTCCAATAGATTTCCTAAGCACTAGTGTTTTAAGGAACAGCTTAAAAAGAGAATCCTAATGTGATTTCTTTATAATGGGTGTGTTCCTTATCTTATCCTAGTGTCTAAACTCTTCTCCATGGCTGGACCTCCAAATAATATTCCTTTACGTGCTAAGGGGTATCTAGAGAGTGGGATAGGTTTAATAACTACCCTAACACTAACGCGTACCCTAACCCTAACCCCTACCCTAACACTAACACGTACCCTAATCCTAACCAATACCCTAAACCGAGCCCTAACCCTAACACTAACCCTAACCCTAACCCTAACCCATACCCTACGCCGTACCCGAAACTCTCCCCGAACCCGTACCCTAAGCCGTACCCTAAGCCGTACCCTAAGCCTAAACCTAACCCTAGGCTACCCTTGACTGCTTCTGCCTCCAATAGATTTCCTAAGCACTAGTGTTTTAAGGAACAGCTTAAAAAGAGAATCCTAATGTGATTTCTTTATAATGGGTGTGTTCCTTATCTTACCCTAGTGTCTAAACCCTTCTCCATGGCTGGACCTCCAATTAATATTCCTTTACGTGCTAAGGGGTATCTAGAGAGTGGGATAGGTTTAATAACTACCCTAACACTAACGCGTACCCTAAACCTAACCCCTACCCTAACCCTAACACGTACCCTAATCCTAACCAATACCCTAAACCGAGCCCTAACCCTAACACTAACCCTAACCCTAACCCTAACCCATACCCTACGCCGTACCAGAAGCCCTCCCCGAACCCGTACCCTAAGCCGTACCCTAAGCCGTACCCTAAGCCTAAACCTAACCCTAGGCTACCCTTGACTGCTTCTGCCTCCAAGAGATTTCCTAAGCACTAGTGTTTTAAGGAACAGCTTAAAAAGAGAATCCTAATGTGATTTCTTTATAATGGGTGTGTTCCTTATCTTATCCTAGTGTCTAAACTCTTCTCCATGGCTGGACCCCCAAATAATATTCCTTTACTTGCTAAGGTGTATCTAGAGACTGGGATAGGTTTAATAACTACCCTAACCCTAACGAGTACCCTAACCCTAACCCTAACCCTAACCCTAACCCTAACACCTACCCTAACACTAACACGTACCCTAATCCTAACCCGTACCCTAAACCGAGCCCTAACCCTAACAGTAACCCTAACCCTAACCCTAACCCATACCCTACGCCGTACTCGAAACCCTCCCCGAACCCGTACCCTAAGCCGTACCCTAAGCCGTACCCTAAGCCTAACCCTAACCCTAGGCTACCCTTGACTGCTTCTGCCTCCAATAGATTTCCTAAGCACTAGTGTTTTAAGGAACAGCTTAAAAAGAGAATCCTAATGTGATTTCTTTATAATGGGTGTGTTCCTTATCTTATCCTACTGTCTAAACCCTTCTCCATGGCTGGAACTCCAAATAATATTCCTTTACGTGCTAAGGGGTATCTAGAGAGTGGGATAGGTTTAATAACTACCCTAACACTAACGCGTATCCTAACCCTAACCCCTACCCTAACACTAACACGTACCCTAATCCTAACCAATACCCTAAACCGAGCCCAGCCCTAACACTAACCCTAACCCTAACCCATACCCTACGCCGTACCCGAAGCCCTCCACGAACCCGTACCCTAAGCCGTACCCTAAGCCGTACCCTAAGCCTAACCCTAACCCTAGGCTACCCTTGACTGCTTCTGCCTCCAATAGATTTCCTAAGCACTAGTGTTTTAAGGAACAGCTTAAAAAGAGAATCCTAATGTGATTTCTTTATAATGGGTGTGTTCCTTAACTTATCCTAGTGTCTAAACTCTTCTCCATGGCTGGACCATCAAATAATATTCCTTTACGTGCTAAGGTGTATCTAGAGAGTGGGATACGTTTAATAACTACCCTAACACTAACGCGTACCCTAACCCTAAACCCTACCCTAACCCTAACATGTACCCTTATCCTAACCCGTACCCTAAACCGAGCCCTAACCCTAACATTAACCCTAACCCTAACCCTAACCCATACCCTACGCCGTACCCAAACCCCTCCCCGAACCCGTACCCTAAGCCGTAACCTAAGCCTAACCCTAACCCTAGGCTACCCTTGACTGCTTCTGCCTCCAATAGATTTCCTAAGCACTAGTGTTTTAAGGAACAGCTTATAAAGAGTATCCTAATGTGATTTCTTTATAATCGGTGTGTTCCTTATCTTATCCTAGTGTCTAAACACTTCTCCATGGCTGGACCCCCAAATAATATTCCTTTACGTGCTAAGGGGTATCTAGAGAGTGGGATAGGTTTAATAACTACCCTAACCCTAACGCGTACCCTAACCCTAACCCCTACTCTAACCCTAAGACGTACCCTAATCCTATCCCGTACCCTAAAAGGAGCCCTAACCCTAACACTAACCCAAACCCTAAACCTAACACATACCCTCCGCCGTACACGAACCCCTCCCCGAACACGTACCCTAAGCCGTACCCTAAGCCGTACCCTAAGCCTAAACCTAACCCTAGGCTACCCTTGACTGCTTCTGCCTCCAATAGATTTCCTAAGCACTAGTGTTTTAAGGAACAGCTTAAAAAGTGAATCCTAATGTGATTTCTTTATAATGGGTGTGTTCCTTATCTTATCCTAGTGTCTAAACTCTTCTCCATGGCTGGACCCCCAAATAATATTCCTTTACGTGCTAAGGGGTATCTAGAGTGCGGGATAGGTTTAATAACTACCCTAACCCTAATGCGTAACCTAACCCTAACCCCTACCCTAACCCTAACACCTAACCTAATCCTAACCCGTACTCTAAACGGAGCCCTAACCCTAACACTAACCCTAACACTAACCCTAACCCATACCCTACGCCGTACCCGAAGCCCTCACCGAACCCGTACCCTAAGCCGTACCCTAAGCCTAAACCTAACCTTAGGCTACCCTTGACTGCTTCTGCCTCCAATAGATTTCCTAAGCACTAGTGTTTTAAGGAACAGCTTAAAAAGAGAATCCTAATGTGATTTCTTTATAATGGGTGTGTTCCTTATCTTATCCTAGTGTCTAAACTCTTCTCCATGGCTGGACCCCCAAATAATATTCCTTTACGTGCTAAGGGGTATCTAGAGAGTGGGATAGGTTTAATAACTACCCTCACCCTAATGCGTACTCTAACCCTAACCCCTACCCTAACCCTAACACGTAACCTAATCCTAATCCGTAACCTAAACCGAGCCCTAACCCTAACACTAACCCTAACCCTAACCCATACCCTACGCCGTACCCGAACCCCTCCCCGTACCCGTACCCTAAGCCGTACCCTAAGCCTAACCCCAAGCCTAACCCTAACCCTAGGCTACCCTTGACTGCTTCTGCCTCCAATAGATTTCCTAAGCACTAGTGTTTTAAGGAACAGCTTAAAAAGAGAATCCTAATGTGATTTCTTTATAATGGGTGTGTTCCTTATCTTATCCTAGTGTCTAAACTCTTCTCCATGGCTGGACCGCCAAATAATATTCCTTTACGTGCTAAGGTGTATCTAGAGAGTGGGATAAGTTTAATAACTACCCTAACCCTAACGCATACCCTAATCCTAACCCCTACCCTAACCCTAACATGTACCCTAATCCTAATCTGTACCCTAAACCGAGCCCTAAACCTAACACTAACCCTAACCCTAACCCATTCCCTACGCCGTACCCGAACCCCTCCCCGAACCCGTACCCTAAGCCGTACCCTAAGCCTAACCCTAACCCTAGGCTACCCTTGACTGCTTCTGCCTCCAATAGATTTCCTAAGCACTAGTGTTTTAAGGAACAGCTTAAAAAGAGAATCCTAATGTGATTTCTTTATAATGGGTGTGTTCCTTATCTTATCCTAGTGTCTAAACACTTCTCCATGGCTGGACCTCCAAATAATATTCCTTTACGTGCTAAGGGGTATCTAGAGAGTGGGATAGGTTTAATAACTACCCTAACACTAACGCGTACCCTAACCCTAACCCCTACCCTAACACTAACACGTACCCTAATCCTAACCAATACCCTAAACCGAGCCCTAACCCTAACACTAACCCTAACCCTAACCCTAACCCATACCCTACGCCGTACCCGAAGCTCTCCCCGAACCCGTACCCTAAGCCGTACCCTAAGCCGTACCCTAAGCCTAACCCTAACCCTAGGCTACCCTTGACTGCTTCTGCCTCCAATAGATTTCCTAAGCACTAGTGTTTTAAGGAACAGCTTAAAAAGAGAATCCTAATGTGATTTCTTTATAATGGGTGTGTTCCTTATCTTACCCTAGTGTCTAAACCCTTCTCCATGGCTGGACCTCCAATTAATATTCCTTTACGTGCTAAGGGGTATCTAGAGAGTGGGATAGGTTTAATAACTACCCTAACACTAACGCGTACCCTAAACCTAACCCCTACCCTAACCCTAACACGTACCCTAATCCTAACCAATACCCTAAACCGAGCCCTAACCCTAACACTAACCCTAACCCTAACCCTAACCCATACCCTACGCCGTACCAGAAGCCCTCCCCGAACCCGTACCCTAAGCCGTACCCTAAGCCTAAACCTAACCCTAGGCTACCCTTGACTGCTTCTGCCTCCAAGAGATTTCCTAAGCACTAGTGTTTTAAGGAACAGCTTAAAAAGAGAATCCTAATGTGATTTCTTTATAATGGGTGTGTTCCTTATCTTATCCTAGTGTCTAAACTCTTCTCCATGGCTGGACCCCCAAATAATATTCCTTTACGTGCTAAGGTGTATCTAGAGACTGGGATAGGTTTAATAACTACCCTAACCCTAACGAGTACCCTAACCCTAACCCTAACCCTAACCCTAACCCTAACACCTACCCTAACACTAACACGTACCCTAATCCTAACCCGTACCCTAAACCGAGCCCTAACCCTAACACTAACCCTAACCCTAACCCTAACCCATACCCTACGCCGTACTCGAAACCCTCCCCGAACCCGTACCCTAAGCCGTACCCTAAGCCGTACCCTAAGCCTAACCCTAACCCTAGGCTACCCTTGACTGCTTCTGCCTCCAATAGATTTCCTAAGCACTAGTGTTTTAAGGAACAGCTTAAAAAGAGAATCCTAATGTGATTTCTTTATAATGGGTGTGTTCCTTATCTTATCCTACTGTCTAAACCCTTCTCCATGGCTGGAACTCCAAATAATATTCCTTTACGTGCTAAGGGGTATCTAGAGAGTGGGATAGGTTTAATAACTACCCTAACACTAACGCGTACCCTAACCCTAACCCCTACCCTAACACTAACACGTACCCTAATCCTAACCAATACCCTAAACCGAGCCCTAACCCTAACACTAACCCTAACCCTAACCCATACCCTACGCCGTACCCGAAGCTCTCCCCGAACCCGTACCCTAAGCCGTACCCTAAGCCGTACCCTAAGCTTAACCCTAACCCTAGGCTACCCTTGACTGCTTCTGCCTCCAATAGATTTCCTAAGCACTAGTGTTTTAAGGAACAGCTTAAAAAGAGAATCCTAATGTGATTTCTTTATAATGGGTGTGTTCCTTATCTTACCCTAGTGTCTAAACCCTTCTCCATGGCTGGACCTCCAATTAATATTCCTTTACGTGCTAAGGGGTATCTAGAGAGTGGGATAGGTTTAATAACTACCCTAACACTAACGCGTACCCTAACCCTAACCCCTACCCTAACCCTAACACGTACCCTAATCCTAACCAATACCCTAAACCGAGCCCTAACCCTAACACTAACCCTAACCGTAACCCTAACACATACCCTACGCCGTACCAGAAGCCCTCGCCGAACCCGTACCCTAAGCCGTACCCTAAGCCGTACCCTAAGCCTAACCCTAACCCTAGGCTACCCTTGACTGCTTCTGCCTCCAAGAGATTTCCTAAGCACTAGTGTTTTAAGGAACAGCTTAAAAAGAGAATCCTAATGTGATTTCTTTATAATGGGTGTGTTCCTTATCTTATCCTAGTGTCTAAACTCTTCTCCATGGCTGGACCCCCAAATAATATTCCTTTACGTGCTAAGGTGTATCTAGAGACTGGGATAGGTTTAATAACTACCCTAACCCTAACGCGTACCCTAACCCTAACCCCTACTCTAACCCTAAGACGTACCCTAATCCTATCCCGTACCCTAAAAGGAGCCCTAACCCTAACACTAACCCAAAACCTAAACCTAACACATACCCTCCGCCGTACACGAACCCCTCCCCGAACCCGTACCCTAAGCCGTACCCTAAGCCGTACCCTAAGCCGAACCCTAACCCTAGGCTACCCTTGACTGCTTCTGCCTCCAATAGATTTCCTAAGCACTAGTGTTTTAAGGAACAGCTTAAAAAGTGAATCCTAATGTGATTTCTTTATAATGGGTGTGTTCCTTATCTTATCCTAGTGTCTAAACTCTTCTCCATGGCTGGACCCCCAAATAATATTCCTTTACGTGCTAAGGGGTATCTAGAGTGTGGGATAGGTTTAATAACTACCCTAACTCTAATGCGTAACCTAACCCTAACCCCTACCCTAACCCTAACACCTAACCTAATCCTAACCCGTACTCTAAACGGAGCCCTAACCCTAACACTAACCCTAACACTAACCCTAACCCATACCCTACGCCGTACCCGAAGCCCTCTCCGAACCCGTACCCTAAAGTGTACCCTAAGCCTAACCCCAAGCCTAACCCTAACCCTAGGCTACCCTTGACTGCTTCTGCCTCCAATAGATTTCCTAAGCACTAGTGTTTTAAGGAACAGCTTAAAAAGCGAATCCTAATGTGATTTCTTTATAATGGGTGTGTTCCTTATATTATCTTAGTGTCTAAGATCTTCTCCATGGATGGACCCCCAAATAATATGGTTTTACGTGCTACGGGGTATCTAGAGAGTGGGATAGGTTTAATAACTGCCCTAACCCTAACGTGTACCCTAACCCTAACCCCTACCCTAACCCTAACACGTACACTAATCCTAATCCGTACCCTAAACCGAGCCCTAACACTAACACTAACCCTAACTCTAACCCTAACCCATACCCTACGCCGTACACGAAGCCCTCTCCGAACCCGTACCCTAAGCCGTACCCTAAGCCTAACCCTAACCCTACGCTACCCTTGACTGCTTCTGGCTCCAATAGATTTCTTAAGCACTAGTGTTTTAAGGAACAGCTTAAAAAGAGAATCCTAATGTGATTTCTTTATAATGGGTGTGTTCCTTATCTTATACTAGTGTCTAAACTCTTCTCCATGGCTGGACCTCCAAATAATATTCCTTTACGTGCTAAGGGGTATGTAGAGAGTGGGATAGGTTTAATAACTACCCTAACACTAACGCGAACCCTAACCCTAACCCCTACCCTAACACTAACACGTACTCTAATCCCAACCAATACCCTAAACTGAGCCCTAACCCTAACACTAACCCTAACCCTAACCCTAACCCATACCCTACACCGTACCCGAAGCCCTCCCCGAACCCGTACCCTGAGCCGTACCCTAAGCCTAACCCTAACCATAGGGTACCCTTGACTGCTACTGCCTCAAATAGATTTCCTAAGCACTAGTGTTTTAAGGAACAGCTTAAAAAGAGAATCCTAATGTGATTTCTTTATAATGGGTGTGTTCCTTATCTTATCCTAGTGTCTAAACTCTTCTCCACTGCTGGACCCTCAAATAATAGTCCTTTACCTGCTAAGGGGTATCTAGAGATTGGGATAGGTTTAATAACCATCCTAACACTAACGCGTACCCTAACCCTAACCCCTACCCTAACCCTAACACGTAACCTAATCCTAACCAATACCCCAAACCGAGCCCTAACCCTAACACTATTCCTAACCCTAACCCTAACCCATACCCTACGCCGTACCCGAAGCCCTCCCCGAACCCGTACCCTAAGCCGTACCCTAAGCCGTACCCTAAGCCTAACACTAACCCTAGTCTACCATTGACAGCTAATGCCTCCAATAGATTTCCTCAGCACTAGTGTTTTAAGGAACAGCTTAAAAAGAGAATCTTAATGTGATTTCTTTATAATGGGTGTGTTCCTTATCTTATCCTAGTGTCTAAACTCTTCTCCATGGCTGGACCCCCACATAATATTCCTTTACGTGCTAAGGTGTATCTAGAGAGTGGGATAAGTTTAATAACTACCCTAACCCTAACGCGTACCCTAATCCTAACCCCTACCCTAACCCTAACATGTACCCTAATCCTAACCCGTACCCTAAACCGAGCCCTAACCCTAACACTAACCCTAAACCTAACCTTAACCCATGCCCTACGCCGTACCCGAACCCCTCCCCGAACCCGTACCCTAAGCCGTACCCTAAGCCTAACCCTAAGCCTAACCCTAACCCTAGGCTACCCTTGACGGCTTCTGCCTCCAATAGATTTCCTAAGCACTAGTGTTTTGAGGAACAGCTTAAAAAGAGAATCCTAATGTGATTTCTTTATAATGGGTGTGTTCCTTATCTTATCCTAGTGTCTAAACTCTTCTCCATGGCTGGACCCCCAAATAATATTCCTTTACGTGCTAAGGGGTATCTAGAGAGTGGGATAGGTTTAATAACTACCCTAACCCTAATGCGTACCCTAACCCTAACCCCTACCCTAACCCTAACACGTACCCTAATCCTAACACGTACCCTAAACCGAGCCCTAACCCTAACACTAACCCTAACCCTAACCCTAACCGATACCCTACGCCGTACCCAAAGCCCTCACCGAACCCGTACCCTAAGCCGTACCCTAAGCCTAAACCTAAGCCTAAACCTAACCTTAGGCTACCCTTGACTGCTTCTGCCTCCAATAGATTTCCTAAGCACTAGTGTTTTAAGGAACAGCTTAAAAAGAGAATCCTAATGTGATTTCTTTATAATGGGTGTGTTCCTTATCTTATCCTAGTGTCTAAACTCTTCTCCATGGCTGGACCTCCAAATAATATTCCTTTACGTGCTAAGGGCTATCTAGAGAGTGGGATAGGTTTAATAACTACCCTAACACTAACGCGTACCCTAACCCTAACCCCTACCCTAACCCTAACACGTACCCTAATCCTAACCAATACCCTAAACCGAGGCCTAACCCTAACACTAACCCTAACCCTAACCCTAACCCATACCCTACGCCGTACCCGAAGCTCTCCCCGAACCCGTACCCTAAGCCGTACCCTAAGCCGTACCCTAAGCCTAACCCTAACCCTAGGCTACCCTTGACTGCTTCTGCCTCCAATAGATTTCCTAAGCACTAGTGTTTTAAGGAACAGCTTAAAAAGAGAATCCTAATGTGATTTCTTTATAATGGGTGTGTTCCTTATCTTATCCTAGTGTCTAAACCCTTCTCCATGGCTGGACCTCCAATTAATATTCCTTTACGTGCTAAGGGGTATCTAGAGAGTGGGATAGGTTTAATAACTACCCTAACACTAACGCGTACCCTAACCCTAACCCCTACCCTAACCCTAACACGTACCCTAATCCTAACCAATACCCTAAACCGAGCCCTAACCCTAACACTAACCCTAACCCTAACCCTAACCCATACCCTACGCCGTACCAGAAGCCCTCCCCGAACCCGTACCCTAAGCCGTACCCTAAGCCGTACCCTAAGCCTAACCCTAACCCTAGGCTACCCTTGACTGCTTCTGCCTCCAAGAGATTTCCTAAGCACTATTGTTTTAAGGAACAGCTTAAAAAGAGAATCCTAATGTGATTTCTTTATAATGGGTGTGTTCCTTATCTTATCCTAGTGTCTAAACTCTTCTCCATGGCTGGACCCCCAAATAATATTCCTTTACGTGCTAAGGTGTATCTAGAGACTGGGATAGGTTTAATAACTACCCTAACCCTAACGAGTACCCTAACCCTAACCCTAACCCTAACCCTAACCCTAACACCTACCCTAACACTAACACGTACCCTAATCCTAACCCGTACCCTAAACCGAGCCCTAACCCTAACACTAACCCTAACCCTAACCCTAACCCATACCCTAACCCTAACACTAACCCTAACCCTAACCCTAACCCATACCCTAACACTAACACGTACCCTAAACCTAACCAATACCCTAAACCGAGCCCTAACCCTAACACTAACCCTAACCCTAACCCTAACCCATACCCTACGCCGTACCCGAAGCCCTCCCCAAACCCGTACCCTAAGCCGTACCCTAAGCCGTACCCTAAGCCTAACCCTAACCCTAGGCTACCCTTGACTGCTTCTGCCTCCAATAGATTTCCTAAGCACTAGTGTTTTAAGGAACAGCTTAAAAAGAGAATCCTAATGTGATTTCTTTATAATGGGTGTGTTCCTTATCTTATCCTAGTGTCTAAACTCTTCTCCATGGCTGGACCTCCAAATAATATTCCTTTACGTGCTAAGGGGTATCTAGCGAGTGGGATAGGTTTAATAACTACCTTAACACTAACGCGTACCCTAACCCTAACCCCTACCCTAACCCTAACACGTACCCTAATCCTAACCAATACCCTAAACCGAGCCCTAACCCTAACACTAACCCTAACCCTAACCCTAACCCATACCCTACGCCGTACCCGAAGCCCTCCCCGAACCCGTACCCTAAGCCGTACCCTAAGCCTAACCCTAACACTAGGCTACCCTTGACTGCTTCTGCCTCCAATAGATTTCCAAAGCACTAGTGTTTTAAGGAACAGCTTAAAAAGAGAATCCTAATGTGATTTCTTTATAATGGGTGTGTTCCTTATCTTATCCTAGTGTCTAAACTCTTCTCCATGGCTGGACCCCCAAATAATATTCCTTTACGTGCTAAGGTGTATCTAGAGACTGGGATAGGTTTAATAACTACCCTAATCCTAACGAGTACCCTAACCCTAACCCCTGCCCTAACCCTAACATGTACCCTAATCCTAACCCGTACACTAAACCGAGCCCTAACCCTAACACTAACCCTAACCCTAACCTTAACCCATGCCCTACGCCGTACCCGAACCCCTCCCCGAACCCGTACCCTAAGCCGTACCCTAAGCCTAACCCTAAGCCTAACCCTAACCCTAGGCTACCCTTGACTGCTTCTGCCTCCAATAGATTTCCTAAGCACTAGTGTTTTAAGGAACAGCTTAAAAAGAGAATCCTAATGTGATTTCTTTATAATGGGTGTGTTCCTTATCTTATCCTAGTGTCTAAACCCTTCTCCATGGCTGGACCTCCAATTAATATTCCTTTACGTGCTAAGGGGTATCTAGAGAGTGGGATAGGTTTAATAACTACCCTAACACTAACGCGTACCCTAACCCTAACCCCTACCCTAACCCTAACACGTACCCTAATCCTAACCAATACCCTAAACCGAGCCCTAACCCTAACACTAACCCTAACCCTAACCCTAACCCATACCCTACGCCGTACCAGAAGCCCTCCCCGAACCCGTACCCTAAGCCGTACCCTAAGCCGTACCCTAAGCCTAACCCTAACCCTAGGCTACCCTTGACTGCTTCTGCCTCCAAGAGATTTCCTAAGCACTATTGTTTTAAGGAACAGCTTAAAAAGAGAATCCTAATGTGATTTCTTTATAATGGGTGTGTTCCTTATCTTATCCTAGTGTCTAAACTCTTCTCCATGGCTGGACCCCCAAATAATATTCCTTTACGTGCTAAGGTGTATCTAGAGACTGGGATAGGTTTAATAACTACCCTAACCCTAACGAGTACCCTAACCCTAACCCTAACCCTAACCCTAACCCTAACACCTACCCTAACACTAACACGTACCCTAATCCTAACCCGTACCCTAAACCGAGCCCTAACCCTAACACTAACCCTAACCCTAACCCTAACCCATACCCTAACCCTAACACTAACCCTAACCCTAACCCTAACCCATACCCTAACACTAACACGTACCCTAAACCTAACCAATACCCTAAACCGAGCCCTAACCCTAACACTAACCCTAACCCTAACCCTAACCCATACCCTACGCCGTACCCGAAGCCCTCCCCAAACCCGTACCCTAAGCCGTACCCTAAGCCGTACCCTAAGCCTAACCCTAACCCTAGGCTACCCTTGACTGCTTCTGCCTCCAATAGATTTCCTAAGCACTAGTGTTTTAAGGAACAGCTTAAAAAGAGAATCCTAATGTGATTTCTTTATAATGGGTGTGTTCCTTATCTTATCCTAGTGTCTAAACTCTTCTCCATGGCTGGACCTCCAAATAATATTCCTTTACGTGCTAAGGGGTATCTAGCGAGTGGGATAGGTTTAATAACTACCTTAACACTAACGCGTACCCTAACCCTAACCCCTACCCTAACCCTAACACGTACCCTAATCCTAACCAATACCCTAAACCGAGCCCTAACCCTAACACTAACCCTAACCCTAACCCTAACCCATACCCTACGCCGTACCCGAAGCCCTCCCCGAACCCGTACCCTAAGCCGTACCCTAAGCCTAACCCTAACACTAGGCTACCCTTGACTGCTTCTGCCTCCAATAGATTTCCAAAGCACTAGTGTTTTAAGGAACAGCTTAAAAAGAGAATCCTAATGTGATTTCTTTATAATGGGTGTGTTCCTTATCTTATCCTAGTGTCTAAACTCTTCTCCATGGCTGGACCCCCAAATAATATTCCTTTACGTGCTAAGGTGTATCTAGAGACTGGGATAGGTTTAATAACTACCCTAATCCTAACGAGTACCCTAACCCTAACCCCTGCCCTAACCCTAACATGTACCCTAATCCTAACCCGTACACTAAACCGAGCCCTAACCCTAACACTAACCCTAACCCTAACCTTAACCCATGCCCTACGCCGTACCCGAACCCCTCCCCGAACCCGTACCCTAAGCCGTACCCTAAGCCTAACCCTAAGCCTAACCCTAACCCTAGGCTACCCTTGACTGCTTCTGCCTCCACTAGATTTCCTAAGCACTAGTGTTTTGAGGAACAGCTTAAAAAGAGAATCCTAATGTGATTTCTTTATAATGGGTGTGTTCCTTATCTTATCCTAGTGTCTAAACTCTTCTCCATGGCTGGACCCCCAAATAATATTCCTTTACGTGCTAAGGGGTATCTAGAGAGTGGGATAGGTTTAATAACTACCCTAACCCTAATGCGTACCCTAACCCTAACCCCTACCCTAACCCTAACACGTACCCTAATCCTAACACGTACCCTAAACCGAGCCCTAAACCTAACACTAACCCTAACCCTAACCCTAACCGATACCCTACGCCGTACCCAAAGCCCTCACCGAACCCGTACCCTAAGCCGTACCCTAAGCCTAAACCTAAGCCTAAACCTAACCTTAGGCTACCCTTGACTGCTTCTGCCTCCAATAGATTTCCTAAGCACTAGTGTTTTAAGGAACAGCTTAAAAAGAGAATCCTAATGTGATTTCTTTATACTGGGTGTGTTCCTTATCTTATCCTAGTGTCTAAACTCTTCTCCATGGCTGGACCCCCAAATAATATTCCTTTACGTGCTAAGGGGTATCTAGAGAGTGGGATAGGTTTAATAACTACCCTCACCCTAATGCGTACTCTAACCCTAACCCCTACCCTAACACTAAGACGTAACCTAATCCTAATCCGTACCCTAAACCGAGCCCTAACCCTAACACTAACCCTAACCCTAACCCTAACCCATACCCTACGCCGTACCCGAACCCCTCCCCGAACCCGTACCCTAAGCCGTACCCTAAGCCAGCCCCAAGCCTAACCCTAACCCTAGGCTACCCTTGACTGCTTCTGCCTCCAATAGATTTCCTAAGCACTAGTGTTTTAAGGAACAGCTTAAAAAGAGAATCCTAATGTGATTTCTTTATAATGGGTGTGTTCCTTATCTTATCCTAGTGTCTAAACTCTTCTCCATGGCTGGACCTCCAAATAATATTCCTTTACGTGCTAAGGGGTATCTAGAGAGTGGGATAGGTTTAATAACTACCCTAACACTAATGCGTACCCTAACCCTAACCCCTACCCTAACCCTAACACGTACCCTAATCCTAACCAATACCCTAAACCGAGGCCTAACCCTAACACTAACCCTAACCCTAACCCTAACCCATACCCTACGCCATACCCGAAGCCCTCCCCGAACCCGTAACCTAAGCCGTACCCTAAGCCGTACCCTAAGCCGAACCCTAACCCTAGGCTACCCTTGACTGCTTCTGCCTCCAATAGATTTCCTAAGCACTAGTGTTTTAAGGAACATCTTATAAAGAGAATCCTAATGTGATTTCTTTATAATAGGTGTGTTCCTTATCTTATCCTAGTGTCTAAACTCTTCTCCATGGCTGGACCCCCAAATAATATTCCTTTTCATGCTAAGGGGTATCTTGAGAGTCGGATAGGTTTAATAACTACCCTAACCCTAACGCGTACCCTAACCCTAACCCCTACTCTAACCCTAACACGTACCCTAATCCTATCCCGTACCCTAAACGGAGCCCTAACCCTAACACTAACACAAACCCTAACCCTAACCCATACCCTACGCCGTACCCGAAGCCCTCCCCGAACCCGTACCCTAAGTCGTACCCTAAGCCGTACCCTAAGCCTAACCCTAACCCTAGGCTACCCTTGACTGCTTCTGCCTCCAATAGATTTCCTAAGCACTAGTGTTTTAAGGAACAGCTTAAAAAGAGAATCCTAATGTGATTTCTTTATAATGGGTGTGTTCCTTATCTTATCCTAGTGTCTAAACCCTTCTCCTTGGCTGGACCTCCAATTAATATTCCTTTACGTGCTAAGGAGTATCTAGAGAGTGGGATAGGTTTAATAACTACCCTAACACTAACGCGTACCCTAACCCTAACCGTTACCCTAACACTAACACGTACCCTAAACCTAACCAATACCCTAAACCGAGCCCTAACCCTAACACTAACCCTAACCCTAACCTTAACCCATACTCTACGCCGTACACGAAGCCCTCCCCGAACCCGTACCCTAAGCCGTACCCTAAGCCGTACCCTAAGCCTAACCCTAACCCTAGGCTACCCTTGACTGCTTCTGCCTCCAATAGATTTCCTAAGCACTAGTGTTTTAAGGAACAGCTTAAAAAGAGAATCTTAATGTGATTTCTTTATAATGGGTGTGTTCCTTATCTTATCCTAGTGTCTAAACTCTTCTCCATGGCTGGACCTCCAAATAATATTCCTTTACCTGCTAAGGGGTATCTAGAGAGTGGGATAGGTTTAATAACTACCCTAACACTAACGCGTACCCTAACCCTAACCCCTACCCTAACCCTAACACGTACCCTAATCCTAACCAATACCCTAAACCGAGCCCTAACCCTAACACTAACCCAAACCCTAACCCTAACCCATACCCTACGCCGTACCCGAAGCCCTCCCCGCACCCGTACCCTAAGCCGTACCCTAAGCCTAACCCTAACCTTAGGCTACCCTTGACTGCTTCTGCCTCCAATAGATTTCCTAAGCACTAGTGTTTTAAGGAACAGCTTAAAAAGAGAATCCTAATGTGATTTCTTTATAATGGGTGTGTTCCTTATCTTATCCTAGTGTCTAAACTCTTCTCCATGGCTGGACCCCCAAATAGTATTCCTTTACGTGCTAAGGGGTATCTAGAGAGTGGGATAGGTTTAATAACTACCCTCACCCTAATGTGTACCCTAACCCTAACCCCTACCCTAACCCTAACACGTAACCTAATCCTAATCCGTACCCTAAACCGAGCCCTAACCCTAACACTAACCCTAACCCTAACCATAACCCATACCCTACGCCGTACCCGAAACCCTCCCCGAACCCGTACCCAAAGCCGTACCCTAAGCCTAACCCCAAGCCTAACCCTAACCCTAGGCTACCCTTGACTGCTTCTGCCTCCAATAGATTTCCTAAGCACTAGTGTTTTAAGGAACAGCTTAAAAAGAGAATCCTAATGTGCTTTCTTTATAATCGGTTTGTTCTTTATTTTATCCTAGTGTCTAAACTCTTCTCCATGGCTGGACCTCCAAATAATATTCCTTTACGTGCTAAGGGGTATCTAGAGAGTGGGATAGGTTTAATAACTACCCTAACACTAACGCGTACCCTTACCCTAACCCCTACCCTAACACTAACACGTAACCTAATCCTAACCAGTACCCTAAACCGAGCCCTAACCCTAACACTAACCCTAACCCTAACCCTAACCCATACCCTACGCCGTACCCGAAGCCCTCCCCGAACCCGTACCCTAAGCCGTACCCTAAGCCGTACCCTAAGCCTAACCCTAACCCTAGGCTACCCTTGACTGCTTCTGCCTCCAATAGATTTCCTAAGCACTAGTGTTTTAAGGAACAGCTTAAAAAGAGAATCCTAATGTGATTTCTTTATAATGGGTGTGTTCCTTATCTTATCCTAGTGTCTAAACTCTTCTCCATGGCTGGACCTCCAAATAATATTCCTTTACGTGCAAAGGGGTA
Organism: Balaenoptera physalus; assembly: GCF_965194825.1. Lineage (NCBI taxonomy): Eukaryota > Metazoa > Chordata > Mammalia > Artiodactyla > Balaenopteridae > Balaenoptera > Balaenoptera physalus. The sequence goes on from NW_028126404.1 coordinate 508,161, forward strand.
TCTAGAGAGTGGGATAGGTTTAATAACTACACTAACCCTAACGCGTACCCTAACCCTAACCCCTACCGTAACCCTAACACGTACCCTAATCCGAACCAATACCCTAAACCGAGCCCTAACCCTAACACTAACCCTAACCCTAACCCTAACCCATACCTTACGCCGTACCCGAAGCCCTCACCGAAACCGTACCCTAAGCCGTACCCTAAGCCTAACCCTAAGCCTAACCCTAACCCTAGGCTACCCTTGACAGCTTCTGCCTCCATTAGATTTCGTAAGCACGAGTGTTTTAAGGAACAGCTTAAAAAGAGAATCCTAATGTGATTTCTTTATAATGAGTGTGTTCCTTATATTATCCTAGTGTCTAAACTCTTCTCCATGGCTGGACCTCCAAATAATATTCCTTTATGTGCTAAGGGGTATCTAGAGAGTGGGATAGGTTTAATAACTACCCTAACACTAATGCGTACCCTAACCCTATCCCCTACCCTAACCCTAACACGTACTCTAATCCTAACCAATACCCTAAACCGAGCACTAACCCTAACACTAACCCTAACCCTAACCCTAACACATACCCTACGCCGTACACGAAGCCCTCCCCTAACCCGTACCCTAAGCCGTACCCTAAGCCGTACCCTAAGCCTAACCCTAACCCTAGGCTACCCTTGACTGCTTCTGCCTCCAATAGATTTCCTTAGCACTAGTGTTTTAAGGAACAGCTTAAAAAGAGAATCCTAATGTGATTTCTTTATAATGAGTGTGTTCCTTATCTTATCCTAGTGTCTAAACTCTTCTCCATGGCTGGACCCCCAAATAATATTCCTTTACGTGCTAAGGTGTATCTAGAGAGTGGGATAGGTTTAATAACTACCTTAACTCTAACGCGTACCCTAACCCTAACCCCTACCCAAACCCTAACACGTACACTAAACCGAGCCCTAACCCTAACACTAACCCTAAACCTAACCCTAACCCATACCCTACGCCGTACCCGAACCCCTCCCCGAACCCGTACCCTAAGCCGTACCCTAACCCTAACCCTAAGCCTAACCCTAACCCTAGGCTACCCTTGACTGCTTCTGCCTCCAATAGATTTCCTAAGCACTAGTGTTTTAAGGAACAGCTTAAAAAGCGAATCCTAATGTGATTGCTTTGTATTGGGTGTGTTCCTTATCTTATCCTAGTGTCTAAACTCTTCTCCATGGCTAGACCTCCAAATAATATTCCTTTACGTGCTAAGGGGTATCTAGAGAGTGGGATAGGTTTAATAACTAACCTAACACTAACGCGTACCCTAACCCTAACCCCTACCCTAACCCTAACACGTACCCTAATCCTAACCAATATCCTAAACCGAGCCCTAACCCTAACACTAACCCTAACCCTAACCCTAACCCATACCCTACGCCATACCCGAACCCCTCCCCGAACCCGTACCCTAAGCCGTACCCTAAGCCTAATCCTAAGCCTAACCCTAACCCTAGGCTACCCTTGACTGCTTCTGCCTCCAATAGATTTCCTAAGCACTAGTGTTTTAAGGAACAGCTTAAAAAGAGAATCCTAATGTGATTTCTTTATAATGGGTGTGTTCCTTATCTTATCCTAATGTCTAAACTCTTCTCCATGGCTGGACCCCCAAATAATATTCCTTTACGTGCTAAGGGGTATCTAGAGAGTGGGATAGGTTTAATAACTACCCTAACCCTAATGCGTACCCTAACCCTAACCCCTACCCTAACACTAACACGTACCCTAATCCTAACCCGTACCCTAAACCGAGCCCTAACCCTAATATTAACCCTAAACCTAACCCTAACCCATACCCTACGCCGTACCCGAAGCCCTCACCGAACCCGTACCCTAAGCCGTACCCTAAGCCTAACCCTAAGCCTAACCCTAAACCTAGGCTACCCTTGACTGCTTCTGCCTCCAATAGATTTCCTAAGCACTAGTGTTTTAAGGAACAGCTTTAAAAGTGAATCCTAATGTGATTTCTTTATAATGGGTGTGTTCCTTATCTTATCCTAGTGTCTAAACTCTTCTCCATGGCTGGACCCCCAAATAATATTCCTTTACGTGCTAAGGTGTATCTAGAGAGTGGGGTAGGTTTAATAACTACCCTAACCCTAATGCGTACCCTAACCCTAACCCCTACCCTAAACCTAACACGTAACCTAATCCTAACCCGTACCCTAAACGGAGCCCTAACCCTAACACTAACCCTAACCCTAACCCTAACCCATACCCTACGCCGTACCCGAACCCCTCCCCGAACCCGTACCCTAAGCCGTACCCTAAGCCTTACCCCAAGCCTAACCCTAACCCTAGGCTACCCTTGACTGCTTCTGCCTCCAATAGATTTCCTAAGCACTAGTGTTTTAAGGAACAGCTTAAAAAGAGAATCCTAATGTGATTTCTTTATAATGGGTGTGTTCCTTATATTATCTTAGTGTCTAAGCTCTTCTCCATGGATGGACCCCCAAATAATATGGCTTTACGTGCTAAGGGGTATCTAGAGAGTGGGATAAGTTTAATAACTACCCTAACCCTAACGCGTACCCTAACCCTAACCCCTACCCTAAACCTAAGATGTACCCTAATCCTAACCCGTACCCTAAACGGAGCCCTAACCCTAACACAGACCCTAACACTAACCCTAACCCATACCCTACGCCGTACCCGAACCCCTCCCCGAACCCGTACCCTAAGCCGTACCCAAAGCCTAACCTCAAGCCTAACCCTAACCCTAGGCTACCCTTGACTGCTTCTGCCTCCAATAGATTTCCTAAGAACTAGTGTTTTAAGGAACAGCTTAAAAAGCGAATCCTAATGTGATTTCTTTATAATGGGTGTGTTCCTTATATTATCTTAGTGTCTAAGATCTTCTCCATGGATGGACCCCCAAATAATATGGCTTTACGTGCTACGGGGTATCTAGAGAGTGGGATAGGTTTAATAACTACCCTAACCCTAACGCTTACCCTAACCCTAACCCCTACCCTAACCCTAACACGTACCCTAATCCTAACCAATAACCTAAACCGAGCCCTAACCTTAACACTAACCCTAACCCTAACCCTAACCCATACCCTACGCCGTACCCGAAGCCCTCCCCGAACCCGTACCCTAAGCCGTACACTAAACCGTACCCTAAGCCTAACACTAACCCTAGGCTACCCTTGACTGCTTCTGCCTCCAATAGATTTCCTCAGCACTAGTGTTTTAAGGAACAGCTTAAAAAGAGAATCTTAATGTGATTTCTTTATAATGGGTGTGTTCCTTATCTTATCCTAGTGTCTAAACTCTTCTCCATGGCTGGACCCCCACATAATATTTCTTTACGTGCTAAGGTGTATCTAGAGAGTGGGATAGGTTTAATAACTACCCTAACCCTAACGCGTACCCTAATCCTAACCCCTCCCCTAACCCTAACATGTACCCTAATCCTAACCCGTACCGTAAACCGAGCCCTAAACCTAACACTAACCCTAACCCTAACCCTAACCCATTCCCTACGCCGTACCCGAACCCCTCCCCGAACCAGTTCCCTAAGCCGTACCCTAAGCCGTACCCTAAGCCTAACCCTAACCCTAGGCTACCCTTGAGTGCTTCTGCCTCCAATAGATTTCCTAAGCACTAGTGTTTTAAGGAACAGCTTAAAAAGAGAATCCTAATGTGATTTCTTTATAATGGGTGTGTTCCTTATCTTATCCTAGTGTCTAAACTCTTCTCAATGGCTGGACCTCCAAATAATATTCCTTTACGTACTAAGGGGTATCTAGAGAGTGGGATAGGTTTAATAACTACCCTAACACTAAAGCGTACCCTAACCCTAACCCCTACCCTAATCCTAACCCGTACCCTAAACCGAGCCCTAACCCTAACACTAACCCTAACCCTAACCCTAACCGATACCCTACGCCGTACCCGAAGCTCTCACCGAACCCGTACCCTAAGCCGTACACTAAGCCGTACCCTAAGCCTAACCCTAACCCTAGGCTACCCTTGACTGCTTCTGCCTCCAATAGATTTCCTAAGCACTAGTGTTTTATGGAACAGCTTAAAAAGAGAATCCTAATGTGATTTCTTTATAATGGGTGTGTTCCTTATCTTATGCTAGTATCTAAACTCTTCTCCATGGCTGGACCTCCAAATAATATTCCTTTATGTGCTAAGGGGTATCTAGAGAGTGGGATAGGTTTAATCAGTACCCTAACCCTAACACGTACACTAACCCTAACCACTACCCTAACCCTAACACGTACCCTAATCCTAACCCAGACCCTAAACCGAGCCCTAACCCTAACACTAACACTAACCGTAACCCTAACCCATACCCTACACTGTACCCGAAGCCCTCCCCGAACCCGTAACCTAAGCCGTACCCTAAGCCTAACCCTAAGCCTAACCCTAACCCTAGGCTACCCTTGACTGCTTCTGACTCCAATAGATTTCCTAAGCAATAGTGTTTTAAGGAACAGCTTAAAAATAGAATCCTAATGTGATTTCTTTATAATGGGTGTGTTCCTAATCTTATCCTAGTGTCTAAATTCTTCTCCATGGCTGGACCCCCAAATAATATTCCTTTACGTGCTAAGGGGTATCTAGAGAGTGGGATAGGTTTAATAACTACCCTAACCCTAAGGCGTACCCTAACCCTAACCCCTACCCTAACCCTAACACGTACCCTAATCCTAACCCGTACCCTAAACCGAGCCCAAAACCTAACCCTAACCCTAACTCATACCCTACGCCATATCCGAACCCCTCCCTGAACCCGTACCCTAAACCTAACCCTAAACCTAACCCTAACCCTAGGCTACCCTTGACTGCTTCTGCCTCCAATAGATTTCCTAAGCACTAGTGTTTTAAGGAAGAGCTTAAAAAGAGAATCCTAATGTGATTTCTTTATAATAGGTGTGTTCCTTATCTTATCCTAGTGTCTAAACTCTTCTCCATGGCTGGACCCCCAAATAATATTCCTTTACGTGCTAAGGGGTTTCTAGAGAGTGGGATAGGTTTAATAACTACCCTAACCCTAACGTGTACCCTAACCCTAACCCCTACCCTAACCCTAACACGTACCCTAATCCTAACCCGTACCCTAAACCGAGCCCTAACCCTAACCCTAACCCTAACTCATACCCTACGCCATATCCGAACCCCTCCCCGAACCCGTACCCTAAGCCGTACCCTAAACCTAACCCTAAGCCTAACCCTAACCCTTGGCTACCCTTGACTGCTTCTGCCTCCAATAGATTTCCTAAGCACTAGTGTTTTAAGGAACAGCGTAAAAAGAGAATCCTAATGTGATTTCTTTATCATGGGTGTGTTCCTTATCTTATCCTAGTGTCTAAACTCTTCTCCATGGCTGGACCTCCAAATAATATTCCTTTATGTGCTAAGGGGTATCTAGAGAGTGGGATAGGTTTAATAACTACCCTAACACTAATGCGTACCCTAACCCTATCCCCTACCCTAACCCTAACACGTACTCTAATCCTAACCAATACCTAAACCGAGCACTAACCCTAACACTAACCCTAACCCTAACCCTAACACATACCCTACGCCGTACCCGAACCCCTCCTCGAACCCGTACCCTAAGCCGTACCCTAAGCCGTACCCTAAGCCTAACCCTAACCCTAGGCTACCCTTGACTGCTTCTGCCTCCAATAGATTTCCTAAGCACTAGTGTTTTAAGGAACAGCTTAAAAAGAGAATCCTAATGTGATTTCTTTATAATGAGTGTGTTCCTTATCTTATCCTAGTGTCTAAACTCTTCTCCATGGCTGGACCCCCAAATAATATTCCTTTACGTGCTAAGGTGTATCTAGAGAGTGGGATAGGTTTAATAACTACCTTAACTCTAACGCGTACCCTAACCCTAACCCCTACCCAAACCCTAACACGTACACTAAACCGAGCCCTAACCCTAACACTAACCCTAAACCTAACCCTAACCCATACCCTACGCCGTACCCGAACCCCTCCCCGAACCCGTACCCTAAGCCGTACCCTAAGCCTAACCCCAAGCCTCAACCTAAACCTAGGCTACCCTTGACTGCTTCTGACTCCAATAGATTTCCTAAGCAATAGTGTTTTAAGGAACAGCTTAAAAATAGAATCCTAATGTGATTTCTTTATAATGGGTGTGTTCCTAATCTTATCCTAGTGTCTAAATTCTTCTCCATGGCTGGACCCCCAAATAATATTCCTTTACGTGCTAAGGGGTATCTAGAGAGTGGGATAGGTTTAATAACTACCCTAACCCTAAGGCGTACCCTAACCCTAACCCCTACCCTAACCCTAACACGTACCCTAATCCTAACCCGTACCCTAAACCGAGCCCTAAACCTAACCCTAACCCTAACTCATACCCTACGCCATATCCGAACCCCTCCCTGAACCCGTACCCTAAACCTAACCCTAAACCTAACCCTAACCCTAGGCTACCCTTGACTGCTTCTGCCTCCAATAGATTTCCTAAGCACTAGTGTTTTAAGGAAGAGCTTAAAAAGAGAATCCTAATGTGATTTCTTTATAATAGGTGTGTTCCTTATCTTATCCTAGTGTCTAAACTCTTCTCCATGGCTGGACCCCCAAATAATATTCCTTTACGTGCTAAGGGGTTTCTAGAGAGTGGGATAGGTTTAATAACTACCCTAACCCTAACGTGTACCCTAACCCTAACCCCTACCCTAACCCTAACACGTACCCTAATCCTAACCCGTACCCTAAACCGAGCCCTAACCCTAACCCTAACCCTAACTCATACCCTACGCCATATCCGAACCCCTCCCCGAACCCGTACCCTAAGCCGTACCCTAAACCTAACCCTAAGCCTAACCCTAACCCTTGGCTACCCTTGACTGCTTCTGCCTCCAATAGATTTCCTAAGCACTAGTGTTTTAAGGAACAGCGTAAAAAGAGAATCCTAATGTGATTTCTTTATCATGGGTGTGTTCCTTATCTTATCCTAGTGTCTAAACTCTTCTCCATGGCTGGACCTCCAAATAATATTCCTTTATGTGCTAAGGGGTATCTAGAGAGTGGGATAGGTTTAATAACTACCCTAACACTAATGCGTACCCTAACCCTATCCCCTACCCTAACCCTAACACGTACTCTAATCCTAACCAATACCTAAACCGAGCACTAACCCTAACACTAACCCTAACCCTAACCCTAACACATACCCTACGCCGTACCCGAACCCCTCCTCGAACCCGTACCCTAAGCCGTACCCTAAGCCGTACCCTAAGCCTAACCCTAACCCTAGGCTACCCTTGACTGCTTCTGCCTCCAATAGATTTCCTAAGCACTAGTGTTTTAAGGAACAGCTTAAAAAGAGAATCCTAATGTGATTTCTTTATAATGAGTGTGTTCCTTATCTTATCCTAGTGTCTAAACTCTTCTCCATGGCTGGACCCCCAAATAATATTCCTTTACGTGCTAAGGTGTATCTAGAGAGTGGGATAGGTTTAATAACTACCTTAACTCTAACGCGTACCCTAACCCTAACCCCTACCCAAACCCTAACACGTACACTAAACCGAGCCCTAACCCTAACACTAACCCTAAACCTAACCCTAACCCATACCCTACGCCGTACCCGAACCCCTCCCCGAACCCGTACCCTAAGCCGTACCCTAAGCCTAATCCTAAGCCTAACCCTAACCCTAGGCTACCCTTGACTGCTTCTGCCTCCAATAGATTTCCTAAGCACTAGTGTTTTAAGGAACAGCTTAAAAAGAGAATCCTAATGTGATTTCTTTATAATGGGTGTGTTCCTTATCTTATCCTAATGTCTAAACTCTTCTCCATGGCTGGACCCCCAAATAATATTCCTTTACGTGCTAAGGGGTATCTAGAGAGTGGGATAGGTTTAATAACTACCCTAACCCTAATGCGTACCCTAACCCTAACCCCTACCCTAACCCTAACACGTACCCTAATCCTAACCCGTACCCTAAACCGAGCCCTAACCATAACATTAACCCTAAACCTAACCCTAACCCATACCCTAGGCCGTACCCGAAGCCCTCACCGAATCCGTACCCTAAGCCGTACCCTAAGCCTAACCCTAAGCCTAACCCTAAACCTAGGCTACCCTTGACTGCTTCTGCCTCCAATAGATTTCCTAAGCACTAGTGTTTTAAGGAACAGCTTAAAAAGTGAATCCTAATGTGATTTCTTTATAATGGGTGTGTTCCTTATCTTATCCTAGTGTCTAAACTCTTCTCCATGGCTGGACCCCCACATAATATTCCTTTACGTGCTAAGGGGTATCTAGAGAGTGGGATAGGTTTAATAACTACCCTAACCCTAATGCGTACCCTAACCCTAACCCCTACCCTAAACCTAACACGTAACCTAATCCTAACCCGTACCCTAAACGGAGCCCTAACCCTAACACTAACACTAACCCTAACCCTAACCCATACCCTACGCCGTACCCGAACCCCTCCCCGAACCCGTACCCTAAGCCGTACCCTAAGCCTTACCCCAAGCCTAACCCTAACCCTAGGCTACCCTTGACTGCTTCTGCCTCCAATAGATTTCCTAAGCACTAGTGTTTTAAGGAACAGCTTAAAAAAGAATCCTAATGTGATTTTTTTTATAATGGGTGTGTTCCTTATATTATCTTAGTGTCTAAGCTCTTCTCCATGGATGGACCCCCAAATAATATGGCTTTACGTGCTAAGGGGTATCTAGAGAGTGGGATAAGTTTAATAACTACCCTAACCCTAACGCGTACCCTAACCCTAACCCCTACCCTAAACCTAAGACGTACCCTAATCCTAACCCGTACCCTAAACCGAGCCCTAACCCTAACACTAACCCTAACCCTAACCCTAACCCATACCCTACGCCATACCCGAAGCCCTCCCCGAACCCGTATCCTAAGCCGTACCCTAAGCCTAACTCTAAGCCTAACCCTAACCCTAGGCTACCCTTGACTGCTTCTTCCTCCAATAGATTTCCTAAGCACTAGTGTTTTAAGGAACAGCTTATAAAGAGAATCCTAATGTGATTTCTTTATAATAGGTGTGTTCCTTAACTTATCCTAGTGTCTAAACTCTTCTCCATGGCTGGACCCCCAAATAATATTCCTTTACGTGCTAAGGGGTATCTAGAGAGTGGGATAGGTTTAATAACTACCCTAACCCTAACGCGTACCCTAACCCTAACCCCTACTCTAACCCTAACACGTACCCTAATCCTATCCCGTACCCTAAAAGGAGCCCTAACCCTAACACTAACCCAAACCCTAAACCTAACACATACCCTCCGCCGTACACGAACCCCTCCCCGAACCCGTACCCTAAGCCATACCGTAAGCCGTACCCTAAGCCTAACCCTAACCCTAGGCTACCCTTGACTGCTTCTGCCTCCAATAGATTTCCTAAGCACTAGTGTTTTAAGGAACAGCTTAAAAAGTGAATCCTAATGTGATTTCTTTATAATGGGTGTGTTCCTTATCTTATCCTAGTGTCTAAACTCTTCTCCATGGCTGGACCCCGAAATAATTTTCCTTTACGTGCTAAGGGGTATCTAGAGTGTGGGATAGGTTTAATAACTACCCTAACTCTAATGCGTACCCTAACCCTAACCCCTACTCTAACCCTAACACGTAACCTAATCCTAACCCGTACCCTAAACGGAGCCCTAACCCTAACACTAACCCTAACCCTAACCCTAACCGATACCCTACGCCGTACCCGAACCCCTCCCCGAACCAGTACCCTAAGCCGTACCCTAAGCCGTACCCTAAGCCTAACCCTAACCCTAGGCTACCCTTGAGTGCTTCTACCTCCAATAGATTTCCTAAGCACTAGTGTTTTAAGGAACAGCTTAAAAAGAGAATCCTAATGTGATTTCTTTATAATGGGTGTGTTCCTTATCTTATCCTAGTGTCTAAACTCTTCTCAATGGCTGGACCTCCAAATAATATTCCTTTACGTACTAAGGGGTATCTAGAGAGTGGGATAGGTTTAATAACTACCCTAACACTAAAGCGTACCCTAACCCTAACCCCTACCCTAACCCTAACACGTACCCTAATCCTAACCCGTACCCTAAACCGAGCCCTAACCCTAACACTAACCCTAACCCTAACCCTAACCGATACCCTACGCCGTACCCGAAGCTCTCACCGAACCTGTACCCTAAGCCGTACCCTAAGCCGTACCCTAAGCCTAACCCTAACCCTAGGCTACCCTTGACTGCTTCTGCCTCCAATACATTTCCTAAGCACTAGTGTTTTATGGAACAGCTTAAAAAGAGAATCCTAATGTGATTTCTTTATAATGGGTGTGTTCCTTATCTTATGCTAGTATCTAAACTCTTCTCCATGGCTGGACCCCCAAATAATATTCCTTTACGTGCTAAGGGGTATCTAGAGAGTGGGATTGGTTTAATAACTACCCTAACCCTAATGCGTACCCTAACCCTAACCCCTACACTAACCCTAACACGTAACCTAATCCTAACCCATACCCTAAACGGAGCCCTAACCCTAACACTAACCCTAACCATAACCCTAACCCATACCCTATGCCGTACCCGAACCCCTCCCCGAACCCGTACCCTAAGCCGTACCCTAAGCCTAACCCCAAGCCTAACCCTAACCCTAGGCTACCCTTGGCTGCTTCTGCCTCCAATAGATTTCCTAAGAACTAGTGTTTTAAGGAACAGCTTAAAAAGAGAATCCTAATGTGATTTCTTTATAATGGGTGTGTTCCTTATTTTATACTAGTGTCTAAACTCTACTCCATGGCTGGACCTCCAAATAATATTCCTTTATGTGCTAAGGGGTATCTAGAGAATGGGATAGGTTTAATAACTACATTAACCCTAACGCGTACCCTAACCCTAACCCCTACCCTAACCCTAACACGTACACTAATCCTAACCAATACCCTAAACCGAGCCTTAACCCTAACACTAACCCTAACCCTAACCCTAACCCATACCCTACGCCGTACACGAAGCCCTCACCGAACCCATACCCTAAGCCTAACCCTAAGCCTAGCCCTAACCCTAGGCTACCCTTTACTGCTTCTGCCTCCAATAGATTTCCTAAGCACTAGTGTTTTAAGGAACAGCTTAAAAAGAGAATCCTAATGTGATTTCTTTATAATGGGTATGTTCCTTATCTTATCCTAGTGTCTAAACTTTTCTCCATGGCTGGACCCCAAATAATATTCCTTTACGTGCTAAGGGGTATCTAGAGAGTGGGATAGGTTTAATAACTACCCTACCACTAACGCGTACCCTAACCCTAACCCCTACCCTAACCCTAACACGTACCCTAATCCTAACCCGTACCCTAAACCGAGCCCTAACCCTAACACTAACCCTAACCCTAACCCTAACCGATACCCTACGCCGTACCCGAACCCCTCCCCGAACCAGTACCCTAAGCCGTACCCTAAGCCGTACCCTAAGCCTAACCCTAACCCTAGGCTACCCTTGAGTGCTTCTGCCTCCAATAGATTTCCTAAGCACTAGTGTTTTAAGGAACAGCTTAAAAAGAGAATCCTAATGTGATTTCTTTATAATGGGTGTGTTCCTTATCTTATCCTAGTGTCTAAACTCTTCTCAATGGCTGGACCTCCAAATAATATTCCTTTACGTACTAAGGGTTATCTAGAGAGTGGGATAGGTTTAATAACTACCCTAACACTAAAGCGTACCCTAACCCTAACCCCTACCCTAACCCTAACACGTACCCTAATCCTAACCCGTACCCTAAACCGAGCCCTAACCCTAACACTAACCCTAACCCTAACCCTAACCGATACCCTACGCCGTACCCGAAGCTCTCACCGAACCTGTACCCTAAGCCGTACCCTAAGCCGTACCCTAAGCCTAACCCTAACCCTAGGCTACCCTTGACTGCTTCTGCCTCCAATACATTTCCTAAGCACTAGTGTTTTATGGAACAGCTTAAAAAGAGAATCCTAATGTGATTTCTTTATAATGGGTGTGTTCCTTATCTTATGCTAGTATCTAAACTCTTCTCCATGGCTGGACCCCCAAATAATATTCCTTTACGTGCTAAGGGGTATCTAGAGAGTGGGATAGGTTTAATAACTACCCTAACCCTAATGCGTACCCTATCCCTAACCCCTACACTAACCCTAACACGTAACCTAATCCTAACCCATACCCTAAACGGAGCCCTAACCCTAACACTAACCCTAACCATAACCCTAACCCATACCCTATGCCGTACCCGAACCCCTCCCCGAACCCGTACCCTAAGCCGTACCCTAAGCCTAACCCCAAGCCTAACCCTAACCCTAGGCTACCCTTGACTGCTTCTGCCTCCAATAGATTTCCTAAGAACTAGTGTTTTAAGGAACAGCTTAAAAAGAGAATCCTAATGTGATTTCTTTATAATGGGTGTGTTCCTTATTTTATACTAGTGTCTAAACTCTTCTCCATGGCTGGACCTCCAAATAATATTCCTTTATGTGCTAAGGGGTATCTAGAGAATGGGATAGGTTTAATAACTACATTAACCCTAACGCGTACCCTAACCCTAACCCCTACCCTAACCCTAACACGTACCCTAATCCTAACCAATACCCTAAACCGAGCCTTAACCCTAACACTAACCCTAACCCTAACCCTAACCCATACCCTACGCCGTACACGAAGCCCTCACCGAACCCATACCCTAAGCCTAACCCTAAGCCTAGCCCTAACCCTAGGCTACCCTTTACTGCTTCTGCCTCCAATAGATTTCCTAAGCACTAGTGTTTTAAGGAACAGCTTAAAAAGAGAATCCTAATGTGATTTCTTTATAATGGGTATGTTCCTTATCTTATCCTAGTGTCTAAACTTTTCTCCATGGCTGGACCCCAAATAATATTCCTTTACGTGCTAAGGGGTATCTAGAGAGTGGGATAGGTTTAATCACTACCCTAACCCTAACACGTACACTAACCCTAACCCCTACCGTAACCCTAACACGTACCCTAATCCGAACCAATACCCTAAACCGAGCCCTAACCCTAACACTAACCCTAACCCTAACCCTAACCCATACCTTACGCCGTACCCGAAGCCCTCACCGAAACCGTACCCTACGCCGTACCCTAAGCCTAACCCTAAGCCTAACCCTAACCCTAGGCTACCCTTGACAGCTTCTGCCTCCATTAGATTTCGTAAGCACGAGTGTTTTAAGGAACAGCTTAAAAAGAGAATCCTAATGTGATTTCTTTATAATGAGTGTGTTCCTTATATTATCCTAGTGTCTAAACTCTTCTCCATGGCTGGACCTCCAAATAATATTCCTTTATGTGCTAAGGGGTATCTAGAGAGTGGGATAGGTTTAATAACTACCCTAACACTAATGCGTACCCTAACCCTATCCCCTACCCTAACCCTAACACGTACTCTAATCCTAACCAATACCCTAAACCGAGCACTAACCCTAACACTAACCCTAACCCTAACCCTAACACATACCCTACGCCGTACACGAAGCCCTCCCCTAACCCGTACCCTAAGCCGTACCCTAAGCCGTACCCTAAGCCTAACCCTAACCCTAGGCTACCCTTGACTGCTTCTGCCTCCAATAGATTTCCTTAGCACTAGTGTTTTAAGGAACAGCTTAAAAAGAGAATCCTAATGTGATTTCTTTATAATGAGTGTGTTCCTTATCTTATCCTAGTGTCTAAACTCTTCTCCATGGCTGGACCCCCAAATAATATTCCTTTACGTGCTAAGGGGTATCTAGAGAGTGGGATAGGTTTAATAACTACCCTAACCCTAATGCGTACCCTAACCCTAACCCCTACCCTAAACCTAACACGTAACCTAATCCTAACCCGTACCCTAAACGGAGCCCTAACCCTAACACTAACCATAACCCTAACCCTAACCCATACCCTACGCTGTACCCGAACCCCTCCCCGAACCCGTACCCTAAGCCGTACCCTAAGCCTTACCCCAAGCCTAACCCTAACCCTAGGCTACCCTTGACTGCTTCTGCATCCAATAGATTTCCTAAGCACTAGTGTTTTAAGGAACAGCTTAAAAAGAGAATCCTAATGTGATTTCTTTATAATGGGTGTGTTCCTTATATTATCTTAGTGTCTAAGCTCTTCTCCATGGATGGACCCCCAAATAATATGGCTTTACGTGCTAAGGGGTATCTAGAGAGTGGGATAAGTTTAATAACTACCCTAACCCTAACGCGTACCCTAACCCTAACCCCTACCCTAAACCTAAGACGTACCCTAATCCTAACCCGTACCCTAAACGGAGCCCTAACCCTAACACAGACCCTAACACTAACCCTAACCCATACCCTACGCCGTACCCGAACCCCTCCCCGAACCCGTACCCTAAGCCGTACCCAAAGCCTAACCTCAAGCCTAACCCTAACACTAGGCTACCCTTGACTGCTTCTGCCTCCAATAGATTGCCTAAGAACTAGTGTTTTAAGGAACAGCTTAAAAAGCGAATCCTAATGTGATTTCTTTATAATGGGTGTGTTCCTTATATTATCTTAGTGTCTAAGATCTTCTCCATGGATGGACCCCCAAATAATATGGCTTTACGTGCTACGGGGTATCTAGAGAGTGGGATAGGTTTAATAACTACCCTAACCCTAACGCTTACCCTAACCCTAACCCCTACCCTAACCCTAACACGTACCCTAATCCTAACCAATAACCTAAACCGAGCCCTAACCTTAACACTAACCCTAACCCTAACCCTAACCCATACCCTACGCCGTACCCGAAGCCCTCCCCGAACCCGTACCCTAAGCCGTACACTAAACCGTACCCTAAGCCTAACACTAACCCTAGGCTACCCTTGACTGCTTCTGCCTCCAATAGATTTCCTCAGCACTAGTGTTTTAAGGAACAGCTTAAAAAGAGAATCTTAATGTGATTTCTTTATAATGGGTGTGTTCCTTATCTTATCCTAGTGTCTAAACTCTTCTCCATGGCTGGACCCCCACATAATATTTCTTTACGTGCTAAGGTGTATCTAGAGAGTGGGATAGGTTTAATAACTACCCTAACCCTAACGCGTACCCTAATCCTAACCCCTCCCCTAACCCTAACATGTACCCTAATCCTAACCCGTACCATAAACCGAGCCCTAAACCTAACACTAACCCTAACCCTAACCCTAACCCATTCCCTACGCCGTACCCGAACCCCTCCCCGAACCAGTTCCCTAAGCCGTACCCTAAGCCGTAACCTAAGCCTAACCCTAACCCTAGGCTACCCTTGAGTGCTTCTGCCTCCAATAGATTTCCTAAGCACTAGTGTTTTAAGGAACAGCTTAAAAAGAGAATCCTAATGTGATTTCTTTATAATGGGTGTGTTCCTTATCTTATCCTAGTGTCTAAACTCTTCTCAATGGCTGGACCTCCAAATAATATTCCTTTACGTACTAAGGGGTATCTAGAGAGTGGGATAGGTTTAATAACTACCCTAACACTAAAGCGTACCCTAACCCTAACCCCTACCCTAATCCTAACCCGTACCCTAAACCGAGCCTTAACCCTAACACTAACCCTAACCCTAACCCTAACCGATACCCTACGCCGTACCCGAAGCTCTCACCGAACCCGTACCCTAAGCCGTACACTAAGCCGTACCCTAAGCCTAACCCTAACCCTAGGCTACCCTTGACTGCTTCTGCCTCCAATAGATTTCCTAAGCACTAGTGTTTTATGGAACAGCTTAAAAAGAGAATCCTAATGTGATTTCTTTATAATGGGTGTGTTCCTTATCTTATGCTAGTATCTAAACTTTTCTCCATGGCTGGACCTCCAAATAATATTCCTTTATGTGCTAAGGGGTATCTAGAGAGTGGGATAGGTTTAATAACTACCCTAACACTAACGCGTACCCTAACCCTAACCCCTACCCTAACCCTAACACTTACCCTAATCCTAACCAATACCCTAAACCGAGCCCTAAACCTAACACTAACCCTAACCATAACCCTTACCCATACCCTATGCCGTACCCGAAGCCCTACCCGAACCCGTACCCTAAGCCGTACCCTAACCCTAACCCTAAGCCTAACCCTAACCCTAGGCTACCCTTGACTGCTTCTGCCTCCAATAGATTTCCTAAGCACTAGTGTTTTAAGGAACAGCTTAAAAAGAGAATCCTAATGTGATTTCTTTATAATGGGTGTGTTCCTTATCTTATCCTAGTGTCTAAACTCTTCTCCATGGCTGGACCCCCAAATAATATTCCTTTACGTGCTAAGGGGTATCTAGACAGTGGGATAGGTTTAATAACTACATTAACCCTAACGCGTACCCTAACCCTAACCCCTACCCTAACCCTAACACGTACCCTAATCCTAACCAATACCCTAAACCGAGCCTTAACCCTAACACTAACCCTAACCCTAACCCTAACCCATACCCTACGCCGTACACGAAGCCCTCCCCGAACCCATACCCTAAGCCTAACCCTAAGCCTAGCCCTAACCCTAGGCTACCCTTTACTGCTTCTGCCTCCAATAGATTTCCTAAGCACTTGTGTTTTAAGGAACAGCTTAAAAAGAGAATCCTAATGTGATTTCTTTATAATGGGTATGTTCCTAATCTTATCCTAGTGTCTAAACTTTTCTCCATGGCTGGACCCCAAATAATATTCCTTTACGTGCTAAGGGGTATCTAGAGAGTGGGATAGGTTTAATCAGTACCCTAACCCTAACACGTACACTAACCCTAACCACTACCCTAACCCTAACACGTACCCTAATCCTAACCCAGACCCTAAACCGAGCCCTAACCCTAACACTAACACTAACCGTAACCCTAACCCATACCCTACACTGTACCCGAAGCCCTCCCCGAACCCGTACCCTAAGCCGTACCCTAAGCCTAACCCTAAGCCTAACCCTAACCCTAGGCTACCCTTGACTGCTTCTGACTCCAATAGATTTCCTAAGCAATAGTGTTTTAAGGAACAGCTTAAAAATAGAATCCTAATGTGATTTCTTTATAATGGGTGTGTTCCTAATCTTATCCTAGTGTCTAAATTCTTCTCCATGGCTGGACCCCCAAATAATATTCCTTTACGTGCTAAGGGGTATCTAGAGAGTGGGATAGGTTTAATAACTACCCTAACCCTAAGGCGTACCCTAACCCTAACCCCTACCCTAACCCTAACACGTACCCTAATCCTAACCCGTACCCTAAACCGAGCCCTAAACCTAACCCTAACCCTAACTCATACCCTACGCCATATCCGAACCCCTCCCTGAACCCGTACCCTAAACCTAACCCTAAACCTAACCCTAACCCTAGGCTACCCTTGACTGCTTCTGCCTCCAATAGATTTCCTAAGCACTAGTGTTTTAAGGAAGAGCTTAAAAAGAGAATCCTAATGTGATTTCTTTATAATAGGTGTGTTCCTTATCTTATCCTAGTGTCTAAACTCTTCTCCATGGCTGGACCCCCAAATAATATTCCTTTACGTGCTAAGGGGTTTCTAGAGAGTGGGATAGGTTTAATAACTACCCTAACCCTAACGTGTACCCTAACCCTAACCACTACCCTAACCCTAACACGTACCCTAATCCTAACCCGTACCCTGAACCGAGCCCTAACCCTAACCCTAACCCTAACTCATACCCTACGCCATATCCGAACCCCTCCCCGAACCCGTACCCTAAGCCGTACCCTAAACCTAACCCTAAGCCTAACCCTAACCCTTGGCTACCCTTGACTGCTTCTGCCTCCAGTAGATTTCCTAAGCACTAGTGTTTTAAGGAACAGCGTAAAAAGAGAATCCTAATGTGATTTCTTTATCATGGGTGTGTTCCTTATCTTATCCTAGTGTCTAAACTCTTCTCCATGGCTGGACCTCCAAATAATATTCCTTTACGTGCTAAGGGGTATCTAGAGAGTGGGATAGGTTTAATAACTACACTAACCCTAACGCGTACCCTAACCCTAACCCCTACCGTAACCCTAACACGTACCCTAATCCGAACCAATACCCTAAACCGAGCCCTAACCCTAACACTAACCCTAACCCTAACCCTAACCCATACCTTACGCCGTACCCGAAGCCCTCACCGAAACCGTACCCTAAGCCGTAGCCTAAGCCTAACCCTAAGCCTAACCCTAACCCTAGGCTACCCTTGACAGCTTCTGCCTCCATTAGATTTCGTAAGCACGAGTGTTTTAAGGAACAGCTTAAAAAGAGAATCCTAATGTGATTTCTTTATAATGAGTGTGTTCCTTATCTTATCCTAGTGTCTAAACTCTTCTCCATGGCTGGAACTCCAAATAATATTCCTTTATGTGCTAAGGGGTATCTAGAGAGTGGGATAGGTTTAATAACTACCCTAACACTAATGCGTACCCTAACCCTATCCCCTACCCTAACCCTAACACGTACTCTAATCCTAACCAATACCCTAAACCGAGCACTAACCCTAACACTAACCCTAACCCTAACCCTAACACATACCCTACGCCGTACCCGAACCCCTCCTCGAACCCGTACCCTAAGCCGTACCCTAAGCCGTACCCTAAGCCTAACCCTAGCCCTAGGCTACCCTTGACTGCTTCTGCCTCCAATAGATTTCCTAAGCACTAGTGTTTTAAGGAACAGCTTAAAAAGAGAATCCTAATGTGATTTCTTTATAATGAGTGTGTTCCTTATCTTATCCTAGTGTCTAAACTCTTCTCCATGGCTGGACCCCCAAATAATATTCCTTTACGTGCTAAGGTGTATCTAGAGAGTGGGATAGGTTTAATAACTACCTTAACTCTAATGCGTACCCTAACCCTAACCCCTACCCAAACCCTAACACGTACACTAAACCGAGCCCTAACCCTAACACTAACCCTAAACCTAACCCTAACCCATACCCTACGCCGTACCCGAACCCCTCCCCGAAACCGTACCCTAAGCCGTACCCTAACCCTAACCCTAAGCCTAACCCTAACCCTAGGCTACCCTTGACTGCTTCTGCCTCCAATAGATTTCCTAACCACCTGTGTTTTAAGGAACAGCTTAAAAAGCGAATCCTAATGTGATTGCTTTGTAATGGGTGTGTTCCTTATCTTATCGTAGTGTCTAAACTCTTCTCCATGGCTAGACCTCCAAATAATATTCCTTTACGTGCTAAGGGGTATCTAGAGAGTGGGATAGGTTTAATAACTAACCTAACACTAACGCGTACCCTAACCCTAACCCCTACCCTAACCCTAACACGTACCCTAATCCTAACCAATATCCTAAACCGAGCCCTAACCCTAACACTAACCCTAACCCTAACCCTAACCCATACCCTACGCCGTACCCAAACCCCTCCCCGAACCCGTACCCTAAGCCGTACCCTAAGCCTAACTCTAAGCCTAACCCTAACCCTAGGCTACCCTTGACTGCTTCTGCCTCCAATAGATTTCCTAAGCACTAGTGGTTTAAGGAACAGCTTAAAAAGAGAATCCTAATGTGATTTCTTTATAAAGGGTGTGTTCCTTATCTTAGCCTAGTGTCTAAACTCTTCTCCATGGCTGGACCCCCAAATAATATTTCTTTACGTGCTAAGGGGTATCTAGAGAGTGGGTTAGGTTTAATAACTACCGTAACCCTAATGCGTACCCTAACCCTAACACGTAACCTAATCCTAAGCCGTTCACTAAACCGAGCCCTAACACTAACATTAACCCTAACCCTAACCCTAACCCATACCCTACACCGTACCCGAAGCCCTCCCCGAACCCGTACCCTAAGCCGTATCCTAAGCCTAACCTTAAGCCTAACCCTAACCCTAGCCTACCCTTGACTGCTTCTGCCTCCAATAGATTTCCTAAGCACTAGTGGTTTAAGGAACAGCTTAAAAAGAGAATCCTAATGTGGTTTCTTTATAATGTGTGTGTTCCTTATCTTATCCTAGTGTCTAAACTCTTCTCCATGGCTGGACCTGCAAATAATATTCCTTTACGTGCTAAGGGGTATCTAGGGAGTGGGATAGGTTTAATAACTAACCTAACCCTAACGCGTACCCTAACCCTAACCCCTACCCTAACCCTAACACGTACCCTAACCCTAACCAATACCCTAAACCGAGCCCTAACCCCAACATTAACCCTAACCCTAACCCTAACCCATACCCTATGCCGCAACCGAAGCCCTCCCCGAACCCGTACCGTAAGCAGTACTCTAAGCCTAACCCTAAGCCTAACCCTAACCCTAGGCTACCCTTGACTGCTTCTGCCTCCAATAGATTTCCTAAGCACTAGTGTTTTAAGGAACAGCTTAAAAAGAGAATCCTAATGTGATTTCATTATAATGGGTGTGTTCCTTATCTTATCCTAGTGTCTAAACTCTTCTCCATGGCTGGACCTCCAAATAATATTCCTTTACGTACTAAGGGGTATCTAGGGAGTGGGATAGGTTTAATAACTACCCTAACCCTAACGCGTACCCTAACCCAAACCGCTACCCTAACCCTAACACGTACCCTAATCCTAACCAATACCCTAAACCGAGCCCTAACCCCAACATTAACCCTAACCCTAACCCTAACCCATACCCTACGCCGCAACCGAAGCCCTCCCCGAACCCGTACCGTAAGCAGTACCCTAAGCCTAACCCTAAGCCTAACCCTAACCCTAGGCTACCCTTGACTGCTTCTGCCTCCAATAGATTTCCTAAGCACTAGTGTTTTAAGGAACAGCTTAAAAAGAGAATCCTAATGTGATTTCTTTATAATGTGTGTGTTCCTTATATTATCTTAGTGTCTAAACTCTTCTCCATGGCTGGACCCCCAAATAATATTCCTTTACGTGCTAAGGGGTATCTAGAGAGTGGGATAGGTTTAATAACTACCCTAACCCTAACGCGTACCCTAACCCCTACCCTAACCCTAACACGTACCCTAAACCTAAACTGTACCCTAAACCGAGCCCTAACCCTAACACTAACTCTAACCCTAACACTAACCCATACCCTACGCCGTACCCGAAGCCCTCCCCGGACCCGTACCCTAAGCCGTACCCTTATCCTAACCCTAAGCCTAACCCTACCACTAGGCTACTCTTGACTGTTTCTGCCCCCAATAGATTGCCTAAGCACTAGTGTTTTAAGAAACAGCTTAAAAAGAGAATCCTAATGTGATTTCTTTATAATGTGTGTCTTCCTTATCTTATCCTAGTGTGTAAAATCTTTTCCATGGCTGGATCCCCAAATAATATTCCTTTACGTGCTAAGGGGTATCTAGAGAGTGGGATAGGTTTAATAACCCTAACCCTAACACATACCCTAACCCTAAACCCTACCCTAACCCTAACACGTACCCTATTCCTAAACCGTACTCTAAACCGAGCCCTAACCCTAAAACTAACCCTAACCCTAACCCTAACCCATACCCTACACCGTGCCCGAACCCCTCCCCGAACCCATAACCTAAGCCGTGCCCTAACCCTAACCCTAAGCCTAAACCTAACCCTAGGCTACCCTTGACTGCTTCTGCCTCCAATAGATTTCCTAAGCACTAGTGTTTTAAGGAACAGCTTAAAAAGAGAATCCTAATGTGATTTCTTTATAAAGGGAGTGTTCCTTATCTTAGCCTAGTGTCTAAACTCTTCTCCATGGCTGGACCCCCAAATAATATTCCTTTACGTGCTAAGGGGTATCTAGAGAGTGAGATATGTTTAATAACTACACTAACCTTAATGCGTACCCTAACCCTAACCCCTACCCTAACCCTAACACGTACTCTAAATCCTAACCAATACCCGAAACCGAGCCCTAACCCCAACACTCACCCTAACCCTAACCATAACCCATACCCTACGCCGCAACCGAAGCCCTCCCCGAACCCGTACCGTAAGCAGTACCCTAAGCCTAACCCTAAGCCTAACCCTAACCCTAGGCTACCCTTGACTGCTTCTGCCTCCAATAGATTTCCTAAGCACTAGTGTTTTAAGGAACAGCTTAAAAAGAGAATCCTAATGTGATTTCATTATAATGGGTGTGTTCCTTATCTTATCCTAGTGTCTAAACTCTTCTCCATGGCTAGACCACCAAATAATACTCCTTTACGTGCTAAGGGGTATCTAGAGAGTGAGATAGGTTTAATAACTACCCTAACCCTAACGCGTACCCTAACCCTAACCCCTACCCTAACCCTAACACGTACCCTAATCCTAACCCGTATCCTAAACGGAGCCCTAACCCTAACACTAACCCAAACCCTAACCCTAACCCATACCCTACGCCGTACCCGAAGCTCTCCCCGAACCCGTACCCTAAGCAGTGCCCTAAGCCTAACCCTAAGCCTAACCCTAACCCTAGGCTACCCTTGACTGCTTCTGCCTCCAATAGATTTCCTAAGCACTAGTGTTTTAAGGAACAGCTTAAAAAGAGAATCCTAATGTGATTTCTTTATAATGTGTGTGTTCCTTATCTTATCCTAGTGTGTAAAATCTTTTCCATGGCTGGATCCCCAAATAATATTCCTTTACGTGCTAAGGGGTATCTAGAGAGTGGGATAGGTTTAATAACTACCCTAACCCTAATGCGTACCCTAACCCTAAGCCCTACCCTAACCCTAACACGTACCCTAAACCTAAACTGTACCCTAAACCGAGCCCTAACCCTAACACTAACTCTAACCCTAACACTAACCCATACCCTACGCCGTACCCGAAGCCCTCCCCGAACCCGTACCCTAAGCCATACCCTTATCCTAACCCTAAGCCTAACCCTAACACTAGGCTACTCTTGAGTGTTTCAGCCCCCAATAGATTGCCTAAGCACTAGTGTTTTAAGAAACAGCTTAAAAAGAGAATCCTAATGTGATTTCTTTATAATGTGTGTCTTCCTTATCTTATCCTAGTGTGTAAAATCTTTTCCATGGCTGGATCCCCAAATAATATTCCTTTACGTGCTAAGGGGTATCTAGAGAGTGGGATAGGTTTAATAACCCTAACCCTAACACATACCCTAACCCTAAACCCTACCCTAACCCTAACACGTACCCTATTCCTAAACCGTACTCTAAACCGAGCCCTAACCCTAAAACTAACCCTAAACCTAACCCTAACCCTAACCCATACCCTACACCGTGCCCGAACCCCTCCCCGAACCCATAACCTAAGCCGTGCTCTAACCCTAACCCTAAGCCTAAACCTAACCCTAGGCTACCCTTGACTGCTTCTGCCTCCAATAGATTTCCTAAGCACTAGTGTTTTAAGGAACAGCTTAAAAAGAGAATCCTAATGTGATTTCTTTATAAAGGGTGTGTTCCTTATCTTAGCCTAGTGTCTAAACTCTTCTCCATGGCTGGACCCCCAAATAATATTCCTTTACGTGCTAAGGGGTATCTAGAGAGTGAGATAGGTTTAATAACTACACTAACCTTAATGCGTACCCTAACCCTAACCCCTACCCTAACCCTAACACGTACTCTAAATCCTAACCAATACCCGAAACCGAGCCCTAACCCCAACACTCACCCTAACCCTAACCATAACCCATACCCTACGCCGCAACCGAAGCCCTCCCCGAACCCGTACCGTAAGCAGTACCCTAAGCCTAACCCTAAGCCTAACCCTAACCCTAGGCTACCCTTGACTGCTTCTGCCTCCAATAGATTTCCTAAGCACTAGTGTTTTAAGGAACAGCTTAAAAAGAGAATCCTAATGTGATTTCATTATAATGGGTGTGTTCCTTATATTATCTTAGTGTCTAAACTCTTCTCCATGGCTGGACCCCCAAATAATATTCCTTTACGTGCTAAGGGGTATCTAGAGAGTGAGATAGGTTTAATAACTACACTAACCTTAATGCGTACCCTAACCCTAACCCCTACCCTAACCCTAACACGTACTCTAAATCCTAACCAATACCCGAAACCGAGCCCTAACCCCAACACTCACCCTAACCCTAACCATAACCCATACCCTACGCCGCAACCGAAGCCCTCCCCGAACCCGTACTGTAAGCAGTACCCTAAGCCTAACCCTAAGCCTAACCCTAACCCTAGGCTACCCTTGACTGCTTCTGCCTCCAATAGATTTCCTAAGCACTAGTGTTTTAAGGAACAGCTTAAAAAGAGAATCCTAATGTGATTTCATTATAATGGGTGTGTTCCTTATCTTATCCTAGTGTCTAAACTCTTCTCCATGGCTAGACCACCAAATAATATTCCTTTACGTGCTAAGGGGTATCTAGAGAGTGAGATAGGTTTAATAACTACCCTAACCCTAACGCGTACCCTAACCCTAACCCCTACCCTAACCCTAACACGTACACTAATCCTAACCCGTACCCTAAACGGAGCCCTAACCCTAACACTAACCCAAACCCTAACCCTAACCCATACCCTACGCCGTACCCGAAGCTCTCCCCGAACCCGTACCCTAAGCAGTGCCCTAAGCCTAACCCTAAGCCTAACCCTAACCCTAGGCTACCCTTGACTGCTTCTGCCTCCAATAGATTTCCTAAGCACTAGTGTTTTAAGGAACAGCTTAAAAAGAGAATCCTAATGTGATTTCTTTATAATGTGTGTGTTCCTTATTTTATCTTAGTGTCTAAACTCTTCTCCATGGCTGGACCCCCAAATAATATTCCTTTACGTGCTAAGGGGTATCTAGAGAGTGGGATAGGTTTAATAACTACCCTAACCCTAACGCGTACCCTAACCCTAACCCCTACCCTAACCCTAACACGTACCCTAAACCTAAACTGTACCCTAAACCGAGCCCTAACCCTAACACTAACTCTAACCCTAACACTAACCCATACCCTACGCCGTACCCGAAGCCCTCCCCGAACCCGTGCCCTAAGCCGTACCCTTAGCCTAACCCTAAGCCTAACCCTAACACTAGGCTACCCTTGACTGCTTCTGCCTCCAATAGATTTCCTAAGCACTAGTGTTTTAAAGAACAGCTTAAAAAGAGAATCCTAATGTGATTTCTTTATAATGGGTGTGTTCCTTATCTTATCCTAGTGTCTAAACTCTTCTCCATGGCTGGACCACCAAATAATATTATTTACGTGCTAAGGGGTATCTAGAGAGTGGGATAGGTTTAATAACTACCCTAACCCAAACACGTACCCTAACCCTAACTCCTACCCTAACCCTAACACGTACCCTAATCCTAAACCGTACCCTAAACCGAGCCCTAACCCTAACACTAACCCTAACACTTACCCTAACCCATACCCTACGCCGTACCCGAAACCCTCCCCGAACCCGTACCCTAAGCCGTACCCTTATCCTAACCCTAAGCCTAACCCTAACACTAGGCTACTCTTGAGTGTTTCTGCCCCCAATAGATTGCCTAAGCACTAGTGTTTTAAGAAACAGCTTAAAAAGAGAATCCTAATGTGATTTCTTTATAATGTGTGTCTTCCTTATCTTATCCTAGTGTGTAAAATCTTTTCCATGGCTGGATCCCCAAATAATATTCCTTTACGTGCTAAGGGGTATCTAGAGAGTGGGATAGGTTTAATAACCCTAACCCTAACACATACCCTAACGCTAAACCCTACCCTAACCCTAACACGTACCCTATTCCTAAACCGTACTCTAAACCGAGCCCTAACCCTAAAACTAACCCTAAACCTAACCCTAACCCTAACCCATACCCTACACCGTGCCCGAACCCCTCCCCGAACCCATAACCTAAGCCGTGCCCTAACCCTAACCCTAAGCCTAAACCTAACCCTAGGCTACCCTTGACTGCTTCTGCCTCCAATAGATTTCCTAAGCACTAGTGTTTTAAGGAACAGCTTAAAAAGAGAATCCTAATGTGATTTCTTTATAAAGGGTGTGTTCCTTATCTTAGCCTAGTGTCTAAACTCTTCTCCATGGCTGGACCCCCAAATAATATTCCTTTACGTGCTAAGGGGTATCTAGAGAGTGAGATAGGTTTAATAACTACACTAACCTTAATGCGTACCCTAACCCTAACCCCTACCCTAACCCTAACACGTACTCTAAATCCTAACCAATACCCGAAACCGAGCCCTAACCCCAACACTCACCCTAACCCTAACCATAACCCATACCCTACGCCGCAACCGAAGCCCTCCCCGAACCCGTACCGTAAGCAGTACCCTAAGCCTAACCCTAAGCCTAACCCTAACCCTAGGCTACCCTTGACTGCTTCTGCCTCCAATAGATTTCCTAAGCACTAGTGTTTTAAGGAACAGCTTAAAAAGAGAATCCTAATGTGATTTCATTATAATGGGTGTGTTCCTTATCTTATCCTAGTGTCTAAACTCTTCTCCATGGCTAGACCACCAAATAATATTCCTTTACGTGCTAAGGGGTATCTAGAGAGTGAGATAGGTTTAATAACTACCCTAACCCTAACGCGTACCCTAACCCTAACCCCTACCCTAACCCTAACACGTACCCTAATCCTAACCCGTATCCTAAACGGAGCCCTAACCCTAACACTAACCCAAACCCTAACCCTAACCCATACCCTACGCCGTACCCGAAGCTCTCCCCGAACCCGTACCCTAAGCAGTGCCCTAAGCCTAACCCTAAGCCTAACCGTAACCCTAGGCTACTCTTGACTGCTTCTGCCTCCAATAGATTTCCTAAGCACTAGTGTTTTAAGGAACAGCTTAAAAAGAGAATCCTAATGTGATTTCTTTATAATGTGTGTGTTCCTTATATTATCTTAGTGTCTAAACTCTTCTCCATGGCTGGACCCCCAAATAATATTCCTTTACGTGCTAAGGGGTATCTAGAGAGTGGGATAGGTTTAATAACTACCCTAACCCTAACGCGTACCCTAACCCTAACCCCTACCCTAACCCTAACACGTACCCTAAACCTAAACTGTACCCTAAACCGAGCCCTAACCCTAACACTAACTCTAACCCTAACACTAACCCATACCCTACGCCGTACCCGAAGCCCTCCCCGAACCCGTACCCTAAGCCATACCCTTATCCTAACCCTAAGCCTAACCCTAACACTAGGCTACTCTTGAGTGTTTCTGCCCCCAATAGATTGCCTAAGCACTAGTGTTTTAAGAAACAGCTTAAAAAGAGAATCCTAATGTGATTTCTTTATAATGTGTGTCTTCCTTATCTTATCCTAGTGTGTAAAATCTTTTCCATGGCTGGATCCCCAAATAATATTCCTTTACGTGCTAAGGGGTATCTAGAGAGTGGGATAGGTTTAATAACCCTAACCCTAACACATACCCTAACCCTAAACCCTACCCTAACCCTAACACGTACCCTATTCCTAAACCGTACTCTAAACCGAGCCCTAACCCTAAAACTAACCCTAAACCTAACCCTAACCCTAACCCATACCCTACACCGTGCCCGAACCCCTCCCCGAACCCATAACCTAAGCCGTGCTCTAACCCTAACCCTAAGCCTAAACCTAACCCTAGGCTACCCTTGACTGCTTCTGCCTCCAATAGATTTCCTAAGCACTAGTGTTTTAAGGAACAGCTTAAAAAGAGAATCCTAATGTGATTTCTTTATAAAGGGTGTGTTCCTTATCTTAGCCTAGTGTCTAAACTCTTCTCCATGGCTGGACCCCCAAATACTATTCCTTTACGTGCTAAGGGGTATCTAGAGAGTGAGATAGGTTTAATAACTACACTAACCTTAATGCGTACCCTAACCCTAACCCCTACCCTAACCCTAACACGTACTCTAAATCCTAACCAATACCCGAAACCGAGCCCTAACCCCAACACTCACCCTAACCCTAACCATAACCCATACCCTACGCCTCAACCGAAGCCCTCCCCGAACCCGTACCGTAAGCAGTACCCTAAGCCTAACCCTAAGCCTAACCCTAACCGTAGGCTACCCTTGACTGCTTCTGCCTCCAATAGATTTCCTAAGCACTAGTGTTTTAAGGAACAGCTTAAAAAGAGAATCCTAATGTGATTTCATTATAATGGGTGTGTTCCTTATCTTATCCTAGTGTCTAAACTCTTCTCCATGGCTAGACCACCAAATAATATTCCTTTACGTGCTAAGGGGTATCTAGAGAGTGAGATAGGTTTAATAACTACCCTAACCCTAACGCGTACCCTAACCCTAACCCCTACCCTAACCCTAACACGTACCCTAATCCTAACCCGTATCCTAAACGGAGCCCTAACCCTAACACTAACCCAAACCCTAACCCTAACCCATACCCTACGCCGTACCCGAAGCTCTCCCCGAACCCGTACCCTAAGCAGTGCCCTAAGCCTAACCCTAAGCCTAACCCTAACCCTAGGCTACCCTTGACTGCTTCTGCCTCCAATAGATTTCCTAAGCACTAGTGTTTTAAGGAACAGCTTAAAAAGAGAATCCTAATGTGATTTCTTTATAATGTGTGTGTTCCTTATATTATCTTAGTGTCTAAACTCTTCTCCATGGCTGGACCCCCAAATAATATTCCTTTACGTGCTAAGGGGTATCTAGAGAGTGGGATAGGTTTAATAACTACCCTAACCCTAACGCGTACCCTAACCCTAACCCCTACCCTAACCCTAACACGTACCCTAAACCTAAACTGTACCCTAAACAGAGCCCTAACCCTAACACTAACTCTAACCCTAACACTAACCCATACCCTACGCCGTACCCGAAGCCCTCCCCGAACCCGTACCCTAAGCCGTACCCTTATCCTAACCCTAAGCCTAACCCTAACACTAGGCTACTCTTGACTATTTCTGCCCCCAATAGATTGCCTAAGCACTAGTGTTTTAAGAAACAGCTTAAAAAGAGAATCCTAATGTGATTTCTTTATAATGTGTGTCTTCCTTATCTTATCCTAGTGTGTAAAATCTTTTCCATGGCTGGATCCCCAAATAATATTCCTTTACGTGCTAAGGCGTATCTAGAGAGTGGGATAGGTTTAATAACCCTAACCCTAACACATACCCTAACCCTAAACCCTACCCTAACCCTAACACGGACCCTATTCCTAAACCGTACTCTAAACCGAGTCCTAACCCTAAAACTAACCCTAAACCTAACCCTAACCCTAACCCATACCCTACACCGTGCCCGAACCCCTCCCCGAACCCATAACCTAAGCCGTGCCCTAACCCTAACCCTAAGCCTAAACCTAACCCTAGGCTACCCTTGACTGCTTCTGCCTCCAATAGATTTCCTAAGCACTAGTGTTTTAAGGAACAGCTTAAAAAGAGAATCCTAATGTGATTTCTTTATAAAGGGTGTGTTCCTTATCTTAGCCTAGTGTCTAAACTCTTCTCCATGGCTGGACCCCCAAATAATATTCCTTTACGTGCTAAGGGGTATCTAGAGAGTGAGATAGGTTTAATAACTACACTAACCTTAATGCGTACCCTAACCCTAACCCCTACCCTAACCCTAACACGTACTCTAAATCCTAACCAATACCCGAAACCTAGCCCTAACCCCAACACTCACCCTAACCCTAACCATAACCCATACCCTACGCCGCAACCGAAGCCCTCCCCGAACCCGTACCGTAAGCAGTACCCTAAGCCTAACCCTAAGCCTAACCCTAACCCTAGGCTACCCTTGACTGCTTCTGCCTCCAATAGATTTCCTAAGCACTAGTGTTTTAAGGAACAGCTTAAAAAGAGAATCCTAATGTGATTTCATTATAATGGGTGTGTTCCTTATCTTATCCTAGTGTCTAAACTCTTCTCCATGGCTAGACCACCAAATAATATTCCTTTACGTGCTAAGGGGTATCTAGAGAGTGAGATAGGTTTAATAACTACCCTAACCCTAACGCGTACCCTAACCCTAACCCCTACCCTAACCCTAACACGTACCCTAATCC
Source organism: Balaenoptera physalus (assembly GCF_965194825.1). Taxonomy (NCBI): domain Eukaryota; kingdom Metazoa; phylum Chordata; class Mammalia; order Artiodactyla; family Balaenopteridae; genus Balaenoptera; species Balaenoptera physalus. Next base: position 537,948 of record NW_028126404.1, read on the forward strand.
TAACCCGTACCCTAAACGGAGCCCTAACCCTAACACTAACCCAAACCCTAACCCTAACCCATACCCTACGCCGTACCCGAAGCTCTCCCCGAACCCGTACCCTAAGCAGTGCCCTAAGCCTAACCCTAAGCCTAACCCTAACCCTAGGCTACCCTTGACTGCTTCTGCCTCCAATAGATTTCCTAAGCACTAGTGTTTTAAGGAACAGCTTAAAAAGAGAATCCTAATGTGATTTCTTTATAATGTGTGTGTTCCTTATATTATCTTAGTGTCTAAACTCTTCTCCATGGCTGGACCCCCAAATAATATTCCTTTACGTGCTAAGGGGTATCTAGAGAGTGGGATAGGTTTAATAACTACCCTAACCCTAACGCGTACCCTAACCCCTACCCTAACCCTAACACGTACCCTAAACCTAAACTGTACCCTAAACCGAGCCCTAACCCTAACACTAACTCTAACCCTAACACTAACCCATACCCTACGCCGTACCCGAAGCCCTCCCCGAACCCGTACCCTAAGCCGTACCCTTATCCTAACCCTAAGCCTAACCCTAACACTAGGCTACTCTTGACTGTTTCTGCCCCCAATAGATTGCCTAAGCACTAGTGTTTTAAGAAACAGCTTAAAAAGAGAATCCTAATGTGATTTCTTTATAATGTGTGTCTTCCTTATCTTATCCTAGTGTGTAAAATCTTTTCCATGGCTGGATCCCCAAATAATATTCCTTTACGTGCTAAGGGGTATCTAGAGAGTGGGATAGGTTTAATAACACTAACCCTAACACATACCCTAACCCTAAACCCTACCCTAACCCTAACACGTACCCTATTCCTAAACCGTACTCTAAACCGAGCCCTAACCCTAAAACTAACCCTAACCCTAACCCTAACCCATACCCTACACCGTGCCCGAACCCCTCCCCGAACCCATAACCTAAGCCGTGCCCTAACCCTAACCCTAAGCCTAAACCTAACCCTAGGCTACCCTTGACTGCTTCTGCCTCCAATAGATTTCCTAAGCACTAGTGTTTTAAGGAACAGCTTAAAAAGAGAATCCTAATGTGATTTCTTTATAAAGGGTGTGTTCCTTATCTTAGCCTAGTGTCTAAACTCTTCTCCATGGCTGGAACCCCAAATAATATTCCTTTACGTGCTAAGGAGTATCTAGAGAGTGAGATAGGTTTAATAACTACACTAACCTTAATGCGTACCCTAACCCTAACCCCTACCCTAACCCTAACACGTACTCTAAATCCTAACCAATACCCGAAACCGAGCCCTAACCCCAACACTCACCCTAACCCTAACCATAACCCATACCCTACGCCGCAACCGAAGCCCTCCCCGAACCCGTACCGTAAGCAGTACCCTAAGCCTAACCCTAACCCTAGGCTACCCTTGACTGCTTCTGCCTCCAATAGATTTCCTAAGCACTAGTGTTTTAAGGAACAGCTTAAAAAGAGAATCCTAATGTGATTTCATTATAATGGGTGTGTTCCTTATCTTATCCTAGTGTCTAAACTCTTCTCCATGGCTAGACCACCAAATAATATTCCTTTACGTGCTAAGGGGTATCTAGAGAGTGAGATAGGTTTAATAACTACCCTAACCCTAACGCGTACCCTAACCCTAACCCCTACCCTAACCCTAACACGTACCCTAATCCTAACCCGTACCCTAAACGGAGCCCTAACCCTAACACTAACCCAAACCCTAACCCTAACCCATACCCTACGCCGTACCCGAAGCTCTCCCCGAACCCGTACCCTAAGCAGTGCCCTAAGCCTAACCCTAAGCCTAACCCTAACCCTAGGCTACCCTTGACTGCTTCTGCCTCCAATAGATTTCCTAAGCACTAGTGTTTTAAGAAACAGCTTAAAAAGAGAATCCTAATGTGATTTCTTTATAATGTGTGTCTTCCTTATCTTATCCTAGTGTGTAAAATCTTTTCCATGGCTGGATCCCCAAATAATATTCCTTTACGTGCTAAGGGGTATCTAGAGAGTGGGATAGGTTTAATAACCCTAACCCTAAACCCTACCCTAACCCTAACACGTACCCTATTCCTAAACCGTACTCTAAACCGAGCCCTAACCCTAAAACTAACCCTAACCCTAACCCTAACCCATACCCTACACCGTGCCCGAACCCCTCCCCGAACCCATAACCTAAGCCGTGCCCTAACCCTAACCCTAGGCTACCCTTGACTGCTTCTGCCTCCAATAGATTTCCTAAGCACTAGTGTTTTAAGGAACAGCTTAAAAAGAGAATCCTAATGTGATTTCTTTATAAAGGGTGTGTTCCTTATCTTAGCCTAGTGTCTAAACTCTTCTCCATGGCTGGACCCCCAAATAATATTCCTTTACGTGCTAAGGGGTATCTAGAGAGTGAGATAGGTTTAATAACTACACTAACCTTAATGCGTACCCTAACCCTAACCCCTACCCTAACCCTAACACGTACTCTAAATCCTAACCAATACCCGAAACCGAGCCCTAACCCCAACACTCACCCTAACCCTAACCATAACCCATACCCTACGCCGCAACCGAAGCCCTCCCCGAACCCGTACCGTAAGCAGTACCCTAAGCCTAACCCTAAGCCTAACCCTAACCCTAGGCTACCCTTGACTGCTTCTGCCTCCAATAGATTTCCTAAGCACTAGTGTTTTAAGGAACAGCTTAAAAAGAGAATCCTAATGTGATTTCATTATAATGGGTGTGTTCCTTATCTTATCCTAGTGTCTAAACTCTTCTCCATGGCTAGACCACCAAATAATATTCCTTTACGTGCTAAGGGGTATCTAGAGAGTGAGATAGGTTTAATAACTACCCTAACCCTAACGCGTACCCTAACCCTAACCCCTACCCTAACCCTAACACGTACCCTAATCCTAACCCGTACCCTAAACGGAGCCCTAACCCTAACACTAACCCAAACCCTAACCCTAACCCATACCCTACGCCGTACCCGAAGCTCTCCCCGAACCCGTACCCTAAGCAGTGCCCTAAGCCTAACCCTAAGCCTAACCCTAACCCTAGGCTACCCTTGACTGCTTCTGCCTCCAATAGATTTCCTAAGCACTAGTGTTTTAAGGAACAGCTTAAAAAGAGAATCCTAATGTGATTTCTTTATAATGTGTGTGTTCCTTATATTATCTTAGTGTCTAAACTCTTCTCCATGGCTGGACCCCCAAATAATATTCCTTTACGTGCTAAGGGGTATCTAGAGAGTGGGATAGGTTTAATAACTACCCTAACCCTAACGCGTACCCTAACCCCTACCCTAACCCTAACACGTACCCTAAACCTAAACTGTACCCTAAACCGAGCCCTAACCCTAACACTAACTCTAACCCTAACACTAACCCATACCCTACGCCGTACCCGAAGCCCTCCCCGAACCCGTACCCTAAGCCGTACCCTTATCCTAACCCTAAGCCTAACCCTAACACTAGGCTACTCTTGACTGTTTCTGCCCCCAATAGATTGCCTAAGCACTAGTTTTTTAAGAAACAGCTTAAAAAGAGAATCCTAATGTGATTTCTTTATAATGTGTGTCTTCCTTATCTTATCCTAGTGTGTAAAATCTTTTCCATGGCTGGATCCCCAAATAATATTCCTTTACGTGCTAAGGGGTATCTAGAGAGTGGGATAGGTTTAATAACACTAACCCTAACACATACCCTAACGCTAAACCCTACCCTAACCCTAACACGTACCCTATTCCTAAACCGTACTCTAAACCGAGGCCTAACCCTAAAACTAACCCTAACCCTAACCCTAACCCATACCCTACACCGTGCCCGAACCCCTCCCCGAACCCATAACCTAAGCCGTGCCCTAACCCTAACCCTAAGCCTAAACCTAACCCTAGGCTACCCTTGACTGCTTCTGCCTCCAATAGATTTCCTAAGCACTAGTGTTTTAAGGAACAGCTTAAAAAGAGAATCCTAATGTGATTTCTTTATAAAGGGTGTGTTCCTTATCTTAGCCTAGTGTCTAAACTCTTCTCCATGGCTGGACCCCCAAATAATATTCCTTTACGTGCTAAGGGGTATCTAGAGAGTGAGATAGGTTTAATAACTACACTAACCTTAATGCGTACCCTAACCCTAACCCCTACCCTAACCCTAACACGTACTCTAAATCCTAACCAATACCCGAAACCGAGCCCTAACCCCAACACTCACCCTAACCCTAACCATAACCCATACCCTACGCCGCAACCGAAGCCCTCCCCGAACCCGTACCGTAAGCAGTACCCTAAGCCTAACCCTAACCCTAGGCTACCCTTGACTGCTTCTGCCTCCAATAGATTTCCTAAGCACTAGTGTTTTAAGGAACAGCTTAAAAAGAGAATCCTAATGTGATTTCATTATAATGGGTGTGTTCCTTATCTTATCCTAGTGTCTAAACTCTTCTCCATGGCTAGACCACCAAATAATATTCCTTTACGTGCTAAGGGGTATCTAGAGAGTGAGATAGGTTTAATAACTACCCTAACCCTAACGCGTACCCTAACCCTAACCCCTACCCTAACCCTAACACGTACCCTAATCCTAACCCGTACCCTAAACGGAGCCCTAACCCTAACACTAACCCAAACCCTAACCCTAACCCATACCCTACGCCGTACCCGAAGCTCTCCCCGAACCCGTACCCTAAGCAGTGCCCTAAGCCTAACCCTAAGCCTAACCCTAACCCTAGGCTACCCTTGACTGCTTCTGCCTCCAATAGATTTCCTAAGCACTAGTGTTTTAAGAAACAGCTTAAAAAGAGAATCCTAATGTGATTTCTTTATAATGTGTGTCTTCCTTATCTTATCCTAGTGTGTAAAATCTTTTCCATGGCTGGTTCCCCAAATAATATTCCTTTACGTGCTAAGGGGTATCTAGAGAGTGGGATAGGTTTAATAACCCTAACCCTAACACATACCCTAACCCTAAACCCTACCCTAACCCTAACACGTACCCTATTCCTAAACCGTACTCTAAACCGAGCCCTAACCCTAAAACTAACCCTATCCCTAACCCTAACCCATACCCTACACCGTGCCCGAACCCCTCCCCGAACCCATAACCTAAGCCGTGCCCTAACCCTAACCCTAAGCCTAAACCTAACCCTAGGCTACCCTTGACTGCTTCTGCCTCCAATAGATTTCCTAAGCACTAGTGTTTTAAGGAACAGCTTAAAAAGAGAATCCTAATGTGATTTCTTTATAAAGGGTGTGTTCCTTATCTTAGCCTAGTGTCTAAACTCTTCTCCATGGCTGGACCCCCAAATAATATTCCTTTACGTGCTAAGGGGTATCTAGAGAGTGAGATAGGTTTAATAACTACACTAACTTTAATGCGTACCCTAACCCTAACCCCTACCCTAACCCTAACACGTACTCTAAATCCTAACCAATACCCGAAACCGAGCCCTAATCCCAACACTCACCCTAACCCTAACCATAACCCATACCCTACGCCGCAACCGAAGCCCTCCCCGAACCCGTACCGTAAGCAGTACCCTAAGCCTAACCCTAAGCCTAACCGTAACCCTAGGCTACCCTTGACTGCTTCTGCCTCCAATAGATTTCCTAAGCACTAGTGTTTTAAGGAACAGCTTAAAAAGAGAATCCTAATGTGATTTCATTATAATGGGTGTGTTCCTTATCTTATCCTAGTGTCTAAACTCTTCTCCATGGCTAGACCACCAAATAATATTCCTTTACGTGCTAAGGGGTATCTAGAGAGTGAGATAGGTTTAATAACTACCCTAACCCTAACGCGTACCCTAACCCTAACCCCTACCCTAACCCTAACACGTACCCTAATCCTAACCCGTATCCTAAACGGAGCCCTAACCCTAACACTAACCCAAACCCTAACCCTAACCCATACCCTACGCCGTACCCGAAGCTCTCCCCGAACCCGTACCCTAAGCAGTGCCCTAAGCCTAACCCTAAGCCTAACCCTAACCCTAGGCTACCCTTGACTGCTTCTGCCTCCAGTAGATTTCCTAAGCACTAGTGTTTTAAGGAACAGCTTAAAAAGAGAATCCTAATGTGATTTCTTTATAATGTGTGTGTTCCTTATATTATCTTAGTGTCTAAACTCTTCTCCATGGCTGGACCCCCAAATAATATTCCTTTACGTGCTAAGGGGTATCTAGAGAGTGGGATAGGTTTAATAACTACCCTAACCCTAACACGTACCCTAATCCTAACCAATACCCTAAACCGAGCCCTAACCCTAACACTAACCCTAACCCTAACCCTAACCCATACCCTACGCCGTAATGAAAGCCCTCCCCGAACCCGTACCCTAAACCGCACCCTAAGCCTAACCCTAAGCCTAACCCTAACCCTAGGCTAACCTTGACTGCTTCTGCCTCCAATAGATTTCCTAAGCACTAATGTTTTAAGGAACAGCTTAAAAAGAGAATCCTAATGTGATTTCTTTATAAAGGGTGTGTTCCTTATCTTAGCCTAGTGTCTAAACTCTTCTCCATGGGTGGACCCCCAAATAATATTCCTTTACGTGCTAAGGGGTATCTAGAGAGTGGGATAGGTTTAATAACTACCCTAACCCTAATGCGTAACCTAACCCTAACCCCTACCCTAACCCTAACACGTACCCTAATCCTAAGCCGTACACTAAACCGAGCCCTAACACTAACACTAACCCTAACCCTAACCCTAACCCATACCCTACACCGTACCCGAAGCCCTCCCCGAACCCGTACCCTAAGCCGTACCCTAAGCCGTACCCTAAGCCTAACACTAACCCTAGGCTACCCTTGACTGCTTCTGCCTCCAATAGATTGCCTAAGCACTAGTGTTTTAAGAAACAGCTTAAAAAGAGAATCCTAATGTGATTTCTTTATAATGTGTGTCTTCCTTATCTTATCCTAGTGTCTAAAATCTTTTCCATGCCTGGATCCCCAAATAATATTCCTTTACGTTCTAAGGGGTATCTAGAGAGTGGGATAGGTTTAATAACCCTAACCCTAACACATACCCTAACCCTAACCCCTACCCTAACCCTAACACGTACCCTATTCCTAAACCGTACTCTAAACCGAGCCCTAACCCTAAAACTAACCCTAACCCTAACCCTAACCCATACCCTACACCGTGCCCGAACCCCTCCCCGAACCCATAACCTAAGCCGTGCCCTAACCCTAACCCTAAGCCTAAACCTAACCCTAGGCTACCCTTGACTGCTTCTGCCTCCAATAGATTTCCTAAGCACTAGTGTTTTAAGGAACAGCTTAAAAAGTGAATCCTAATGTGATTTCTTTATAAAGGGTGTGTTCCTTATCTTAGCCTAGTGTCTAAACTCTTCTCCATGGCTGGACCCCCAAATAATATTCCTTTACGTGCTAACGGGTATCTAGAGAGTGGGATAGGTTTAATAACTACCCTAACCCTAATGCGTACCCTAACCCTAACCCCTACCCTAACACTAACACGTACCCTAATCCTAACCAATACCCTAAACCGAGCCCTAACCCCAACACTAACCCTAACCCTAACCCTAACCCATACCCTACGCCGCAACCGAAGCCCTCCCCGAACCCGTACCCTAAACCGTACCCTAAGCCTAACCCTAAGCCTTACCCTAACCCTAGGGTACCCTTGACTGCTTCTGCCTCCAATAGATTTCCTAAGCACTAGTGTTTTAAGGAACAGCTTAAAAAGAGAATCCTAATGTGATTTCATTATAATGGGTGTGTTCCTTATCTTATCCTAGTGTCTAAACTCTTCTCCATGGCTGGACCACCAAATAATATTCCTTTACGTGCTAAGGGGTATCTAGAGAGTGAGATAGGTTTAATAACTACCCTAACCCTAACGCGTACCCTAACCCTAACCCCTACCCTAACCCTAACACGTACCCTAATCCTAAACCGTACACTAAACCGAGCCTTAACACTAACACTAACCCTAACCCTAACCCTAACCCATACCCTACACCGTACCCGAAGCCCTCCCCGAACCCGTACCCTAAGCCGTACCCTAAGCCGTACCCTAAGCCTAACACTAACCCTAGGCTACCCTTGACTGCTTCTGCCTCCAATAGATTTCCTAAGCACTAGTGTTTTAAGGAACAGCTTAAAAAGAGAATCCTAATGTGATTTCTTTATAATGTGTGTGTTCCTTATCTTATCCTTGTGTCTAAACTCTTCTCCATGGCTGGATCCCCAAATAATATTCCTTTAAGTGCTAAGGGGTATCTAGAGAGTGGGATAGGTTTAATAACCCTAACCCTAACACGTACCCTAATCCTAAACCGTACCCTAAACCGAGCCCTAACCCTAACACCAACCCTAACACTAACCCTAACCCATACCCTACGCCGTGCCCTAACCCCTCCCCAAACCCATACCCTAAGCCGTACCCTAACCCTAACCCTAAGCCTAACCCTAAACCTGGGCTACCCTTGACTGCTTCTGCCTCCAATAGATTGCCTAAGCACTAGTGTTTTAAGAAACAGCTTAAAAAGCGAATCCTAATGTGATTTCTTTATAATGTGTGTCTTCCTTATCTTATCCTAGTGTCTAAAATCTTCTCCATGGCTGGATCCCCAAATAATATTCCTTTACGTGCTAAGGGGTATCTAGAGAGTGGGATAGGTTTAATAACTACCCTAACCCTAACGCGTACCCTAACCCTAACCCCTACCCTAACCCTAACACGTACCCTAATCATAACCCGTACCCTAAACGGAGCCCTAACCCTAACACTAACCCAAACCCTAACCCTAACCCATACCCTACGCCGTACCCAAACCCCTCCCCGAACCCGTACCCTAAGCCGTACCCTAAGCCTAACTCTAAGCCTAACCCTAACCCTAGGCTACCCTTGACTGCTTCTGCCTCCAATAGATTTCCTAAGCACTAGTGGTTTAAGGAACAGCTTAAAAAGAGAATCCTAATGTGATTTCTTTATAAAGGGTGTGTTCCTTATCTTAGCCTAGTGTCTAAACTCTTCTCCATGGCTGGACCCCCAAATAATATTTCTTTACGTGCTAAGGGGTATCTAGAGAGTGGGTTAGGTTTAATAACTACCGTAACCCTAATGCGTACCCTAACCCTAACACGTAACCTAATCCTAAGCCGTTCACTAAACCGAGCCCTAACACTAACATTAACCCTAACCCTAACCCTAACCCATACCCTACACCGTACCCGAAGCCCTCCCCGAACCCGTACCCTAAGCCGTATCCTAAGCCTAACCTTAAGCCTAACCCTAACCCTAGCCTACCCTTGACTGCTTCTGCCTCCAATAGATTTCCTAAGCACTAGTGGTTTAAGGAACAGCTTAAAAAGAGAATCCTAATGTGGTTTCTTTATAATGTGTGTGTTCCTTATCTTATCCTAGTGTCTAAACTCTTCTCCATGGCTGGACCTGCAAATAATATTCCTTTACGTGCTAAGGGGTATCTAGGGAGTGGGATAGGTTTAATAACTACCCTAACCCTAACGCGTACCCTAACCCTAACCCCTACCCTAACCCTAACACGTACCCTAACCCTAACCAATACCCTAAACCGAGCCCTAACCCCAACACTAACTCTAACCCTAACACTAACCCATACCCTACGCCGTACCCGAAGCCCTCCCCGAACCCGTGCCCTAAGCCGTACCCTTAGCCTAACCCTAAGCCTAACCCTAACACTAGGCTACCCTTGACTGCTTCTGCCTCCAATAGATTTCCTAAGCACTAGTGTTTTAAAGAACAGCTTAAAAAGAGAATCCTAATGTGATTTCTTTATAATGGGTGTGTTCCTTATCTTATCCTAGTGTCTAAACTCTTCTCCATGGCTGGACCACCAAATAATATTATTTACGTGCTAAGGGGTATCTAGAGAGTGGGATAGGTTTAATAACTACCCTAACCCAAACACGTACCCTAACCCTAACAACTACCCTAACCCTAACACGTACCCTAATCCTAAACCGTACCCTAAACCGAGCCCTAACCCTAACACTAACCCTAACACTTACCCTAACCCATACCCTACGCCGTACCCGAAACCCTCCCCGAACCCGTACCCTAAGCCGTACCCTTATCCTAACCCTAAGCCTAACCCTAACACTAGGCTACTCTTGAGTGTTTCTGCCCCCAATAGATTGCCTAAGCACTAGTGTTTTAAGAAACAGCTTAAAAAGAGAATCCTAATGTGATTTCTTTATAATGTGTGTCTTCCTTATCTTATCCTAGTGTGTAAAATCTTTTCCATGGCTGGATCCCCAAATAATATTCCTTTACGTGCTAAGGGGTATCTAGAGAGTGGGATAGGTTTAATAACCCTAACCCTAACACATACCCTAACGCTAAACCCTACCCTAACCCTAACACGTACCCTATTCCTAAACCGTACTCTAAACCGAGCCCTAACCCTAAAACTAACCCTAAACCTAACCCTAACCCTAACCCATACCCTACACCGTGCCCGAACCCCTCCCCGAACCCATAACCTAAGCCGTGCCCTAACCCTAACCCTAAGCCTAAACCTAACCCTAGGCTACCCTTGACTGCTTCTGCCTCCAATAGATTTCCTAAGCACTAGTGTTTTAAGGAACAGCTTAAAAAGAGAATCCTAATGTGATTTCTTTATAAAGGGTGTGTTCCTTATCTTAGCCTAGTGTCTAAACTCTTCTCCATGGCTGGACCCCCAAATAATATTCCTTTACGTGCTAAGGGGTATCTAGAGAGTGAGATAGGTTTAATAACTACACTAACCTTAATGCGTACCCTAACCCTAACCCCTACCCTAACCCTAACACGTACTCTAAATCCTAACCAATACCCGAAACCGAGCCCTAACCCCAACACTCACCCTAACCCTAACCATAACCCATACCCTACGCCGCAACCGAAGCCCTCCCCGAACCCGTACCGTAAGCAGTACCCTAAGCCTAACCCTAAGCCTAACCCTAACCCTAGGCTACCCTTGACTGCTTCTGCCTCCAATAGATTTCCTAAGCACTAGTGTTTTAAGGAACAGCTTAAAAAGAGAATCCTAATGTGATTTCATTATAATGGGTGTGTTCCTTATCTTATCCTAGTGTCTAAACTCTTCTCCATGGCTAGACCACCAAATAATATTCCTTTACGTGCTAAGGGGTATCTAGAGAGTGAGATAGGTTTAATAACTACCCTAACCCTAACGCGTACCCTAACCCTAACCCCTACCCTAACCCTAACACGTACCCTAATCCTAAACCGTACACTAAACCGAGCCTTAACACTAACACTAACCCTAACCCTAACCCTAACCCATACCCTACACCGTACCCGAAGCCCTCCCCGAACCCGTACCCTAAGCCGTACCCTAAGCCGTACCCTAAGCCTAACACTAACCCTAGGCTACCCTTGACTGCTTCTGCCTCCAATAGATTTCCTAAGCACTAGTGTTTTAAGGAACAGCTTAAAAAGAGAATCCTAATGTGATTTCTTTATAATGTGTGTGTTCCTTATCTTATCCTTGTGTCTAAACTCTTCTCCATGGCTGGATCCCCAAATAATATTCCTTTAAGTGCTAAGGGGTATCTAGAGAGTGGGATAGGTTTAATAACCCTAACCCTAACACGTACCCTAATCCTAAACCGTACCCTAAACCGAGCCCTAACCCTAACACCAACCCTAACACTAACCCTAACCCATACCCTACGCCGTGCCCTAACCCCTCCCCAAACCCATACCCTAAGCCGTACCCTAAACCTAACCCTAAGCCTAACCCTAAACCTGGGCTACCCTTGACTGCTTCTGCCTCCAATAGATTGCCTAAGCACTAGTGTTTTAAGAAACAGCTTAAAAAGCGAATCCTAATGTGATTTCTTTATAATGTGTGTCTTCCTTATCTTATCCTAGTGTCTAAAATCTTCTCCATGGCTGGATCCCCAAATAATATTCCTTTACGTGCTAAGGGGTATCTAGAGAGTGGGATAGGTTTAATAACTACCCTAACCCTAACGCGTACCCTAACCCTAACCCCTACCCTAACCCTAACACGTACCCTAATCATAACCCGTACCCTAAACGGAGCCCTAACCCTAACACTAACTCTAACCCTAACACTAACCCATACCCTACGCCGTACCCGAAGCCCTCCCCGAACCCGTACCCTAAGCCATACCCTTATCCTAACCCTAAGCCTAACCCTAACACTAGGCTACTCTTGAGTGTTTCTGCCCCCAATAGATTGCCTAAGCACTAGTGTTTTAAGAAACAGCTTAAAAAGAGAATCCTAATGTGATTTCTTTATAATGTGTGTCTTCCTTATCTTATCCTAGTGTGTAAAATCTTTTCCATGGCTGGATCCCCAAATAATATTCCTTTACGTGCTAAGGGGTATCTAGAGAGTGGGATAGGTTTAATAACCCTAACCCTAACACATACCCTAACCCTAAACCCTACCCTAACCCTAACACGTACCCTATTCCTAAACCGTACTCTAAACCGAGCCCTAACCCTAAAACTAACCCTAAACCTAACCCTATCCCTAACCCATACCCTACACCGTGCCCGAACCCCTCCCCGAACCCATAACCTAAGCCGTGCTCTAACCCTAACCCTAAGCCTAAACCTAACCCTAGGCTACCCTTGACTGCTTCTGCCTCCAATAGATTTCCTAAGCACTAGTGTTTTAAGGAACAGCTTAAAAAGAGAATCCTAAAGTGATTTCTTTATAAAGGGTGTGTTCCTTATCTTAGCCTAGTGTCTAAACTCTTCTCCATGGCTGGACCCCCAAATAATATTCCTTTACGTGCTAAGGGGTATCTAGAGAGTGAGATAGGTTTAATAACTACACTAACCTTAATGCGTACCCTAACCCTAACCCCTACCCTAACCCTAACACGTACTCTAAATCCTAACCAATACCCGAAACCGAGCCCTAACCCCAACACTCACACTAACCCTAACCATAACCCATACCCTACGCCGCAACCGAAGCCCTCCCCGAACCCGTACCGTAAGCAGTACCCTAAGCCTAACCCTAAGCCTAACCCTAACCCTAGGCTACCCTTGACTGCTTCTGCCTCCAATAGATTTCCTAAGCACTAGTGTTTTAAGGAACAGCTTAAAAAGAGAATCCTAATGTGATTTCATTATAATGGGTGTGTTCCTTATATTATCTTAGTGTCTAAACTCTTCTCCATGGCTGGACCCCCAAATAATATTCCTTTACGTGCTAAGGGGTATCTAGAGAGTGAGATAGGTTTAATAACTACACTAACCTTAATGCGTACCCTAACCCTAATCCCTACCCTAACCCTAACACGTACTCTAAATCCTAACCAATACCCGAAACCGAGCCCTAACCCCAACACTCACCCTAACCCTAACCATAACCCATACCCTACGCCGCAACCGAAGCCCTCCCCGAACCCGTACTGTAAGCAGTACCCTAAGCCTAACCCTAAGCCTAACCTTAACCCTAGGCTACCCTTGACTGCTTCTGCCTCCAATAGATTTCCTAAGCACTAGTGTTTTAAGGAACAGCTTACAAAGAGAATCCTAATGTGATTTCATTATAATGGGTGTGTTCCTTATCTTATCCTAGTGTCTAAACTCTTCTCCATGGCTAGACCACCAAATAATATTCCTTTACGTGCTAAGGGGTATCTAGAGAGTGAGATAGGTTTAATAACTACCCTAACCCTAACGCGTACCCTAACCCTAACCCCTACCCTAACCCTAACACGTACACTAATCCTAACCCGTACCCTAAACGGAGCCCTAACCCTAACACTAACCCAAACCCTAACCCTAACCCATACCCTACGCCGTACCCGAAGCTCTCCCCGAACCCGTACCCTAAGCAGTGCCCTAAGCCTAACCCTAAGCCTAACCCTAACCCTAGGCTACCCTTGACTGCTTCTGCCTCCAATAGATTTCCTAAGCACTAGTGTTTTAAGGAACAGCTTAAAAAGAGAATCCTAATGTGATTTCTTTATAATGTGTGTGTTCCTTATATTATCTTAGTGTCTAAACTCTTCTCCATGGCTGGACCCCCAAATAATATTCCTTTACGTGCTAAGGGGTATCTAGAGAGTGGGATAGGTTTAATAACTACCCTAACCCTAACGCGTACCCTAACCCTAACCCCTACCCTAACCCTAACACGTACCCTAAACCTAAACTGTACCCTAAACCGAGCCCTAACCCTAACACTAACTCTAACCCTAACACTAACCCATACCCTACGCCGTACCCGAAGCCCTCCCCGAACCCGTGCCCTAAGCCGTACCCTTAGCCTAACCCTAAGCCTAACCCTAACACTAGGCTACCCTTGACTGCTTCTGCCTCCAATAGATTTCCTAAGCACTAGTGTTTTAAAGAACAGCTTAAAAAGAGAATCCTAATGTGATTTCTTTATAATGGGTGTGTTCCTTATCTTATCCTAGTGTCTAAACTCTTCTCCATGGCTGGACCACCAAATAATATTATTTACGTGCTAAGGGGTATCTAGAGAGTGGGATAGGTTTAATAACTACCCTAACCCAAACACGTACCCTAACCCTAACAACTACCCTAACCCTAACACGTACCCTAATCCTAAACCGTACCCTAAACCGAGCCCTAACCCTAACACTAACCCTAACACTTACCCTAACCCATACCCTACGCCGTACCCGAAACCCTCCCCGAACCCGTACCCTAAGCCGTACCCTTATCCTAACCCTAAGCCTAACCCTAACACTAGGCTACTCTTGAGTGTTTCTGCCCCCAATAGATTGCCTAAGCACTAGTGTTTTAATTAACAGCTTAAAAAGAGAATCCTAATGTGATTTCTTTATAATGTGTGTCTTCCTTATCTTATCCTAGTGTGTAAAATCTTTTCCATGGCTGGATCCCCAAATAATATTCCTTTACGTGCTAAGGGGTATCTAGAGAGTGGGATAGGTTTAATAACCCTAACCCTAACACATACCCTAACGCTAAACCCTACCCTAACCCTAACACGTACCCTATTCCTAAACCGTACTCTAAACCGAGCCCTAACCCTAAAACTAACCCTAAACCTAACCCTAACCCTAACCCATACCCTACACCGTGCCCGAACCCCTCCCCGAACCCATAACCTAAGCCGTGCCCTAACCCTAACCCTAAGCCTAAACCTAACCCTAGGCTACCCTTGACTGCTTCTGCCTCCAATAGATTTCCTAAGCACTAGTGTTTTAAGGAACAGCTTAAAAAGAGAATCCTAATGTGATTTCTTTATAAAGGGTGTGTTCCTTATCTTAGCCTAGTGTCTAAACTCTTCTCCATGGCTGGACCCCCAAATAATATTCCTTTACGTGCTAAGGGGTATCTAGAGAGTGAGATAGGTTTAATAACTACACTAACCTTAATGCGTACCCTAACCCTAACCCCTACCCTAACCCTAACACGTACTCTAAATCCTAACCAATACCCGAAACCGAGCCCTAACCCCAACACTCACCCTAACCCTAACCATAACCCATACCCTACGCCGCAACCGAAGCCCTCCCCGAACCCGTACCGTAAGCAGTACCCTAAGCCTAACCCTAAGCCTAACCCTAACCCTAGGCTACCCTTGACTGCTTCTGCCTCCAATAGATTTCCTAAGCACTAGTGTTTTAAGGAACAGCTTAAAAAGAGAATCCTAATGTGATTTCATTATAATGGGTGTGTTCCTTATCTTATCCTAGTGTCTAAACTCTTCTCCATGGCTAGACCACCAAATAATATTCCTTTACGTGCTAAGGGGTATCTAGAGAGTGAGATAGGTTTAATAACTACCCTAACCCTAACGCGTACCCTAACCCTAACCCCTACCCTAACCCTAACACGTACCCTAATCCTAAACCGTACACTAAACCGAGCCTTAACACTAACACTAACCCTAACCCTAACCCTAACCCATACCCTACACCGTACCCGAAGCCCTCCCCGAACCCGTACCCTAAGCCGTACCCTAAGCCGTACCCTAAGCCTAACACTAACCCTAGGCTACCCTTGACTGCTTCTGCCTCCAATAGATTTCCTAAGCACTAGTGTTTTAAGGAACAGCTTAAAAAGAGAATCCTAATGTGATTTCTTTATAATGTGTGTGTTCCTTATCTTATCCTTGTGTCTAAACTCTTCTCCATGGCTGGATCCCCAAATAATATTCCTTTAAGTGCTAAGGGGTATCTAGAGAGTGGGATAGGTTTAATAACCCTAACCCTAACACGTACCCTAATCCTAAACCGTACCCTAAACCGAGCCCTAACCCTAACACCAACCCTAACACTAACCCTAACCCATACCCTACGCCGTGCCCTAACCCCTCCCCAAACCCATACCCTAAGCCGTACCCTAACCCTAACCCTAAGCCTAACCCTAAACCTGGGCTACCCTTGACTGCTTCTGCCTCCAATAGATTGCCTAAGCACTAGTGTTTTAAGAAACAGCTTAAAAAGCGAATCCTAATGTGATTTCTTTATAATGTGTGTCTTCCTTATCTTATCCTAGTGTCTAAAATCTTCTCCATGGCTGGATCCCCAAATAATATTCCTTTACGTGCTAAGGGGTATCTAGAGAGTGGGATAGGTTTAATAACTACCCTAACCCTAACGCGTACCCTAACCCTAACCCCTACCCTAACCCTAACACGTACCCTAATCATAACCCGTACCCTAAACGGAGCCCTAACCCTAACACTAACCCAAACCCTAACCCTAACCCATACCCTACGCCGTACCCAAACCCCTCCCCGAACCCGTACCCTAAGCCGTACCCTAAGCCTAACTCTAAGCCTAACCCTAACCCTAGGCTACCCTTGACTGCTTCTGCCTCCAATAGATTTCCTAAGCACTAGTGGTTTAAGGAACAGCTTAAAAAGAGAATCCTAATGTGATTTCTTTATAAAGGGTGTGTTCCTTATCTTAGCCTAGTGTCTAAACTCTTCTCCATGGCTGGACCCCCAAATAATATTTCTTTACGTGCTAAGGGGTATCTAGAGAGTGGGTTAGGTTTAATAACTACCGTAACCCTAATGCGTACCCTAACCCTAACACGTAACCTAATCCTAAGCCGTTCACTAAACCGAGCCCTAACACTAACATTAACCCTAACCCTAACCCTAACCCATACCCTACACCGTACCCGAAGCCCTCCCCGAACCCGTACCCTAAGCCGTATCCTAAGCCTAACCTTAAGCCTAACCCTAACCCTAGCCTACCCTTGACTGCTTCTGCCTCCAATAGATTTCCTAAGCACTAGTGGTTTAAGGAACAGCTTAAAAAGAGAATCCTAATGTGGTTTCTTTATAATGTGTGTGTTCCTTATCTTATCCTAGTGTCTAAACTCTTCTCCATGGCTGGACCTGCAAATAATATTCCTTTACGTGCTAAGGGGTATCTAGGGAGTGGGATAGGTTTAATAACTACCCTAACCCTAACGCGTACCCTAACCCTAACCCCTACCCTAACCCTAACACGTACCCTAACCCTAACCAATACCCTAAACCGAGCCCTAACCCCAACATTAACCCTAACCCTAACCCTAACCCATACCCTATGCCGCAACCGAAGCCCTCCCCGAACCCGTACCGTAAGCAGTACCCTAAGCCTAACCCTAAGCCTAACCCTAACCCTAGGCTACCCTTGACTGCTTCTGCCTCCAATAGATTTCCTAAGCACTAGTGTTTTAAGGAACAGCTTAAAAAGAGAATCCAAATGTGATTTCATTATAATGGGTGTGTTCCTTATCTTATCCTAGTGTCTAAACTCTTCTCCATGGCTGGACCTCCAAATAATATTCCTTTACGTGCTAAGGGGTATCTAGGGAGTGGGATAGGTTTAATAACTACCCTAACCCTAACGCGTACCCTAACCCCTACCCTAACCCTAACACGTACCCTAAACCTAAACTGTACCCTAAACCGAGCCCTAACCCTAACACTAACTCTAACCCTAACACTAACCCATACCCTACGCCGTACCCGAAGCCCTCCCCGGACCCGTACCCTAAGCCGTACCCTTATCCTAACCCTAAGCCTAACCCTACCACTAGGCTACTCTTGACTGTTTCTGCCCCCAATAGATTGCCTAAGCACTAGTGTTTTAAGAAACAGCTTAAAAAGAGAATCCTAATGTGATTTCTTTATAATGTGTGTCTTCCTTATCTTATCCTAGTGTGTAAAATCTTTTCCATGGCTGGATCCCCAAATAATATTCCTTTACGTGCTAAGGGGTATCTAGAGAGTGCGATAGGTTTAATAACCCTAACCCTAACACATACCCTAACCCTAAACCCTACCCTAACCCTAACACGTACCCTATTCCTAAACCGTACTCTAAACCGAGCCCTAACCCTAAAACTAACCCTAACCCTAACCCTAACCCATACCCTACACCGTGCCCGAACCCCTCCCCGAACCCATAACCTAAGCCGTGCCCTAACCCTAACCCTAAGCCTAAACCTAACCCTAGGCTACCCTTGACTGCTTCTGCCTCCAATAGATTTCCTAAGCACTAGTGTTTTAAGGAACAGCTTAAAAAGAGAATCCTAATGTGATTTCTTTATAAAGGGTGTGTTCCTTATCTTAGCCTAGTGTCTAAACTCTTCTCCATGGCTGGACCCCCAAATAATATTCCTTTACGTGCTAAGGGGTATCTAGAGAGTGAGATAGGTTTAATAACTACACTAACCTTAATGCGTACCCTAACCCTAACCCCTACCCTAACCCTAACACGTACTCTAAATCCTAACCAATACCCGAAACCGAGCCCTAACCCCAACACTCACCCTAACCCTAACCATAACCCATACCCTACGCCGCAACCGAAGCCCTCCCCGAACCCGTACCGTAAGCAGTACCCTAAGCCTAACCCTAAGCCTAACCCTAACCCTAGGCTACCCTTGACTGCTTCTGCCTCCAATAGATTTCCTAAGCACTAGTGTTTTAAGGAACAGCTTAAAAAGAGAATCCTAATGTGATTTCATTATAATGGGTGTGTTCCTTATCTTATCCTAGTGTCTAAACTCTTCTCCATGGCTAGACCACCAAATAATATTCCTTTACGTGCTAAGGGGTATCTAGAGAGTGAGATAGGTTTAATAACTACCCTAACCCTAACGCGTACCCTAACCCTAACCCCTACCCTAACCCTAACACGTACCCTAATCCTAACCCGTATCCTAAACGGAGCCCTAACCCTAACACTAACCCAAACCCTAACACTAACCCATACCCTACGCCGTACCCGAAGCTCTCCCCGAACCCGTACCCTAAGCAGTGCCCTAAGCCTAACCCTAAGCCTAACCCTAACCCTAGGCTACCCTTGACTGCTTCTGCCTCCAATAGATTTCCTAAGCACTAGTGTTTTAAGGAACAGCTTAAAAAGAGAATCCTAATGTGATTTCTTTATAATGTGTGTGTTCCTTATATTATCTTAGTGTCTAAACTCTTCTCCATGGCTGGACCCCCAAATAATATTCCTTTACGTGCTAAGGGGTATCTAGAGAGTGGGATAGGTTTAATAACTACCCTAACCCTAATGCGTACCCTAACCCTAAGCCCTACCCTAACCCTAACACGTACCCTAAACCTAAACTGTACCCTAAACCGAGCCCTAACCCTAACACTAACTCTAACCCTAACACTAACCCATACCCTACGCCGTACCCGAAGCCCTCCCCGAACCCGTACCCTAAGCCATACCCTTATCCTAACCCTAAGCCTAACCCTAACACTAGGCTACTCTTGAGTGTTTCTGCCCCCAATAGATTGCCTAAGCACTAGTGTTTTAAGAAACAGCTTAAAAAGAGAATCCTAATGTGATTTCTTTATAATGTGTGTCTTCCTTATCTTATCCTAGTGTGTAAAATCTTTTCCATGGCTGGATCCCCAAATAATATTCCTTTACGTGCTAAGGGGTATCTAGAGAGTGGGATAGGTTTAATAACCCTAACCCTAACACATACCCTAACCCTAAACCCTACCCTAACCCTAACACGTACCCTATTCCTAAACCGTACTCTAAACCGAGCCCTAACCCTAAAACTAACCCTAAACCTAACCCTAACCCTAACCCATACCCTACACCGTGCCCGAACCCCTCCCCGAACCCATAACCTAAGCCGTGCTCTAACCCTAACCCTAAGCCTAAACCTAACCCTAGGCTACCCTTGACTGCTTCTGCCTCCAATAGATTTCCTAAGCACTAGTGTTTTAAGGAACAGCTTAAAAAGAGAATCCTAATGTGATTTCTTTATAAAGGGTGTGTTCCTTATCTTAGCCTAGTGTCTAAACTCTTCTCCATGGCTGGACCCCCAAATAATATTCCTTTACGTGCTAAGGGGTATCTAGAGAGTGAGATAGGTTTAATAACTACACTAACCTTAATGCGTACCCTAACCCTAACCCCTACCCTAACCCTAACACGTACTCTAAATCCTAACCAATACCCGAAACCGAGCCCTAACCCCAACACTCACACTAACCCTAACCATAACCCATACCCTACGCCGCAACCGAAGCCCTCCCCGAACCCGTACCGTAAGCAGTACCCTAAGCCTAACCCTAAGCCTAACCCTAACCCTAGGCTACCCTTGACTGCTTCTGCCTCCAATAGATTTCCTAAGCACTAGTGTTTTAAGGAACAGCTTAAAAAGAGAATCCTAATGTGATTTCATTATAATGGGTGTGTTCCTTATATTATCTTAGTGTCTAAACTCTTCTCCATGGCTGGACCCCCAAATAATATTCCTTTACGTGCTAAGGGGTATCTAGAGAGTGAGATAGGTTTAATAACTACACTAACCTTAATGCGTACCCTAACCCTAATCCCTACGCTAACCCTAACACGTACTCTAAATCCTAACCAATACCCGAAACCGAGCCCTAACCCCAACACTCACCCTAACCCTAACCATAACCCATACCCTACGCCGCAACCGAAGCCCTCCCCGAACCCGTACTGTAAGCAGTACCCTAAGCCTAACCCTAAGCCTAACCCTAACCCTAGGCTACCCTTGACTGCTTCTGCCTCCAATAGATTTCCTAAGCACTAGTGTTTTAAGGAACAGCTTAAAAAGAGAATCCTAATGTGATTTCATTATAATGGGTGTGTTCCTTATCTTATCCTAGTGTCTAAACTCTTCTCCATGGCTAGACCACCAAATAATATTCCTTTACGTGCTAAGGGGTATCTAGAGAGTGAGATAGGTTTAATAACTACCCTAACCCTAACGCGTACCCTAACCCTAACCCCTACCCTAACCCTAACACGTACACTAATCCTAACCCGTACCCTAAACGGAGCCCTAACCCTAACACTAACCCAAACCCTAACCCTAACCCATACCCTACGCCGTACCCGAAGCTCTCCCCGAACCCGTACCCTAAGCAGTGCCCTAAGCCTAACCCTAAGCCTAACCCTAACCCTAGGCTACCCTTGACTGCTTCTGCCTCCAATAGATTTCCTAAGCACTAGTGTTTTAAGGAACAGCTTAAAAAGAGAATCCTAATGTGATTTCTTTATAATGTGTGTGTTCCTTATATTATCTTAGTGTCTAAACTCTTCTCCATGGCTGGACCCCCAAATAATATTCCTTTACGTGCTAAGGGGTATCTAGAGAGTGGGATAGGTTTAATAACTACCCTAACCCTAATGCGTACCCTAACCCTAAGCCCTACCCTAACCCTAACACGTACCCTAAACCTAAACTGTACCCTAAACCGAGCCCTAACCCTAACACTAACTCTAACCCTAACACTAACCCATACCCTACGCCGTACCCGAAGCCCTCCCCGAACCCGTACCCTAAGCCATACCCTTATCCTAACCCTAAGCCTAACCCTAACACTAGGCTACTCTTGAGTGTTTCTGCCCCCAATAGATTGCCTAAGCACTAGTGTTTTAAGAAACAGCTTAAAAAGAGAATCCTAATGTGATTTCTTTATAATGTGTGTCTTCCTTATCTTATCCTAGTGTGTAAAATCTTTTCCATGGCTGGATCCCCAAATAATATTCCTTTACGTGCTAAGGGGTATCTAGAGAGTGGGATAGGTTTAATAACCCTAACCCTAACACATACCCTAACCCTAAACCCTACCCTAACCCTAACACGTACCCTATTCCTAAACCGTACTCTAAACCGAGCCCTAACCCTAAAACTAACCCTAAACCTAACCCTAACCCTAACCCATACCCTACACCGTGCCCGAACCCCTCCCCGAACCCATAACCTAAGCCGTGCTCTAACCCTAACCCTAAGCCTAAACCTAACCCTAGGCTACCCTTGACTGCTTCTGCCTCCAATAGATTTCCTAAGCACTAGTGTTTTAAGGAACAGCTTAAAAAGAGAATCCTAATGTGATTTCTTTATAAAGGGTGTGTTCCTTATCTTAGCCTAGTGTCTAAACTCTTCTCCATGGCTGGACCCCCAAATAATATTCCTTTACGTGCTAAGGGGTATCTAGAGAGTGAGATAGGTTTAATAACTACACTAACCTTAATGCGTACCCTAACCCTAACCCCAACCCTAACCCTAACACGTACTCTAAATCCTAACCAATACCCGAAACCGAGCCCTAACCCCAACACTCACACTAACCCTAACCATAACCCATACCCTACGCCGCAACCGAAGCCCTCCCCGAACCCGTACCGTAAGCAGTACCCTAAGCCTAACCCTAAGCCTAACCCTAACCCTAGGCTACCCTTGACTGCTTCTGCCTCCAATAGATTTCCTAAGCACTAGTGTTTTAAGGAACAGCTTAAAAAGAGAATCCTAATGTGATTTCATTATAATGGGTGTGTTCCTTATATTATCTTAGTGTCTAAACTCTTCTCCATGGCTGGACCCCCAAATAATATTCCTTTACGTGCTAAGGGGTATCTAGAGAGTGAGATAGGTTTAATAACTACACTAACCTTAATGCGTACCCTAACCCTAATCCCTACCCTAACCCTAACACGTACTCTAAATCCTAACCAATACCCGAAACCGAGCCCTAACCCCAACACTCACCCTAACCCTAACCATAACCCATACCCTACGCCGCAACCGAAGCCCTCCCCGAACCCGTACTGTAAGCAGTACCCTAAGCCTAACCCTAAGCCTAACCCTAACCCTAGGCTACCCTTGACTGCTTCTGCCTCCAATAGATTTCCTAAGCACTAGTGTTTTAAGGAACAGCTTAAAAAGAGAATCCTAATGTGATTTCATTATAATGGGTGTGTTCCTTATCTTATCCTAGTGTCTAAACTCTTCTCCATGGCTAGACCACCAAATAATATTCCTTTACGTGCTAAGGGGTATCTAGAGAGTGAGATAGGTTTAATAACTACCCTAACCCTAATGCGTACCCTAACCCTAACCCCTACCCTAACCCTAACACGTACACTAATCCTAACCCGTACCCTAAACGGAGCCCTAACCCTAACACTAACCCAAACCCTAACCCTAACCCATACCCTACGCCGTACCCGAAGCTCTCCCCGAACCCGTACCCTAAGCAGTGCCCTAAGCCTAACCCTAAGCCTAACCCTAACCCTAGGCTACCCTTGACTGCTTCTGCCTCCAATAGATTTCCTAAGCACTAGTGTTTTAAGGAACAGCTTAAAAAGAGAATCCTAATGTGATTTCTTTATAATGTGTGTGTTCCTTATATTATCTTAGTGTCTAAACTCTTCTCCATGGCTGGACCCCCAAATAATATTCCTTTACGTGCTAAGGGGTATCTAGAGAGTGGGATAGGTTTAATAACTACCCTAACCCTAACGCGTACCCTAACCCTAACCCCTACCCTAACCCTAACACGTACCCTAAACCTAAACTGTACCCTAAACCGAGCCCTAACCCTAACACTAACTCTAACCCTAACACTAACCCATACCCTACGCCGTACCCGAAGCCCTCCCCGAACCCGTACCCTAAGCCATACCCCTATCCTAACCCTAAGCCTAACCCTAACACTAGGCTACTCTTGAGTGTTTCTGCCCCCAATAGATTGCCTAAGCACTAGTGTTTTAAGAAACAGCTTAAAAAGAGAATCCTAATGTGATTTCTTTATAATGTGTGTCTTCCTTATCTTATCCTAGTGTGTAAAATCTTTTCCATGGCTGGATCCCCAAATAATATTCCTTTACGTGCTAAGGGGTATCTAGAGAGTGGGATAGGTTTAATAACCCTAACCCTAACACATACCCTAACGCTAAACCCTACCCTAACCCTAACACGTACCCTATTCCTAAACCGTACTCTAAACCGAGCCCTAACCCTAAAACTAACCCTAAACCTAACCCTAACCCTAACCCATACCCTACACCGTGCCCGAACCCCTCCCCGAACCCATAACCTAAGCCGTGCTCTAACCCTAACCCTAAGCCTAAACCTAACCCTAGGCTACCCTTGACTGCTTCTGCCTCCAATAGATTTCCTAAGCACTAGTGTTTTAAGGAACAGCTTAAAAAGAGAATCCTAATGTGATTTCTTTATAAAGGGTGTGTTCCTTATCTTAGCCTAGTGTCTAAACTCTTCTCCATGGCTGGACCCCCAAATACTATTCCTTTACGTGCTAAGGGGTATCTAGAGAGTGAGATAGGTTTAATAACTACACTAACCTTAATGCGTACCCTAACCCTAACCCCTACCCTAACCCTAACACGTACTCTAAATCCTAACCAATACCCGAAACCGAGCCCTAACCCCAACACTCACCCTAACCCTAACCATAACCCATACCCTACGCCTCAACCGAAGCCCTCCCCGAACCCGTACCGTAAGCAGTACCCTAAGCCTAACCCTAAGCCTAACCCTAACCCTAGGCTACCCTTGACTGCTTCTGCCTCCAATAGATTTCCTAAGCACTAGTGTTTTAAGGAACAGCTTAAAAAGAGAATCCTAATGTGATTTCATTATAATGGGTGTGTTCCTTATCTTATCCTAGTGTCTAAACTCTTCTCCATGGCTAGACCACCAAATAATATTCCTTTACGTGCTAAGGGGTATCTAGAGAGTGAGATAGGTTTAATAACTACCCTAACCCTAACGCGTACCCTAACCCTAACCCCTACCCTAACCCTAACACGTACCCTAATCCTAACCCGTATCCTAAACGGAGCCCTAACCCTAACACTAACCCAAACCCTAACCCTAACCCATACCCTACGCCGTACCCGAAGCTCTCCCCGAACCCGTACCCTAAGCAGTGCCCTAAGCCTAACCCTAAGCCTAACCCTAACCCTAGGCTACCCTTGACTGCTTCTGCCTCCAATAGATTTCCTAAGCACTAGTGTTTTAAGGAACAGCTTAAAAAGAGAATCCTAATGTGATTTCTTTATAATGTGTGTGTTCCTTATATTATCTTAGTGTCTAAACTCTTCTCCATGGCTGGACCCCCAAATAATATTCCTTTACGTGCTAAGGGGTATCTAGAGAGTGGGATAGGTTTAATAACTACCCTAACCCTAACGCGTACCCTAACCCTAACCCCTACCCTAACCCTAACACGTACCCTAAACCTAAACTGTACCCTAAACCGAGCCCTAACCCTAACACTAACTCTAACCCTAACACTAACCCATACCCTACGCCGTACCCGAAGCCCTCCCCGAACCCGTACCCTAAGCCATACCCTTATCCTAACCCTAAGCCTAACCCTAACACTAGGCTACTCTTGAGTGTTTCTGCCCCCAATAGATTGCCTAAGCACTAGTGTTTTAAGAAACAGCTTAAAAAGAGAATCCTAATGTGATTTCTTTATAATGTGTGTCTTCCTTATCTTATCCTAGTGTGTAAAATCTTTTCCATGGCTGGATCCCCAAATAATATTCCTTTACGTGCTAAGGGGTATCTAGAGAGTGGGATAGGTTTAATAACCCTAACCCTAACACATACCCTAACCCTAAACCCTACCCTAACCCTAACACGTACCCTATTCCTAAACCGTACTCTAAACCGAGCCCTAACCCTAAAACTAACCCTAAACCTAACCCTAACCCTAACCCATACCCTACACCGTGCCCGAACCCCTCCCCGAACCCATAACCTAAGCCGTGCCCTAACCCTAACCCTAAGCCTAAACCTAACCCTAGGCTACCCTTGACTGCTTCTGCCTCCAATAGATTTCCTAAGCACTAGTGTTTTAAGGAACAGCTTAAAAAGAGAATCCTAATGTGATTTCTTTATAAAGGGTGTGTTCCTTACCTTAGCCTAGTGTCTAAACTCTTCTCCATGGCTGGACCCCCAAATAATATTCCTTTACGTGCTAAGGGGTATCTAGAGAGTGAGATAGGTTTAATAACTACACTAACGTTAATGCGTACCCTAACCCTAACCCCTACCCTAACCCTAACACGTACTCTAAATCCTAACCAATACCCGAAACCGAGCCCTAACCCCAACACTCACCCTAACCCTAACCATAACCCATACCCTACGCCGCAACCGAAGCCCTCCCCGAACCCGTACCGTAAGCAGTACCCTAAGCCTAACCCTAAGCCTAACCCTAACCCTAGGCTACCCTTGACTGCTTCTGCCTCCAATAGATTTCCTAAGCACTAGTGTTTTAAGGAACAGCTTAAAAAGAGAATCCTAATGTGATTTCATTATAATGGGTGTGTTCCTTATCTTATCCTAGTGTCTAAACTCTTCTCCATGGCTAGGCCACCAAATAATATTCCTTTACGTGCTAAGGGGTATCTAGAGAGTGAGATAGGTTTAATAACTACCCTAACCCTAACGCGTACCCTAACCCTAACCCCTACCCTAACCCTAACACGTACCCTAATCCTAACCCGTACCCTAAACGGAGCCCTAACCCTACACTAACCCAAACCCTAACCCTAACCCATACCCTACGCCGTACCCGAAGCTCTCCCCGAACCCGTACCCTAAGCAGTGCCCTAAGCCTAACCCTAAGCCTAACCCTAACCCTAGGCTACCCTTGACTGCTTCTGCCTCCAATAGATTTCCTAAGCACTAGTGTTTTAAGGAACAGCTTAAAAAGAGAATCCTAATGTGATTTCTTTATAATGTGTGTGTTCCTTATATTATCTTAGTGTCTAAACTCTTCTCCATGGCTGGACCCCCAAATAATATTCCTTTACGTGCTAAGGGGTATCTAGAGAGTGGGATAGGTTTAATAACTACCCTAACCCTAACGCGTACCCTAACCCTAACCCCTACCCTAACCCTAACACGTACCCTAAACCTAAACTGTACCCTAAACAGAGCCCTAACCCTAACACTACCTCTAACCCTAACACTAACCCATACCCTACGCCGTACCCGAAGCCCTCCCCGAACCCGTACCCTAAGCCGTACCCTTATCCTAACCCTAAGCCTAACCCTAACACTAGGCTACTCTTGACTGTTTCTGCCCCCAATAGATTGCCTAAGCACTAGTGTTTTAAGAAACAGCTTAAAAAGAGAATCCTAATGTGATTTCTTTATAATGTGTGTCTTCCTTATCTTATCCTAGTGTGTAAAACCTTTTCCATGGCTGGATCCCCAAATAATATTCCTTTACGTGCTAAGGGGTATCTAGAGAGTGGGATAGGTTTAATAACCCTAACCCTAACACATACCCTAACCCTAAACCCTACCCTAACCCTAACACGTACCCTATTCCTAAACCGTACTCTAAACCGAGTCCTAACCCTAAAACTAACCCTAAACCTAACCCTAACCCTAACCCATACCCTACACCGTGCCCGAACCCCTCCCCAAACCCATAACCTAAGCCGTGCCCTAACCCTAACCCTAAGCCTAAACCTAACCCTAGGCTACCCTTGACTGCTTCTGCCTCCAATAGATTTCCTAAGCACTAGTGTTTTAAGGAACAGCTTAAAAAGAGAATCCTAATGTGATTTCTTTATAAAGGGTGTGTTCCTTATCTTAGCCTAGTGTCTAAACTCTTCTCCATGGCTGGACCCCCAAATAATATTCCTTTACGTGCTAAGGGGTATCTAGAGAGTGAGATAGGTTTAATAACTACACTAACCTTAATGCGTACCCTAACCCTAACCCCTACCCTAACCCTAACACGTACTCTAAATCCTAACCAATACCCGAAACCTAGCCCTAACCCCAACACTCACCCTAACCCTAACCATAACCCATACCCTACGCCGCAACCGAAGCCCTCCCCGAACCCGTACCGTAAGCAGTACCCTAAGCCTAACCCTAAGCCTAACCCTAACCCTAGGCTACCCTTGACTGCTTCTGCCTCCAATAGATTTCCTAAGCACTAGTGTTTTAAGGAACAGCTTAAAAAGAGAATCCTAATGTGATTTCATTATAATGGGTGTGTTCCTTATCTTATCCTAGTGTCTAAACTCTTCTCCATGGCTAGACCACCAAATAATATTCCTTTACGTGCTAAGGGGTATCTAGAGAGTGAGATAGGTTTAATAACTACCCTAACCCTAACGCATACCCTAACCCTAACCCCTACCCTAACCCTAACACGTACCCTAATCCTAACCCGTACCCTAAACGGAGCCCTAACCCTAACACTAACCCAAACCCTAACCCTAACCCATACCCTACGCCGTACCCGAAGCTCTCCCCGAACCCGTACCCTAAGCAGTGCCCTAAGCCTAACCCTAAGCCTAACCCTAACCCTAGGCTACCCTTGACTGCTTCTGCCTCCAATAGATTTCCTAAGCACTAGTGTTTTAAGGAACAGCTTAAAAAGAGAATCCTAATGTGATTTCTTTATAATGTGTGTGTTCCTTATATTATCTTAGTGTCTAAACTCTTCTCCATGGCTGGACCCCCAAATAATATTCCTTTACGTGCTAAGGGGTATCTAGAGAGTGGGATAGGTTTAATAACTACCCTAACCCTAACGCGTACCCTAACCCCTACCCTAACCCTAACACGTACCCTAAACCTAAACTGTACCCTAAACCGAGCCCTAACCCTAACACTAACTCTAAACCTAACACTAACCCATACCCTACGCCGTACCCGAAGCCCTCCCCGAACCCGTACCCTAAGCCGTACCCTTATCCTAACCCTAAGCCTAACCCTAACACTAGGCTACTCTTGACTGTTTCTGCCCCCAATAGATTGCCTAAGCACTAGTGTTTTAAGAAACAGCTTAAAAAGAGAATCCTAATGTGATTTCTTTATAATGTGTGTCTTCCTTATCTTATCCTAGTGTGTAAAATCTTTTCCATGGCTGGATCCCCAAATAATATTCCTTTACGTGCTAAGGGGTATCTAGAGAGTGGGATAGGTTTAATAACACTAACCCTAACACATACCCTAACCCTAAACCCTACCCTAACCCTAACACGTACCCTATTCCTAAACCGTACTCTAAACCGAGCCCTAACCCTAAAACTAACCCTAACCCTAACCCTAACCCATACCCTACACCGTGCCCGAACCCCTCCCCGAACCCATAACCTAAGCCGTGCCCTAACCCTAACCCTAAGCCTAAACCTAACCCTAGGCTACCCTTGACTGCTTCTGCCTCCAATAGATTTCCTAAGCACTAGTGTTTTAAGGAACAGCTTAAAAAGAGAATCCTAATGTGATTTCTTTATAAAGGGTGTGTTCCTTATCTTAGCCTAGTGTCTAAACTCTTCTCCATGGCTGGACCCCCAAATAATATTCCTTTACGTGCTAAGGGGTATCTAGAGAGTGAGATAGGTTTAATAACTACACTAACCTTAATGCGTACCCTAACCCTAACCCCTACCCTAACCCTAACACGTACTCTAAATCCTAACCAATACCCGAAACCGAGCCCTAACCCCAACACTCACCCTAACCCTAACCATAACCCATACCCTACGCCGCAACCGAAGCCCTCCCCGAACCCGTACCGTAAGCAGTACCCTAAGCCTAACCCTAACCCTAGGCTACCCTTGACTGCTTCTGCCTCCAATAGATTTCCTAAGCACTAGTGTTTTAAGGAACAGCTTAAAAAGAGAATCCTAATGTGATTTCATTATAATGGGTGTGTTCCTTATCTTATCCTAGTGTCTAAACTCTTCTCCATGGCTAGACCACCAAATAATATTCCTTTACGTGCTAAGGGGTATCTAGAGAGTGAGATAGGTTTAATAACTACCCTAACCCTAACGCGTACCCTAACCCTAACCCCTACCCTAACCCTAACACGTACCCTAATCCTAACCCGTACCCTAAACGGAGCCCTAACCCTAACACTAACCCAAACCCTAACCCTAACCCATACCCTACGCCGTACCCGAAGCTCTCCCCGAACCCGTACCCTAAGCAGTGCCCTAAGCCTAACCCTAAGCCTAACCCTAACCCTAGGCTACCCTTGACTGCTTCTGCCTCCAATAGATTTCCTAAGCACTAGTGTTTTAAGGAACAGCTTAAAAAGAGAATCCTAATGTGATTTCTTTATAATGTGTGTGTTCCTTATATTATCTTAGTGTCTAAACTCTTCTCCATGGCTGGACCCCCAAATAATATTCCTTTACGTGCTAAGGGGTATCTAGAGAGTGGGATAGGTTTAATAACTACCCTAACCCTAACGCGTACCCTAACCCCTACCCTAACCCTAACACGTACCCTAAACCTAAACTGTACCCTAAACCGAGCCCTAACCCTAACACTAACTCTAACAATAACACTAACCCATACCCTACGCCGTACCCGAAGCCCTCCCCGAACCCGTACCCTAAGCCGTACCCTTATCCTAACCCTAAGCCTAACCCTAACACTAGGCTACTCTTGACTGTTTCTGCCCCCAATAGATTGCCTAAGCACTAGTGTTTTAAGAAACAGCTTAAAAAGAGAATCCTAATGTGATTTCTTTATAATGTGTGTCTTCCTTATCTTATCCTATTTTGTAAAATCTTTTCCATGGCTGGATCCCCAAATAATATTCCTTTACGTGCTAAGGGGTATCTATAGAGTGGGATAGGTTTAATAACCCTAACCCTAACACATACCCTAACCCTAAACCCTACCCTAACCCTAACACGTACCCTATTCCTAAACCGTACTCTAAACCGAGCCCTAACCCTAAAACTAACCCTAACCCTAACCCTAACCCATACCCTACACCGTGCCCGAACCCCTCCCCGAACCCATAACCTAAGCCGTGCCCTAACCCTAACCCTAAGACTAAACCTAACCCTAGGCTACCCTTGACTGCTTCTGCCTCCAATAGATTTCCTAAGCACTAGTGTTTTAAGGAACAGCTTAAAAAGAGAATCCTAATGTGATTTCTTTATAAAGGGTGTGTTCCTTATCTTAGCCTAGTGTCTAAACTCTTCTCCATGGCTGGACCCCCAAATAATATTCCTTTACGTGCTAAGGGGTATCTAGAGAGTGAGATAGGTTTAATAACTACACTAACCTTAATGCGTACCCTAAACCTAACCCCTACCCTAACCCTAACACGTACTCTAAATCCTAACCAATACCCGAAACCGAGCCCTAACCCCAACACTCACCCTAACCCTAACCATAACCCATACCCTACGCCGCAACCGAAGCCCTCCCCGAACCCGTACCGTAAGCAGTACCCTAAGCCTAACCCTAACCCTAGGCTACCCTTGACTGCTTCTGCCTCCAATAGATTTCCTAAGCACTAGTGTTTTAAGGAACAGCTTAAAAAGAGAATCCTAATGTGATTTCATTATAATGGGTGTGTTCCTTATCTTATCCTAGTGTCTAAACTCTTCTCCATGGCTAGACCACCAAATAATATTCCTTTACGTGCTAAGGGGTACCTAGAGAGTGAGACAGGTTTAATAACTACCCTAACCCTAACGCGTACCCTAACCCTAACCCCTACCCTAACCCTAACACGTACCCTAATCCTAACCCGTACCCTAAAGGGAGCCCTAACCCAAACACTAACCCAAACCCTAACCCTAACCCATACCCTACGCCGTACCCGAAACTCTCCCCGAACCCGTACCCTAAGCAGTGCCCTAAGCCTAACCCTAAGCCTAACCCTAACCCTAGGCTACCCTTGACTGCTTCTGCCTCCAATAGATTTCCTAAGCACTAGTGTTTTAAGAAACAGCTTAAAAAGAGAATCCTAATGTGATTTCTTTATAATGTGTGTCTTCCTTATCTTATCCTAGTGTGTAAAATCTTTTCCATGGCTGGATCCCCAAATAATATTCCTTTACGTGCTAAGGGGTATCTAGAGAGTGGGATAGGTTTAATAACCCTAACCCTAACACATACCCTAACCCTAAACCCTACCCTAACCCTAACACGTACACTATTCCTAAACCGTACTCTAAACCGAGCCCTAACCCTAACACTAACCCTAACCCTAACCCTAACCCATACCCTACACCGTGCCCGAACCCCTCCCCGAACCCATAACCTAAGCCGTGCCCTAACCCTAACCCTAAGCCTAAACCTAACCCTAGGCTACCCTTGACTGCTTCTGCCTCCAATAGATTTCCTAAGCACTAGTGTTTTAAGGAACAGCTTAAAAAGAGAATCCTAATGTGATTTCTTTATAAAGGGTGTGTTCCTTATCTTAGCCTAGTGTCTAAACTCTTCTCCATGGCTGGACCCCCAAATAATATTCCTTTACGTGCTAAGGGGTATCTAGAGAGTGAGATAGGTTTAATAACTACACTAACCTTAATGCGTACCCTAACCCTAACCCCTACCCTAACCCTAACACGTACTCTAAATCCTAACCAATACCCGAAACCAAGCCCTAACCCCAACACTCACCCTAACCCTAACCATAACCCATACCCTACGCCGCAACCGAAGCCCTCCCCGAACCCGTACCGTAAGCAGTACCCTAAGCCTAACCCTAAGCCTAACCCTAACCCTAGGCTACCCTTGACTGCTTCTGCCTCCAATAGATTTCCTAAGCACTAGTGTTTTAAGGAACAGCTTAAAAAGAGAATCCTAATGTGATTTCATTATAATGGGTGTGTTCCTTATCTTATCCTAGTGTCTAAACTCTTCTCCATGGCTAGACCACCAAATAATATTCCTTTACGTGCTAAGGGGTATCTAGAGAGTGAGATAGGTTTAATAACTACCCTAACCCTAACGCGTACCCTAACCGTAACCCCTACCCTAACCCTAACACGTACCCTAATCCTAACCCGTACCCTAAACGGAGCCCTAACCCTAACACTAACCCAAACCCTAACCCTAACCCATACCCTACGCCGTACCCGAAGCTCTCCCCGAACCCGTACCCTAAGCAGTGCCCTAAGCCTAACCCTAAGCCTAACCCTAACCCTAGGCTACCCTTGACTGCTTCTGCCTCCAATAGATTTCCTAAGCACTAGTGTTTTAAGGAACAGCTTAAAAAGAGAATCCTAATGTGATTTCTTTATAATGTGTGTGTTCCTTATATTATCTTAGTGTCTAAACTCTTCTCCATGGCTGGACCCCCAAATAATATTCCTTTACGTGCTAAGGGGTATCTAGAGAGTGGGATAGGTTTAATAACTACCCTAACCCTAACGCGTACCCTAACCCCTACCCTAACCCTAACACGTACCCTAAACCTAAACTGTACCCTAAACCGAGCCCTAACCCTAACATTAACTCTAACAATAACACTAACCCATACCCTACGCCGTACCCGAAGCCCTCCCCGAACCCGTACCCTAAGCCGTACCCTTATCCTAACCCTAAGCCTAACCCTAACACTAGGCTACTCTTGACTGTTTCTGCCCCCAATAGATTGCCTAAGCACTAGTGTTTTAAGAAACAGCTTAAAAAGAGAATCCTAATGTGATTTCTTTATAATGTGTGTCTTCCTTATCTTATCCTAGTGTGTAAAATCTTTTCCATGGCTGGATCCCCAAATAATATTCCTTTACGTGCTAAGGGGTATCTAGAGAGTGGGATAGGTTTAATAACCCTAACCCTAACACATACCCTAACCCTAAACCCTACCCTAACCCTAACACGTACCCTATTCCTAAACCGTACTCTAAATCGAGCCCTAACCCTAAAACTAACCCTAACCCTAACCCTAACCCATACCCTACACCGTGCCCGAACCCCTCCCCGAACCCATAACCTAAGCCGTGCCCTAACCCTAACCCTAAGCCTAAACCTAACCCTAGGCTACCCTTCACTGATTCTGCCTCCAATAGATTTCCTAAGCACTAGTGTTTTAAGGAACAGCTTAAAAAGAGAATCCTAATGTGATTTCATTATAATGGGTGTGTTCCTTATCTTATCCTAGTGTCTAAACTCTTCTCCATGGCTAGACCACCAAATAATATTCCTTTACGTGCTAAGGGGTATCTAGAGAGTGAGATAGGTTTAATAACTACCCTAACCCTAACGCGTACCCTAACCCTAACCCCTACCCTAACCCTAACACGTACCCTAATCCTAACCCGTACCCTAAACGGAGCCCTAACCCTAACACTAACCCAAACCCTAACCCTAACCCATACCCTACGCCGTACCCGAAGCTCTCCCCGAACCCGTACCCTAAGCAGTGCCCTAAGCCTAACCCTAAGCCTAACCCTAACCCTAGGCTACCCTTGACTGCTTCTGCCTCCAATAGATTTCCTAAGCACTAGTGTTTTAAGGAACAGCTTAAAAAGAGAATCCTAATGTGATTTCTTTATAATGTGTGTGTTCCTTATATTATCTTAGTGTCTAAACTCTTCTCCATGGCTGGACCCCCAAATAATATTCCTTTACGTGCTAAGGGGTATCTAGAGAGTGGGATAGGTTTAATAACTACCCTAACCCTAACGCGTACCCTAACCCCTACCCTAACCCTAACACGTACCCTAAACCTAAACTGTACCCTAAACCGAGCCCTAACCCTAACACTAACTCTAACAATAACACTAACCCATACCCTACGCCGTACCCGAAGCCCTCCCCGAACCCGTACCCTAAGCCGTACCCTTATCCTAACCCTAAGCCTAACCCTAACACTAGGCTACTCTTGACTGTTTCTGCCCCCAATAGATTGCCTAAGCACTAGTGTTTTAAGAAACAGCTTAAAAAGAGAATCCTAATGTGATTTCTTTATAATGTGTGTCTTCCTTATCTTATCCTAGTGTGTAAAATCTTTTCCATGGCTGGATCCCCAAATAATATTCCTTTACGTGCTAAGGGGTATCTAGAGAGTGGGATAGGTTTAATAACCCTAACCCTAACACATACCCTAACCCTAAACCCTACCCTAACCCTAACACGTACCCTATTCCTAAACCGTACTCTAAACCGAGCCCTAACCCTAAAACTAACCCTAACCCTAACCCTAACCCATACCCTACACCGTGCCCGAACCCCTCCCCGAACCCATAACCTAAGCCGTGCCCTAACCCTAACCCTAAGCCTAAACCTAACCCTAGGCTACCCTTGACTGCTTCTGCCTCCAATAGATTTCCTAAGCACTAGTGTTTTAAGGAACAGCTTAAAAAGAGAATCCTAATGTGATTTCTTTATAAAGGGTGTGTTCCTTATCTTAGCCTAGTGTCTAAACTCTTCTCCATGGCTGGACCCCCAAATAATATTCCTTTACGTGCTAAGGGGTATCTAGAGAGTGAGATAGGTTTAATAACTACACTAACCTTAATGCGTACCCTAACCCTAACCCCTACCCTAACCCTAACACGTACTCTAAATCCTAACCAATACCCGAAACCGAGCCCTAACCCCAACACTCACCCTAACCCTAACCATAACCCATACCCTACGCCGCAACCGAAGCCCTCCCCGAACCCGTACCGTAAGCAGTACCCTAAGCCTAACCCTAAGCCTAACCCTAACCCTAGGCTACCCTTGACTGCTTCTGCCTCCAATAGATTTCCTAAGCACTAGTGTTTTAAGGAACAGCTTAAAAAGAGAATCCTAATGTGATTTCATTATAATGGGTGTGTTCCTTATCTTATCCTAGTGTCTAAACTCTTCTCCATGGCTAGACAACCAAATAATATTCCTTTACGTGCTAAGGGGTATCTAGAGAGTGAGATAGGTTTAATAACTACCCTAACCCTAACGCGTACCCTAACCCTAACCCCTACCCTAACCCTAACACGTACCCTAATCCTAACCCGTACCCTAAACGGAGCCCTAACCCTAACACTAACCCAAACCCTAACCCTAACCCATACCCTACGCCGTACCCGAAGCTCTCCCCGAACCCGTACCCTAAGCAGTGCCCTAAGCCTAACCCTAAGCCTAACCCTAACCCTAGGCTACCCTTGACTGCTTCTGCCTCCAATAGATTTCCTAAGCACTAGTGTTTTAAGAAACAGCTTAAAAAGAGAATCCTAATGTGATTTCTTTATAATGTGTGTCTTCCTTATCTTATCCTAGTGTGTAAAATCTTTTCCATGGCTGGATCCCCAAATAATATTCCTTTACGTGCTAAGGGGTATCTAGAGAGTGGGATAGGTTTAATAACCCTAAGCCTAACACATACCCTAACCCTAAACCCTACCCTAACCCTAACACGTACCCTATTCCTAAACCGTACTCTAAACCGAGCCCTAACCCTAAAACTAACCCTAACCCTAACCCTAACCCATACCCTACACCGTGCCCGAACCCCTCCCCGAACCCATAACCTAAGCCGTGCCCTAACCCTAACCCTAAGCCTAAACCTAACCCTAGGCTACCCTTGACTGCTTCTGCCTCCAATAGATTTCCTAAGCACTAGTGTTTTAAGGAACAGCTTAAAAAGAGAATCCTAATGTGATTTCTTTATAAAGGGTGTGTTCCTTATCTTAGCCTAGTGTCTAAACTCTTCTCCATGGCTGGACCCCCAAATAATATTCCTTTACGTGCTAAGGGGTATCTAGAGAGTGAGATAGGTTTAATAACTACACTAACCTTAATGCGTACCCTAACCCTAACCCCTACCCTAACCCTAACACGTACTCTAAATCCTAACCAATACCCGAAACCGAGCCCTAACCCCAACACTCACCCTAACCCTAACCATAACCCATACCCTACGCCGCAACCGAAGCCCTCCCCGAACCCGTACCGTAAGCAGTACCCTAAGCCTAACCCTAACCCTAGGCTACCCTTGACTGCTTCTGCCTCCAATAGATTTCCTAAGCACTAGTGTTTTAAGGAACAGCTTAAAAAGAGAATCCTAATGTGATTTCATTATAATGGGTGTGTTCCTTATCTTATCCTAGTGTCTAAACTCTTCTCCATGGCTAGACCACCAAATAATATTCCTTTACGTGCTAAGGGGTATCTAGAGAGTGAGATAGGTTTAATAACTACCCTAACCCTAACGCGTACCCTAACCCTAACCCCTACCCTAACCCTAACACGTACCCTAAACCTAACCCGTACCCTAAACGGAGCCCTAACCCTAACACTAACCCAAACCCTAACCCTAACCCATACCCTACGCCGTACCCGAAGCTCTCCCCGAACCCGTACCCTAAGCAGTGCCCTAAGCCTAACCCTAAGCCTAACACTAACCCTAGGCTACCCTTGACTGCTTCTGCCTCCAATAGATTTCCTAAGCACTAGTGTTTTAAGGAACAGCTTAAAAAGAGAATCCTAATGTGATTTCTTTATAATGTGTGTCTTCCTTATCTTATCCTAGTGTGTAAAATCTTTTCCATGGCTGGACCCCCAAATAATATTCCTTTACGTGCTAAGGGGTATCTAGAGAGTGGGATAGGTTTAATAACTACCCTAACCCTAACGCGTACCCTAACCCCTACCCTAACCCTAACACGTACCCTAAACCTAAACTGTACCCTAAACCGAGCCCTAACCCTAACACTAACTCTAACAATAACACTAACCCATACCCTACGCCGTACCCGAAGCCCTCCCCGAACCCGTACCCTAAGCCGTACCCTTATCCTAACCCTAAGCCTAACCCTAACACTAGGCTACTCTTGACTGTTTCTGCCCCCAATAGATTGCCTAAGCACTAGTGTTTTAAGAAACAGCTTAAAAAGAGAATCCTAATGTGATTTCTTTATAATGTGTGTCTTCCTTATCTTATCCTAGTGTGTAAAATCTTTTCCATGGCTGGATCCCCAAATAATATTCCTTTACGTGCTAAGGGGTATCTAGAGAGTGGGATAGGTTTAATAACCCTAACCCTAACACATACCCTAACCCTAAACCCTACCCTAACCCTAACACGTACCCTATTCCTAAACCGTACTCTAAACCGAGCCCTAACCCTAAAACTAACCGTAACCCTAACCCATACCCTACACCGTGCCCGAACCCCTCCCCGAACCCATAACCTAAGCCGTGCCCTAACCCTAACCCTAAGCCTAAACCTAACCCTAGGCTACCCTTGACTGCTTCTGCCTCCAATAGATTTCCTAAGCACTAGTGTTTTAAGGAACAGCTTAAAAAGAGAATCCTAATGTGATTTCTTTATAAAGGGTGTGTTCCTTATCTTAGCCTAGTGTCTAAACTCTTCTCCATGGCTGGACCCCCAAATAATATTCCTTTACGTGCTAAGGGGTATCTAGAGAGTGAGATAGGTTTAATAACTACACTAACCTTAATGCGTACCCTAACCCTAACCCCTACCCTAACCCTAACACGTACTCTAAATCCTAACCAATACCCGAAACCGAGCCCTAACCCCAACACTCACCCTAACCCTAACCATAACCCATACCCTACGCCGCAACCGAAGCCCTCCCCGAACCCGTACCGTAAGCAGTACCCTAAGCCTAACCCTAACCCTAGGCTACCCTTGACTGCTTCTGCCTCCAATAGATTTCCTAAGCACTAGTGTTTTAAGGAACAGCTTAAAAAGAGAATCCTAATGTGATTTCATTATAATGGGTGTGTTCCTTATCTTATCCTAGTGTCTAAACTCTTCTCCATGGCTAGACCACCAAATAATATTCCTTTACGTGCTAAGGGGTATCTAGAGAGTGAGATAGGTTTAATAACTACCCTAACCCTAACGCGTACCCTAACCCTAACCCCTACCCTAACCCTAACACGTACCCTAATCCTAACCCGTACCCTAAACGGAGCCCTAACCCTAACACTAACCCAAACCCTAACCCTAAACCATACCCTACGCCGTACCCGAAGCTCTCCCCGAACCCGTACCCTAAGCAGTGCCCTAAGCCTAACCCTAAGCCTAACCCTAACCCTAGGCTACCCTTGACTGCTTCTGCCTCCAATAGATTTCCTAAGCACTAGTGTTTTAAGGAACAGCTTAAAAAGAGAATCCTAATGTGATTTCTTTATAATGTGTGTGTTCCTTATATTATCTTAGTGTCTAAACTCTTCTCCATGGCTGGACCCCCAAATAATATTCCTTTACGTGCTAAGGGGTATCTAGAGAGTGGGATAGGTTTAATAACTACCCTAACCCTAACGCGTACCCTAACCCCTACCCTAACCCTAACACGTACCCTAAACCTAAACTGTACCCTAAACCGAGCCCTAACCCTAACACTAACTCTAACAATAACACTAACCCATACCCTACGCCGTACCCGAAGCCCTCCCCGAACCCGTACCCTAAGCCGTACCCTTATCCTAACCCTAAGCCTAACCCTAACACTAGGCTACTCTTGACTGTTTCTGCCCCCAATAGATTGCCTAAGCACTAGTGTTTTAAGAAACAGCTTAAAAAGAGAATCCTAATGTGATTTCTTTATAATGTGTGTCTTCCTTATCTTATCCTAGTGTGTAAAATCTTTTCCATGGCTGGATCCCCAAATAATATTCCTTTACGTGCTAAGGGGTATCTAGAGAGTGGGATAGGTTTAATAACCCTAACCCTAACACATACCCTAACCCTAAACCCTACCCTAACCCTAACACGTACCCTATTCCTAAACCGTACTCTAAACCGAGCCCTAACCCTCAAACTAACCCTAACCCTAACCCTAACCCATACCCTACACCGTGCCCGAACCCCTCCCAGAACCCATAACCTAAGCCGTGCCCTAACCCTAACCCTAAGCCTAAACCTAACCCTAGGCTACCCTTGACTGCTTCTGCCTCCAATAGATTTCCTAAGCACTAGTGTTTTAAGGAACAGCTTAAAAAGAGAATCCTAATGTGATTTCTTTATAAAGGGTGTGTTCCTTATCTTAGCCTAGTGTCTAAACTCTTCTCCATGGCTGGACCCCCAAATAATATTCCTTTACGTGCTAAGGGGTATCTAGAGAGTGAGATAGGTTTAATAACTACACTAACCTTAATGCGTACCCTAACCCTAATCCCTACCCTAACCCTAACACGTACTCTAAATCCTAACCAATACCCGAAACCGAGCCCTAACCCCAACACTCACCCTAACCCTAACCATAACCCATACCCTACGCCGCAACCGAAGCCCTCCCCGAACCCGTACCGTAAGCAGTACCCTAAGCCTAACCCTAAGCCTAACCCTAACCCTAGGCTACCCTTGACTGCTTCTGCCTCCAATAGATTTCCTAAGCACTAGTGTTTTAAGGAACAGCTTAAAAAGAGAATCCTAATGTGATTTCTTTATAAAGGGTGTGTTCCTTATCTTAGCCTAGTGTCTAAACTCTTCTCCATGGCTAGACCACCAAATAATATTCCTTTACGTGCTAAGGGGTATCTAGAGAGTGAGATAGGTTTAATAACTACCCTAACCCTAACGCGTACCCTAACCCTAACCCCTACCCTAACCCTAACACGTACCCTAATCCTAACCCGTACCCTAAACGGAGCCCTAACCCTAACACTAACCCAAACCCTAACCCTAACCCATACCCTACGCCGTACCCGAAGCTCTCCCCGAACCCGTACCCTAAGCAGTGCCCTAAGCCTAACCCGAAGCCTAACCCTAACCCTAGGCTACCCTTGACTACTTCTGCCTCCAATAGATTTCCTAAGCACTAGTGTTTTAAGGAACAGCTTAAAAAGAGAATCCTAATGTGATTTCTTTATAATGTGTGTGTTCCTTATATTATCTTAGTGTCTAAACTCTTCTCCATGGCTGGACCCCCAAATAATATTCCTTTACGTGCTAAGGGGTATCTAGAGAGTGGGATAGGTTTAATAACTACCCTAACCCTAACACATACCCTAACCCTAACCCCTACCCTAACCCTAACACGTACCCTATTCCTAAACCGTACTCTAAACCGAGCCCTAACCCTAAAACTAACCCTAACCCTAACCCTAACCCATACCCTACACCGTGCCCGAACCCCTCCCCGAACCCATAACCTAAGCCGTGCCCTAACCCTAACCATAAGCCTAAACCTAACCCTAGGCTACCCTTGACTGCTTCTGCCTCCAATAGATTTCCTAAGCACTAGTGTTTTAAGGAACAGCTTAAAAAGAGAATCCTAAAGTGATTTCTTTATAAAGGGTGTGTTCCTTATCTTATCCTAGTGTCTAAACTCTTCTCCATGGCTGGACCCCCAAATAATATTCCTTTACGTGCTAACGGGTATCTAGAGAGTGGGATAGGTTTAATAACTACCCTAACCCTAATGCGTACCCTAACCCTAACCCCTGCCCTAGCCGTAACAGGTACCCTAATCCTAAGCCGTACACTAAACCGAGCCCTAACACTAACATTAACCCTAACCCTAACCTTAACCCATACCCTACACTGTACCTGAAGCCCTCCCCGAACCCGTACCCTAAGCCGTATCCTAAGCCTAACCTTAAGCCTAACCCTAACCCTAGGCTACCCTTGACTGCTTCTGCCTCCAATAGATTTCCTAAGCACTAGTATTTTAAGGAACAGCTTAAAAAGAGAATCCTAATGTGATTTCTTTATAATGTGTGTGTTCCTTATCTTATCCTAGTGCCTAAACTCTTCTCCATGGCTGGACCTCCAAATAATATTCCTTTACGTGCTAAGGGGTATCTAGAGAGTGGGATAGGTTTAATAACTACCCTAACCCTAACGCGTACCCTAACCCTAACCCCTACCCTCACCCTAACACGTACCCTAATCCTAACCAATACCCTAAACCGAGCCCTAACCCTAACACTAACCCAAACCCTAACCCTAACCCATACCCTTCGCCGTACCCAAACCCCTCCCCGAACCCGTACCCTAAGCCGTACCCTAAGCCTAACTCTAAGCCTAACCCTAACCCTAGGCTACCCTTGACTGCTTCTGCCTCCAATAGATTTCCTAAGCACTTGTGGTTTAAGGAACAGCTTAAAAAGAGAATCCTAATGTGATTTCTTTATAAAGGGTGTGTTCCTTATCTTAGCCTAGTGTCTAAACTCTTCTCCATGGCTGGACCCCCAAATAATATTCCTTTACGTGCTAAGGGGTATCTAGAGAGTGGGATAGGTTTAATAACTACCGTAACCCTAATGCGTACCCTAACCCTAACCCCTAACCTAACCCTAACACGTAACCTAATCCTAAGCCGTTCACTAAACCGAGCCCTAACACTAACATTAACCCTAACCCTAACCCTAACCCATACCCTACACCGTAACCGAAGCCCTCCCCGAACCCGTACCCTAAGCAGTGCCCTAAGCCTAACCCTAAGCCTAACCCTAACCCTAGCCTACCCTTGACTGCTTCTGCCTCCAATAGATTTCCTAAGCACTAGTGGTTTAAGGAACAGCTTAAAAAGAGAATCCTAATGTGATTTCATTATAATGGGTGTGTTCCTTATCTTATCCTAGTGTCTAAACTCTTCTCCATGGCTAGACCACCAAATAATATTCCTTTACGTGCTAAGGGGTATCTAGAGAGTGAGATAGGTTTAATAACTACCCTAACCCTAACGCGTACCCTAACCCTAACCCCTACCCTAACCCTAACACGTACCCTAATCCTAACCCGTACCCTAAACGGAGCCCTAACCCTAAAACTAAC
Source organism: Balaenoptera physalus (assembly GCF_965194825.1). Classification (NCBI taxonomy): domain Eukaryota; kingdom Metazoa; phylum Chordata; class Mammalia; order Artiodactyla; family Balaenopteridae; genus Balaenoptera; species Balaenoptera physalus. The sequence continues at coordinate 580,677 of NW_028126404.1, forward strand.
CCAAACCCTAACCCTAACCCATACCCTACGCCGTACCCGAAGCTCTCCCCGAACCCGTACCCTAAGCAGTGCCCTAAGCCTAACCCTAAGCCTAACCCTAACCCTAGGCTACCCTTGACTGCTTCTGCCTCCAATAGATTTCCTAAGCACTAGTGTTTTAAGGAACAGCTTAAAAAGAGAATCCTAATGTGATTTCTTTATAATGTGTGTGTTCCTTATATTATCTTAGTGTCTAAACTCTTCTCCATGGCTGGACCCCCAAATAATATTCCTTTACGTGCTAAGGGGTATCTAGAGAGTGGGATAGGTTTAATAACTACCCTAACCCTAACGCGTACCCTAACCCCTACCCTAACCCTAACAGGTACCCTAAACCTAAACTGTACCCTAAACCGAGCCTTAACCCTAACACTAACTCTAACCCTAACACTAACACATACCCTACGCCGTACCCGAAGCCCTCCCCGAACCCGTACCCTAAGCCGTACCCTTAGCCTAACCCTAAGCCTAACCCTAACACTAGGCTACTCTTGACTGTTTCTGCCCCCAATAGATTGCCTAAGCACTAGTGTTTTAAGAAACAGCTTAGAAAGAGAATCCTAATGTGATTTCTTTATAATGTGTGTCTTCCTTATCTTATCCTAGTGTGTAAAATCTTTTCCATGGCTGGATCACCAAATAATATTCCTTTACGTGCTAAGGGGTATCTAGAGAGTGGGATAGGTTTAAGAACTACCCTAACCCTAACGCGTACCCTAACCCTAACCCCTACCGTAACCCTAACACGTACTCTAAATCCTAACCAATACCCTAAACCGAGCCCTAACCCCAACACTAACCCTAACCCTTACCCTAACCCACACCCTACGACGTACCCGAAGCCCTCCCCGAACCCGTACCCTAAGCAGTGCCCTAAGCGTAACCCTAAGCTTAACCCTAACCCTAGGCTACCCTTGACTGCTTCTGCCTCCAATAGATTTCCTAAGCACTAGTAATTTAAAGAACAGCTTAAAAAGAGAATCCTAATGTGATTTCTTTATAATGGGTGTGTTCCTTATATTATCCTAGTGTCTAAACTCTTCTCCATGGCTGGACCCCCAAATAATATACCCTTATGTGCTAAGGGGAATCTAGAGAGTGGGATAGGTTTAATAACTACCCTAACCCTAACGCGTACCCTAACTCTAACCCCTACCCTAACCCTAACACGTACCCTAATCCTAACCAATACCCTAAACCGAGCCCTAACCCTAACCCTAACCCATACCCTACGCCGTACCGATAGCCCTCCCCGAACCCGTACCCTAAGCCGCACCCTAAGCCTAACCCTAAGCCTAACCCTAACCCTAGGCTACCCTTGACAGCTTCTGCCTCCAATAGATTTCCTAAGCACTAGTGTTTTAAGGAACAGCTTAAAAAGAGAATCCTAATGTGATTTCTTTATAATGGTTGTGTTCCTTATCTTATCGTAGTGTCTAAACTCTTCTCCATGGCTGGACCACCAAATAATATTATTTACGTGCTAAGGGGTATCTAGAGAGTGGGATAGGTTTAATAACTACCCTAACCCAAACACGTACCCTAACCCTAACTCCTACCCTAACGCTAACACGTACCCTAATCCTAAACCGTACCCTAAACCTAGCCCTAACCCTAACACTAACCCTAACCCTTACCCTAATCCATACCCTATGCCGTACCCGAAGCCCTCCCCGAACCCGTACCCTAAGCAGTGCCCTAAGCCTAACCCTAAGCCTATCCCTAACCCTAGGCTACCCTTGACTGCTTCTGCCTCCAATAGATTTCCTAAGCACTAGTGTTTTAAAGAACAGCTTAAAAAGAGAATCCTAATGTGATTTCTTTATAATGGGTGTGTTCCTTATCTTATCCTAGTGTCTAAACTCTTCTCCATGGCTGGACCCCCAAATAATATTCCTTTATGTGCAAAGGGGTATCTAGAGAGTGGGATAGGTTTAATAACTACCCTAACCCTAACGCGTACCCTAACTCTAACCCCTACCCTAACCCTAACACGTACTCTAATCCTAACCAATACCCTAAACCGAGCCCTAACCCTAACACTAACCCTAACCCTAACCCTAACCCATACCCTACGCCGTACCGATAGCCCTCCCCGAACCCGAACCCTAAGCCGCACCCTAAGCCTAACCCTAAGCCTAACCCTAACCCTAGGCTAACCTTGACTGCTTCTGCCTCCAATAGATTTCCTAAGCACTAGTGTTTTAAGGAACTGCTTAAAAAGAGAATCCTAATGTGATTTCTTTATAATGTGTGTGTTCCTTATATTATCTTAGTGTCTAAACTCTTCTCCATGGCTGGACCCCCAAATAATATTCCTTTACGTGCTAAGGGGTATCTAGAGAGTGGGATAGGTTTAATAACTACCCTAACCCTAACGCGTACCCTAAACCTAAACTGTACCCTAAACCGAGCCCTAACCCTAACACTAACTCTAACCCTAACACTAACCCATACCCTACGCCGTACCCGAAGCCCTCCCCGAACCCGTACCCTAAGTCGTACCCTTAGCATAACCCTAAGCCTAACCCTAACACTAGGCTACCCTTGACTGCTTCTGCCCCAAATAGATTTCCTAAGCACTATTGTTTTAAGGAACAGCTTAAAAAGAGAATCCTAATGTGATTTCTTTATAAAGGGTGTGTTCCTTATCTTAGCCTAGTGTCTAAACTCTTCTCCATGGCTGGACCCCCAAATAATATTCCTTTACGTGCTAAGGGGTATCTAGAGAGTGAGATAGGTTTAATAACTACACTAACCTTAATGCGTACCCTAACCTTAACCCCTACCCTAACCCTAACACGTACCCTAATCCTAACCCGTACCCTAAACGGAGCCCTAACCCTAACACTAACCCAAACCCTAACCCTAACCCATACCCTACGCCGTACCCGAAGCTCTCCCCGAACCCGTACCCTAAGCAGTGCCCTAAGCCTAACCCTAAGCCTAACCCTAACCCTAGGCTACCCTTGACTGCTTCTGCCTCCAATAGATTTCCTAAGCATTAGTGTTTTAAGGAACAGCTTAAAAAGATAATCCTAATTTGATTTCTTTATAATGTGTGTGTTCCTTATATTATCTTAGTGTCTAAACTCTTCTCCATGGCTGGACCCCCAAATAATATTCCTTTACGTGCTAAGGGTTATCTAGAGAGTGGGATAGGTTTAATAACTACCCTAACCCTAACGCGTACCCTAACCCTAACCCCTACCCTAACCCTAACACGTACCCTAAACCTAAATTGTACCCTAAACCGAGCCCTAACCCTAACACTAACTCTAACCCTAACACTAACCCATAACCTACGCCGTACCCGAAGCCCTCCCCGAACCCGTACCCTAAGCCGTACCCTTAGCCTAACCCTAAACCTAACCCTAACACTAGGCTACTCTTGACTGTTTCTGCCCCCAATAGATTGCCTAAGCACTAGTGTTTTAAGAAAGAGCTTAAAAAGAGAATCCTAATGTGATTTCTTTATAATGTGTGTCTTCCTTATCTTATCCTAGTGTCTAAAATCTTTTCCATGGCTGGATCCCCAAATAATATTCCTTTACGTGCTAAGGGGTATCTAGAGAGTGGGATAGGTTTAATAACCCTAACCCTAACACATACCCTAACCCTAACCCCTACCCTAACCCTAACACGTACCCTATTTCTAAAGTGTACTCTAAACCGAGCCCTAACCCTAAAACTAACCCTAACCCTAACCCTAACCCATACCCTACACCGTGCCCGAACCCCGCCCCGAACCCATAACCTAATCCGTGCCCTAACCCTAACCCTAAGCCTAAACCTAACCCTAGGCTACCCTTGACTGCTTCTGCCTCCAATAGATTTCCTAAGCACTAGTGGTTTAAGGAACAGCTTAAAAAGAGAATCCTAATGTGATTTCGTTATAAAGGGTGTGTTCCTTATCTTAGCCTAGTGTCTAAACTCTTCTCCATGGCTGGACCCCCAAATAATATTCCTTTACGTGCTAAGGGGTATCTAGAGAGTGGGATAGGTTTAATAACTACCGTAACCCTAATGCGTACCCTAACCCTAACCCCTACCCTAACCCTAACACGTAACCTAATCCTAAGCCGTTCACTAAACCGAGCCCTAACACTAACATTAACCCTAACCCTAACCCTAACCCATACCCTCCACTGTACCCGAAGCCCTCCCCGAACCCATACCCTAAGCCGTATCCTAAGCCTAACCTTAAGCCTAACCCTAACCCTAGCCTACCCTTGACTGCTTCTGCCTCCAATAGATTTCCTAAGCACTAGTGGTTTAAGGAACAGCTTAAAAAGAGAATCCTAATGCGGTTTCTTTATAATGTGTGTGTTCCTTATCTTATCCTAGTGTTTAAACTCTTCTCCATGGATGGACCTCCAAATAATATTCCTTTACGTGCTAAGGGGTATCTTGGGAGTGGGATAGGTTTAATAACTACCCTAACCCTAACGCGTACCCTAACCCTAACCCCTACCCTAACCCTAACACGTACCCTAATCCTAACCAATACCCTAAACCGAGCCCTAACCCCAACATTAACCCTCACCCTAACCCTAACCCATACCCTACGCCGCAACCGAAGCCCTCCCCGAACCCGTACCGTAAGCAGTACCCTAAGCCTAACCCTAAGCCTAACCCTAACCCTAGGCTACCCTTGACTGCTTCTGCCTCCAATAGATTTCCTAAGCACTAGTGTTTTAAGGAACAGCTTAAAAAGAGAATCCTAATGTGATTTCATTATAATGGGTGTGTTCCTTATCTTATCCTAGTGTCTAAACACTTCTCCATGGCTAGACCACCAAATAATATTCCTTTACGTGCAAAGGGGTATCTAGAGAGTGAGATAGGTTTAATAACTACCCTAACCCTAACGCGTACCCTAACCCTAACCCCTACCCTAACCCTAACACGGACCCTAATCCTAACCCGTACCCTAAACGGAGCCCTAACCCTAACACTAACCCAAACCCTAACCCTAACCCATACCCTACGCCGTACCCGAAGCTCTCCCCGAACCCGTACCCTAAGCAGTGCCCTCAGCCTAACCCTAAGCCTAACCCTAACCCTAGGCTACCCTTGACTGCTTCTGCCTCCAATAGATTTCCTAAGCACTAGTGTTTTAAGGAACAGCTTAAAAAGAGAATCCTAATGTGATTTCTTTATAATGTGTGTGTTCCTTATATTATCTTAGTGTCTAAACTCTTCTCCATGGCTGGACCCCCAAATAATATTCCTTTACGTGCTAAGGGGTATCTAGAGAGTGGGATAGGTTTAATAACTACCCTAACCCTAACGCGTACCCTAACCCTAACCCCTACCCTAACCCTAACACGTACCCTAAACCTAAACTGTACCCTAAACCGAGCCCTAACCCTAACACTAACTGTAACCCTAACACTAACCCATACCCTACGCTGTACCCGAAGCCCTCCCTGAACTCGTACCCTAAGCCGTACCCTTAGCCTAACCCTAAGCCTAACCCTAACACTAGGCTACTCTTGACTGTTTCTGCCCCCAATAGATTGCCTAAGCACTAGTGTTTTAAGAAACAGCTTAAAAAGAGAATCCTAATGTGATTTCTTTATAAAGGGTGTGTTCCTTATCTTAGCCTAGTGTCTAAACTCTTCTCCATGGCTGGACCCCCAAATAATATTCCTTTACGTGCTAAGGGGTATCTAGAGAGTGAGATAGGTTTAATAACTACACTAACCTTAATGCGTACCCTAACCCTAACCCCTACCCTAACCCTAACACGTACTCTAAATCCTAACCAATACCCTAAACCGAACCCTAACCCCAACACTCACCCTAACCCTAACCATAACCCATACCCTACGCCGCAACCGAAGCCCTCCCCGAACCCGTACCGTAAGCAGTACCCTAAGCCTAACCCTAAGCCTAACCCTAACCCTAGGCTACCCTTGACTGCTTCTGCCTCCAATAGATTTCCTAAGCACTAGTGTTTTAAGGAACAGCTTAAAAAGAGAATCCTAATGTGATTTCATTATAATGGGTGTGTTCCTTATCTTATCCTAGTGTCTAAACTCTTCTCCATGGCTAGACCACCAAATAATATTCCTTTACGTGCTAAGGGGTATCTAGAGAGTGAGATAGGTTTAATAACTACCCTAACCCTAACGCGTACCCTAACCCTAACCCCTACCCTAACCCTAACACGTACCCTAATCCTAACCCGTACCCTAAACGGAGCCCTAACCCTAACACTAACCCAAACCCTAACCCTAACCCATACCCTACGCCGTACCCGAAGCTCTCCCCGAACCCGTACCCTAAGCAGTGCCCTAAGCCTAACCCTAAGCCTAACCCTAACCCTAGGCTACCCTTGACTGCTTCTGCCTCCAATAGATTTCCTAAGCACTAGTGTTTTAAGGAACAGCTTAAAAAGAGAATCCTAATGTGATTTCTTTATAATGTGTGTGTTCCTTATATTATCTTAGTGTCTAAACTCTTCTCCATGGCTGGACCCCCAAATAATATTCCTTTACGTGCTAAGGGGTATCTAGAGAGTGGGATAGGTTTAATAACTAACCTAACCCTAACGCGTACCCTAACCCTAACCACTACCCTAACCCTAACACGTACCCTAAACCTAAATTGTACCCTAAACCGAGCCCTAACCCTAACACTAACTCTAACCCTAACACTAACCCATACCCTACGCCGTACCCAAAGCCCTCCCCGAACCCGTACCCTAAGCCGTACCCTTAGCCTAACCCTAAACCTAACCCTAACACTAGGCTACTCTTGACTGTTTCTGCCCCCAATAGATTGCCTAAGCACTAGTGTTTTAAGAAACAGCTTAAAAAGAGAATCCTAATGTGATTTCTTTATAATGTGTGTCTTCCTTATCTTATCCTAGTGTCTAAAATCTTTTCCATGGCTGGATCCCCACATAATATTCCTTTACGTGCTAAGGGGTATCTAGAGAGTGGGATAGGTTTAATAACCCTAACCCTAACACATACCCTAACCCTAACCCCTACCCTAACCCTAACACGTACCCTATTCCTAAACCATACTCTAAACCGAGCCCTAGCCCTAAAACTAACCCTAACCCTAACCGTAACCCATACCCTACACCGTGCCCGAACCCCTCCCCGAACCCATAACCTAAGCCGTGCCCTAACCCTAACCCTAAGCCTAAACCTAACCCTAGGCTACCCTTGACTGCTTCTGCCTCCAATAGATTTCCTAAGCACTAGTGTTTTAAGGAACAGCTTAAAAAGAGAATCCTAATGTGATTTCTTTATAAAGGGTGTGTTCCTTATCTTAGCCTAGTGTCTAAACTCTTCTCCATGGCTGGACCCCCAAATAATATTCCTTTACGTGCTAAGGGGTATCTAAAGAGTGGGATAGGTTTAATAACTACAGTAACCCTAATGCGTACCCTAACCCTAACCCCTACCCTAACCCTAACACGTAACCTAATCCTAAGCCATTCACTAAACCGAGCCCTAACACTAACATTAACCCTAACCCTAACCCTAACCCATACCCTACACCGTACCCGAAGCCCTCCCCGAACCCGTACCCTAAGACGTATCCTAAGCCTAACCTTAAGCCTAACCCTAACCCTAGCCTACCCTTGACAGCTTCTGCCTCCAATAGATTTCCTAAGCACTAGTGGTTTAAGGAACAGCTTAAAAAGAGAATCCTAATGTGGTTTCTTTATAATGTGTGTGTTCCTTATCTTATCCTAGTGTTTAAACTCTTCTCCATGGCTGGACCTCCAAATAATATTCCTTTACGTGCTAAGGGGTATCTAGGGAGTGGGATAGGTTTAATAACTACGCTAACCCTAACGCGTACCCTAACACTAAACCCTACCCTAACCCTAACACGTAACCTAATCCTAACCAATACCCTAAACCGAGCCCTAACCCCAACATTAACCCTAACCCTAACACTAACCCATACCCTACGCCGCAACCGAAGCCCTCCCCGAACCCGTACTGTAAGCAGTACCCTAAGCCTAACCCTAAGCCTAACCCTAACCCTAGGCTACCCTTGACTGCTTCTGCCTCCAATAGATTTCCTAAGCACTAGTGTTTTAAGGAACAGCTTAAAAAGAGAATCCTAATGTGATTTCATTATAATGGGTGTGTTCCTTATCTTATCCTAGTGTCTAAACTCTTCTCCATGGCTGGACCTCCAAATAATATTCCTTTACGTGCTAAGGGGTATCTAGGGAGTGGGATAGGTTTAATAACTACCCTAACCCTAACGCGTACCCTAACCCTAACCCCTACCCTAACCCTAACACGTACCCTAATCCTAACCAATACCCTAAACCGAGCCCTAACCCCAACATTAACCCTAACCCTAACCCTAACCCATACCCTACGCCGCAACCGAAGCCCTCCCCGAACCCGTACCGTAAGCAGTACCCTAAGCCTAACCCTAAGCCTAACCCTAACCCTAGGCTACCCTTGACTGCTTCTGCCTCCAATAGATTTCCTAAGCACTAGTGTTTTAAGGAACAGCTTAAAAAGAGAATCCTAATGTGATTTCATTATAATGGGTGTGTTCCTTATCTTATCCTAGTGTCTAAACTCTTCTCCATGGCTAGACCACCAAATAATATTCCTTTACGTGCTAAGGGGTATCTAGAGAGTGAGATAGGTTTAATAACTACCCTAACCCTAACGCGTACCCTAACCCTAACCCCTACCCTAACCCTAACACGTACCCTAATCCTAACCCGTACCCTAAACGGAGCCCTAACCCTAAAACTAACCCAAACCCTAACCCTAACCCATACCCTACGCCGTACCCGAACCTCTCCCCGAACCCGTACCCTAAGCAGTGCCCTAAGCGTAACCCTAAGCTTAACCCTAACACTAGGCTACCCTTGACTGCTTCTGCCTCCAATAGATTTCCTAAGCACTAGTAATTTAAAGAACAGCTTAAAAAGAGAATCCTAATGTGATTTCTTTATAATGGGTGTGTTCCTTATATTATCCTTGTGTCTAAACTCTTCTCCATGGCTGGACCCCCAAATAATATACCCTTATGTGCTAAGGGGAATCTAGAGAGTGGGATAGGTTTAATAACTACCCTAACCCTAACGCGTACCCTAACTCTAACCCCTACCCTAACCCTAACACGTACCCTAATCCTAACCAATACCCTAAACCGAGCCCAAACCCTAACCCTAACCCATACCCTACGCCGTACCGATAGCCCTCCCCGAACCCGTACCCAAAGCCGCACCCTAAGCCTAACCCTAAGCCTAACCCTAACCCTAGGCTACCCTTGACAGCTTCTGCCTCCAATAGATTTCCTAAGCACTAGTGTTTTAAGGAACAGCTTAAAAAGAGAATCCTAATGTGATTTCTTTATAATGGTTGTGTTCCTTATCTTATCCTAGTGTCTAAACTCTTCTCCATGGCTGGACCACCAAATAATATTATTTACGTGCTAAGGGGTATCTAGAGAGTGGGATAGGTTTAATAACTACCCTAACCCAAACACGTACCCTAACCCTAACTCCTACCCTAACCCTAACACGTACCCTAATCCTAAACCGTACCCTAAACCTAGCCCTAACCCTAACAATAACCCTAACCCTTACCCTAATCCATACCCTATGCCGTACCCGAAGCCCTCCCCGAACCCGTACCCTAAGCAGTGCCCTAAGCCTAACCCTAAGCCTATCCCTAACCCTAGGCTACCCTTGACTGCTTCTGCCTCCAATAGATTTCCTAAGCACTAGTGTTTTAAAGAACAGCTTAAAAAGAGAATCCTAATGTGATTTCTTTATAATGTGTGTGTTCCTTATATTATCTTAGTGTCTAAACTCTTCTCCATGGCTGGACCCCCAAATAATATTCCTTTACGTGCTAAGGGGTATCTAGAGAGTGGGATAGGTTTAATAACTACCCTAACCCTAACGCGTACCCTAACCCTAACCCCTACCCTAACCCTAACACGTACCCTAAACCTAAACTGTACCCTAAACCGAGCCCTAACCCTAACACTAACTGTAACCCTAACACTAACCCATACCCTACGCTGTACCCGAAGCCCTCCCTGAACTCGTACCCTAAGCCGTACCCTTAGCCTAACCCTAAGCCTAACCCTAACACTAGGCTACTCTTGACTGTTTCTGCCCCCAATAGATTGCCTAAGCACTAGTGTTTTAAGAAACAGCTTAAAAAGAGAATCCTAATGTGATTTCTTTATAAAGGGTGTGTTCCTTATCTTAGCCTAGTGTCTAAACTCTTCTCCATGGCTGGACCCCCAAATAATATTCCTTTACGTGCTAAGGGGTATCTAGAGAGTGAGATAGGTTTAATAACTACACTAACCTTAATGCGTACCCTAACCCTAACCCCTACCCTAACCCTAACACGTACTCTAAATCCTAACCAATACCCTAAACCGAACCCTAACCCCAACACTCACCCTAACCCTAACCATAACCCATACCCTACGCCGCAACCGAAGCCCTCCCCGAACCCGTACCGTAAGCAGTACCCTAAGCCTAACCCTAAGCCTAACCCTAACCCTAGGCTACCCTTGACTGCTTCTGCCTCCAATAGATTTCCTAAGCACTAGTGTTTTAAGGAACAGCTTAAAAAGAGAATCCTAATGTGATTTCATTATAATGGGTGTGTTCCTTATCTTATCCTAGTGTCTAAACTCTTCTCCATGGCTAGACCACCAAATAATATTCCTTTACGTGCTAAGGGGTATCTAGAGAGTGAGATAGGTTTAATAACTACCCTAACCCTAACGCGTACCCTAACCCTAACCCCTACCCTAACCCTAACACGTACCCTAATCCTAACCCGTACCCTAAACGGAGCCCTAACCCTAACACTAACCCAAACCCTAACCCTAACCCATACCCTACGCCGTACCCGAAGCTCTCCCCGAACCCGTACCCTAAGCAGTGCCCTAAGCCTAACCCTAAGCCTAACCCTAACCCTAGGCTACCCTTGACTGCTTCTGCCTCCAATAGATTTCCTAAGCACTAGTGTTTTAAGGAACAGCTTAAAAAGAGAATCCTAATGTGATTTCTTTATAATGTGTGTGTTCCTTATATTATCTTAGTGTCTAAACTCTTCTACATGGCTGGACCCCCAAATAATATTCCTTTACGTGCTAAGGGGTATCTAGAGAGTGGGATAGGTTTAATAACTACCCTAACCCTAACGCGTACCCTAACCCTAACCACTACCCTAACCCTAACACGTACCCTAAACCTAAATTGTACCCTAAACCGAGCCCTAACCCTAACACTAACTCTAACCCTAACACTAACCCATACCCTACGCCGTACCCGAAGCCCTCCCCGAACCCGTACCCTATGCCGTACCCTTAGCCTAACCCTAAACCTAACCCTAACACTAGGCTACTCTTGACTGTTTCTGCCCCCTATAGATTGCCTAAGCACTAGTGTTTTAAGAAACAGCTTAAAAAGAGAATCCTAATGTGATTTCTTTATAATGTGTGTCTTCCTTATCTTATCCTAGTGTCTAAAATCTTTTCCATGGCTGGATCCCCAAATAATATTCCTTTACGTGCTAAGGGGTATCTAGAGAGTGGGATAGGTTTAATAACCCTAACCCTAACACATACCCTAACCCTAACCCCTACCCTAACCCTAACACGTACCCTATTCCTAAACCATACTCTAAACCGAGCCCTAACCCTAAAACTAACCCTAACCCTAACCGTAACCCATACCCTACACCGTGCCCGAACCCCTCCCCGAACCCATAACCTAAGCCGTGCCCTAACCCTAACCCTAAGCCTAAACCTAACCCTAGGCTACCCTTGACTGCTTCTGCCTCCAATAGATTTCCTAAGCACTAGTGGTTTAAGGAACAGCTTAAAAAGAGAATCCTAATGTGATTTCGTTATAAAGGGTGTGTTCCTTATCTTAGCCTAGTGTCTAAACTCTTCTCCATGGCTGGACCCCCAAATAATATTCCTTTACGTGCTAAGGGGTATCTAGAGAGTGGGATAGGTTTAATAACTACAGTAACCCTAATGCGTACCCTAACCCTAACCCCTACCCTAACCCTAACACGTAACCTAATCCTAAGCCGTTCACTAAACCGAGCCCTAACACTAACATTAACCCTAACCCTATCCCTAACCCATACCCTACACCGTACCCGAAGCCCTCCCCGAACCCGTACCCTAAGACGTATCCTAAGCCTAACCTTAAGCCTAACCCTAACCCTAGCCTACCCTTGACAGCTTCTGCCTCCAATAGATTTCCTAAGCACTAGTGGTTTAAGGAACAGCTTAAAAAGAGAATCCTAAGGTGGTTTCTTTATAATGTGTGTGTTCCTTATCTTATCCTAGTGTTTAAACTCTTCTCCATGGCTGGACCTCCAAATAATATTCCTTTACGTGCTAAGGGGTATCTAGGGAGTGGGATAGGTTTAATAACTACGCTAACCCTAACGCGTACCCTAACACTAAACCCTACCCTAACCCTAACACGTAACCTAATCCTAACCAATACCCTAAACCGAGCCCTAACCCCAACATTAACCCTAACCCTAACACTAACCCATACCCTACGCCGCAACCGAAGCCCTCCCCGAACCCGTACTGTAAGCAGTACCCTAAGCCTAACCCTAAGCCTAACCCTAACCCTAGGCTACCCTTGACTAGTTCTGCCTCCAATAGATTTCCTAAGCACTAGTGTTTTAAGGAACAGCTTAAAAAGAGAATCCTAATGTGATTTCATTATAATGGGTGTGTTCCTTATCTTATCCTAGTGTCTAAACTCTTCTCCATGGCTGGACCTCCAAATAATATTCCTTTACGTGCTAAGGGGTATCTAGGGAGTGGGATAGGTTTAATAACTACCCTAACCCTAACGCGTACCCTAACCCTAACCCCTACCCTAACCCTAACACGTACCCTAATCCTAACCAATACCCTAAACCGAGCCCTAACCCCAACATTAACCCTAACCCTAACCCTAACCCATACCCTACGCCGCAACCGAAGCCCTCCCCGAACCCGTACCGTAAGCAGTACCCTAAGCCTAACCCTAAGCCTTACCCTAACCCTAGGCTACCCTTGACTGCTTCTGCCTCCAATAGATTTCCTAAGCACTAGTGTTTTAAGGAACAGCTTAAAAAGAGAATCCTAATGTGATTTCATTATAATGGGTGTGTTCCTTATCTTATCCTAGTGTCTAAACTCTTCTCCATGGCTAGACCACCAAATAATATTCCTTTACGTGCTAAGGGGTATCTAGAGAGTGAGATAGGTTTAATTACTACCCTATCCCTAACGCGTACCCTAACCCTAACCCCTACCCTAACCCTAACACGTACCCTAATCCTAACCCGTACCCTAAACGGAGCCCTAACCCTAAAACTAACCCAAACCCTAACCCTAACCCATACCCTACGCCGTACCCGAAGCTCTCCCCGAACCCGTACCCTAAGCAGTGCCCTAAGCGTAACCCTAAGCTTAACCCTAACCCTAGGCTACCCTTGACTGCTTCTGCCTCCAATAGATTTCCTAAGCACTAGTAATTTAAAGAACAGCTTAAAAAGAGAATCCTAATGTGATTTCTTTATAATGGGTGTGTTCCTTATATTATCCTAGTGTCTAAACTCTTCTCCATGGCTGGACCCCCAAATAATATACCCTTATGTGCTAAGGGGAATCTAGAGAGTGGGATAGGTTTAATAACTACCCTAACCCTAACGCGTACCCTAACTCTAACCCCTACCCTAACCCTAACACGTACCCTAATCCTAACCAATACCCTAAACCGATCCCAAACCCTAACCCTAACCCATACCCTACGCCGTACCGATAGCCCTCCCCGAACCCGTACCCTAAGCCGCACCCTAAGCCTAACCCTAAGCCTAACCCTAACCCTAGGCTACCCTTGACAGCTTCTGCCTCCAATAGATTTCCTAAGCACTAGTGTTTTAAGGAACAGCTTAAAAAGAGAATCCTAATGTGATTTCTTTATAATGGTTGTGTTCCTTATCTTATCCTAGTGTCTAAACTCTTCTCCATGGCTGGACCACCAAATAATATTATTTACGTGCTAAGGGGTATCTAGAGAGTGGGATAGGTTTAATAACTACCCTAACCCAAACACGTACCCTAACCCTAACTCCTACCCTAACCCTAACACGTACCCTAATCCTAAACCGTACCCTAAACCTAGCCCTAACCCTAACAATAACCCTAACCCTTACCCTAATCCATACCCTACGCCGTACCCGAAGCCCTCCCCGAACCCGTACCCTAAGCAGTGCCCTAAGCCTAACCCTAAGCCTATCCCTAACCCTAGGCTACCCTTGACTGCTTCTGCCTCCAATAGATTTCCTAAGCACTAGTGTTTTAAAGAACAGCTTAAAAAGAGAATCCTAATGTGATTTCTTTATAATGGGTGTGTTCCTTATCTTATCCTAGTGTCTAAACTCTTCTCCATGGCTGGAACCCCAAATAATATTCCTTTATGTGCAAAGGGGTATCTAGAGAGTGGGATAGGTTTAATAACTACCCTAACCATAACGCGTACCCTAACTCTAACCCCTACCCTAACCCTAACACGTACCCTAATCCTAACCAATACCCTAAACCGAGCCCTAACCCTAACACTAACCCTAACCCTAACCCTAACCCATACCCTACGCCGTACCGATAGCCCTCCCCGAACCCGAACCCTAAGCCGCACCCTAAGCCTAACCCTAAGCCTAACCCTAACCCTAGGCTACCCTTGACTGCTTCTGCCTCCAATAGATTTCCTAAGCACTAGTGTTTTAAGGAACAGCTTAAAAAGAGAATCCTAATGTGATTTCATTATAATGGGTGTGTTCCTTATCTTATCCTAGTGTCTAAACTCTTCTCCATGGCTAGACCACCAAATAATATTCCTTTACGTGCTAAGGGGTATCTAGAGAGTGAGATAGGTTTAATAACTACCCTAACCCTAACGCGTACCCTAACCCTAACCCCTACCCTAACCCTAACACGTACCCTAATCCTAACCCGTACCCTAAACGGAGCCCTAACCCTAACACTAACCCAAACCCTAACCCTAACCCATACCCTACGCCGTACCCGAAGCTCTCCCCGAACCCGTACCCTAAGCAGTGCCCTAAGCCTAACCCTAAGCCTAACCCTAACCCTAGGCTACCCTTGACTGCTTCTGCCTCCAATAGATTTCCTAAGCACTAGTGTTTTAAGGAACAGCTTAAAAACAGAATCCTAATGTGATTTCTTTATAATGTGTGTGTTCCTTATATTATCTTAGTGTCTAAACTCTTCTCCATGGCTGGACCCCCAAATAATATTCCTTTACGTGCTAAGGGGTATCTAGAGAGTGGGATAGGTTTAATAACTACCCTAACCCTAACGCGTACCCTAACCCTAACCACTACCCTAACCCTAACACGTACCCTAAACCTAAATTGTACCCTAAACCGAGCCCTAACCCTAACACTAACTCTAACCCTAACACTAACCCATACCCTACGCCGTACCCGAAGCCCTCCCCGAACCCGTACCCTAAGCCGTACCCTTAGCCTAACCCTAAACCTAACCCTAACACTAGGCTACTCTTGACTGTTTCTGCCCCCAATAGATTGCCTAAGCACTAGTGTTTTAAGAAACAGCTTAAAAAGAGAATCCTAATGTGATTTCTTTATAATGTGTGTCTTCCTTATCTTATCCTAGTGTCTAAAATCTTTTCCATGGCTGGATCCCCAAATAATATTCCTTTACGTGCTAAGGGGTATCTAGAGAGTGGGATAGGTTTAATAACCCTAACCCTAACACATACCCTAACCCTAACCCCTACCCTAACCCTAACACGTACCCTATTCCTAAACCATACTCTAAACCGAGCCCTAACCCTAAAACTAACCCTAACCCTAACCGTAACCCATACCCTACACCGTGCCCGAACCCCTCCCCGAACCCATAACCTAAGCCGTGCCCTAACCCTAACCCTAAGCCTAAACCTAACCCTAGGCTACCCTTGACTGCTTCTGCCTCCAATAGATTTCCTAAGCACTAGTGGTTTAAGGAACAGCTTAAAAAGAGAATCCTAATGTGATTTCGTTATAAAGGGTGTGTTCCTTATCTTAGCCTAGTGTCTAAACTCTTCTCCATGGCTGGACCCCCAAATAATATTCCTTTACGTGCTAAGGGGTATCTAGAGAGTGGGATAGGTTTAATAACTACAGTAACCCTAATGCGTACCCTAACCCTAACCCCTACCCTAACCCTAACACGTAACCTAATCCTAAGCCGTTCACTAAACCGAGCCCTAACACTAACATTAACCCTAACCCTATCCCTAACCCATACCCTACACCGTACCCGAAGCCCTCCCCGAACCCGTACCCTAAGACGTATCCTAAGCCTAACCTTAAGCCTAACCCTAACCCTAGCCTACCCTTGACAGCTTCTGCCTCCAATAGATTTCCTAAGCACTAGTGGTTTAAGGAACAGCTTAAAAAGAGAATCCTAATGTGGTTTCTTTATAATGTGTGTGTTCCTTATCTTATCCTAGTGTTTAAACTCTTCTCCATGGCTGGACCTCCAAATAATATTCCTTTACGTGCTAAGGGGTATCTAGGGAGTGGGATAGGTTTAATAACTACGCTAACCCTAACGCGTACCCTAACACTAAACCCTACCCTAACCCTAACACGTAACCTAATCCTAACCAATACCCTAAACCGAGCCCTAACCCCAACATTAACCCTAACCCTAACACTAACCCATACCCTACGCCGCAACCGAAGCCCTCCCCGAACCCGTACTGTAAGCAGTACCCTAAGCCTAACCCTAAGCCTAACCCTAACCCTAGGCTACCCTTGACTGCTTCTGCCTCCAATAGATTTCCTAAGCACTAGTGTTTTAAGGAACAGCTTAAAAAGAGAATCCTAATGTGATTTCATTATAATGGGTGTGTTCCTTATCTTATCCTAGTGTCTAAACTCTTCTCCATGGCTGGACCTCCAAATAATATTCCTTTACGTGCTAAGGGGTATCTAGGGAGTGGGATAGGTTTAATAACTACCCTAACCCTAACGCGTACCCTAACCCTAACCCCTACCCTAACCCTAACACGTACCCTAATCCTAACCAATACCCTAAACCGAGCCCTAACCCCAACATTAACCCTAACCCTAACCCTAACCCATACCCTACGCCGCAACCGAAGCCCTCCCCGAACCCGTACCGTAAGCAGTACCCTAAGCCTAACCCTAAGCCTAACCCTAACCCTAGGCTACCCTTGACTGCTTCTGCCTCCAATAGATTTCCTAAGCACTAGTGTTTTAAGGAACAGCTTAAAAAGAGAATCCTAATGTGATTTCATTATAATGGGTGTGTTCCTTAACTTATCCTAGTGTCTAAACTCTTCTCCATGGCTAGACCACCAAATAATATTCCTTTACGTGCTAAGGGGTATCTAGAGAGTGAGATAGGTTTAATTACTACCCTATCCCTAACGCGTACCCTAACCCTAACCCCTACCCTAACCCTAACACGTACCCTAATCCTAACCCGTACCCTAAACGGAGCCCTAACCCTAAAACTAACCCAAACCCTAACCCTAACCCATACCCTACGCCGTACCGGAAGCTCTCCCCGAACCCGTACCCTAAGCAGTGCCCTAAGCGTAACCCTAAGCTTAACCCTAACCCTAGGCTACCCTTGACTGCTTCTGCCTCCAATAGATTTCCTAAGCACTAGTAATTTAAAGAACAGCTTAAAAAGAGAATCCTAATGTGATTTCTTTATAATGGGTGTGTTCCTTATATTATCCTAGTGTCTAAACTCTTCTCCATGGCTGGACCCCCAAATAATATACCCTTATGTGCTAAGGGGAATCTAGAGAGTGGGATAGGTTTAATAACTACCCTAACCCTAACGCGTACCCTAACTCTAACCCCTACCCTAACCCTAACACGTACCCTAATCCTAACCAATACCCTAAACCGATCCCAAACCCTAACACTAACTCTAACCCTAACACTAACCCATACCCTACGCCGTACCCGAAGCCCTCCCCGAACCCGTACCCTAAGCCGTACCCTTAGCATAACCCTAAGCCTAACCGTAACACTAGGCTACCCTTGACTGCTTCTGCCCCCAATAGATTTCTTAAGCACTATTGTTTTAAGGAACAGCTTAAAAAGAGAATCCTAATGTGATTTCTTTATAAAGGGTGTGTTCCTTATCTTAGCCTAGTGTCTAAACTCTTCTCCATGGCTGGACCCCCAAATAATATTCCTTTACGTGCTAAGGGGTATCTAGAGAGTGAGATAGGTTTAATAACTACACTAACCTTAATGCGTACCCTAACCTTAACCCCTACCCTAACCCTAACACGTACCCTAATCCTAACCCGTACCCTAAACGGAGCCCTAACCCTAACACTAACCCAAACCCTAACCTTAACCCATACCCTACGCCGTACCCGAAGCTCTCCCCGAACCCGTACCCTAAGCAGTGCCCTAAGCCTAACCCTAAGCCTAACCCTAACCCTAGGCTACCCTTGACTGCTTCTGCCTCCAATAGATTTCCTAAGCACTAGTGTTTTAAGGAACAGCTTAAAAAGAGAATCCTAATGTGATTTCATTATAATGGGTGTGTTCCTTATCTTATCCTAGTGTCTAAACTCTTCTCCATGGCTGGACCTCCAAATAATATTCCTTTACGTGCTAAGGGGTATCTAGGGAGTGGGATAGGTTTAATAACTACCCTAACCCTAACGCGTACCCTAACCCTAACCCCTACCCTAACCCTAACACGTACCCTAATCCTAACCAATACCCTAAACCGAGCCCTAACCCCACCATTAACCCTAACCCTAACCCTAACCCATACCCTACGCCGCAACCGAAGCCCTCCCCGAACCCGTACCGTAAGCAGTACCCTAAGCCTAACCCTAAGCCTAACCCTAACCCTAGGCTACCCTTGACTGCTTCTGCCTCCAATAGATTTCCTAAGCACTAGTGTTTTAAGGAACAGCTTAAAAAGAGAATCCTAATGTGATTTCATTATAATGGGTGTGTTCCTTATCTTATCCTAGTGTCTAAACTCTTCTCCATGGCTAGACCACCAAATAATATTCCTTTACGTGCTAAGGGGTATCTAGAGAGTGAGATAGGTTTAATAACTACCCTAACCCTAACGCGTACCCTAACCCTAACCCCTACCCTAACCCTAACACGTACCCTAATCCTAACCCGTACCCTAAACGGAGCCCTAACCCTAAAACTAACCCAAACCCTAACCCTAACCC